>NC_135801.1:35970275-36295632 GCF_964213995.1 Mustelus asterias
CAGCATTAGAAACAGAAAAGTCTAATCGGCTTCATACATTCAGACTTAACCCTTCCTGTCAGAGTTGACCCCAACCCCTCCCCTTTTATATAAAGCACATTCCAAAACTGGAAATTGGTCATTTTGGGTGGAAATCATATTTTAAAGAGGAATACTGCTGCACGCAGACCATCGTTTGCAAAAAAACAGATACTGACCTCCTATGATCTACTTCTAACAGTATTGTGCTGTTAATGTTTTAATTGACTCATTTGTGTTTCCTATCAAAACCACAAAGCTTTTTTTCCGACTGTGTCTGGTGAGGAGACTCATAAAAAAACAGGGGGCAGCACAATGAGAAAAGATATGACACGGATACAATCAAGCTGAGTGCCAACTGCAACCACAGGCTCCCTCCGATTGAGTCCACAGATCAGTGGCGACTGGTATCTGCGTTTTTATTACCCCCCGCCCCCCACATCTGACCTTTATTCCTGGGATAGCGCGGGGAGCTCTTTCTCTAACCTTTAATGATATTCATTGGCATAAACTTCCTGGGTGCCACGGGGGTCATCATCCTCTGTTTAATTGGATCCAACATGCTGAATTAGGAACAACATCGGCGGGTGCCTGCTTCACATTCAGCGCAGTGTTATTAAGACATCTCGAGAATAGGTAGTCCCCCCACCCCACAGTCCCCCCCTTTAATCGAAGCTATTTTTTCCCTGCTCAGGGTCAGAATTACTTTCGTTGGGAACAAAATAGTCTCCCAGTCTCCACTATAGTTTTGTTGGAGAGAGAAAGACTGAAGGGTTTCTGCCGCTAACCCCTCCCCCCCACCCGGCAGACATAAACATTCAGCGACTACCCAAAAACAACGCGGAATGTGAGCAGTGGAATTAAAGTGTTGTCTTCTTTTCGGACGCAGCACAAGCGGCTGACTCGTATGGGCTCAAACATGAATTCCGCGGGCGAGTAAAGGCGAACATAAATAGAGAGATGCCATCTCCAACCTGCCCCCAAATTACTTAAGTCTACATTTTAAATTCTGCTGGACCTGGCCATTTGAATCCATGTGGGTTATGGAGGTTTCGGGCCTGTGGGGATGTGAGATGTTCCCTGGTTGTCACAGTGAGCAGCAGCTTTTCCCAGCACTGCCCCCCACTCATTGAGGCAGCCGGGCAAGGCGGCTAAAGAGATGTTTCGCTCCAGTGGATTCGGCAGATAGGATCCGAGCGAGGTCTGTGCTTTGGTTATCTCAGTAAGAAGTTTAACAACACCAGGTTAAAGTCCAACAGGTTTATTTGGTAGCAAAAGCCACACAAGCTTTCGAGGCTCTGAGCCCCTTCTTCAGGTGAGTGGGAATTCTGTTCACAAACAGAACTTATAAGACACAGACTCAATTTACATGAATAATGGTTGGAATGCGAATACTTACAACTAATCCAGTCTTTAAGAAACAAAACAATGGGAGTGGAGAGAGCATCAAGACAGGCTAAAAAGATGTGTATTGTCTCCAGACAAGACAGCCAGTGAAACTCTGCAGGTCCACGCAACTGTGGGAGTTACAAATAGTGTGACATAAATTCTGATTCTAGGATCGCATGATAAAGACTCAGGAGGAAAAAAGCAGAAATATTTATGTGAAATAGTGTGACATAAACCCAATATCCCGGTTGAGGCCGTCCTTGTGTGTGCGGAACCTGGCTATCAGTTTCTGCTCAGCGACTCTGCGCTGTCGTGTGTCGCGAAGGCCGCCTTGGAGAACGCTTACCCGAATATCAGAGGCCGAATGCCCGTGACCGCTGAAGTGCTCCCCAACAGGAAGAGAACAGTCTTGCCTGGTGATTGTCGAGCGGTGTTCATTCATCCGTTGTCGCAGCGTCTGCATAGTTTCCCCAATGTACCATGCCTCGGGACATCCTTTCTTGCAGCGTATCAGGTAGACAACGTTGGCCGAGTTGCAAGAGTATGTACCGTGTACCTGGTGGATGGTGTTCTCACGTGAGGTTCCGCACACACAAGGACGGCCTCAACCGGGATATTGGGTTTATGTCACACTATTTCACATAAATATTTCTGCTTTTTTCCTCCTGAGTCTTTATCATGCGATCCTAGAATCAGAATTTATGTCACACTATTTGTAACTCCCACAGTTGCGTGGACCTGCAGAGTTTCACTGGCTGTCTTGTCTGGAGACAATACACATCTTTTTAGCCTGTCTTGATGCTCTCTCCACTCCCATTGTTTTGTTTCTTAAAGACTGGATTAGTTGTAAGTATTCGCATTCCAACCATTATTCATGTAAATTGAGTCTGTGTCTTATAAGTTCTGTTTGTGAACAGAATTCCCACTCACCTGAAGAAGGGGCTCAGAGCCTCGAAAGCTTGTGTGGCTTTTGCTACCAAATAAACCTGTTGGACTTTAACCTGGTGTTGTTAAACTTCTTACTGTGTTTACCCCAGTCCAACGCCGGCATCTCCACATCATGACTTTGGTTATCTGACATTGATGGACGCTGTTTACCTTTTCATTTGGTAAATGTGTCACTCAGAGTCCGGGCAGAGTCAGTCTGCCTTATTACACATCGGGGCTGCTGCAAATCGGACTGTGTTATGGTAACAATTTACCAAACCCTTAACAACCGATATTAGAAACATCTTGAGTAAACATTAGCGTGTCATTCACTGCTCCTTTTTTAAGTCGGGAAGGCTAAAAAAAAATCTGTCCATTAGCTTTGAAAAGTTTTGTAACAAAGTTTATGTGAAAATGTGGGAATTAAAAACAATTTTCCACGTGGTAAGACTTAGCCTGGCTACAGATACATACATCCCAGGCAGCAAATTGTTTTACAATGTTACACTTAAAATGCAAACATCATTTCCATCAAAAATTCATTGATGAATGGTTTTTAGTTTCGCCTTTGTGCTAGATGGGGTGGCAATAGAAGGGGGCATTACAGAGAAGTTCTGCTGTGATTACTTTTTTCTACAGGCGCCAATAAGCTCTCAGCCAGTTATGAAGCGAGTTACGGCACTCTGGCGGTGCATGTGGCAGGGTGGAGCTCTGCACTGCATTGGTTTGACAATATGTTTGAATGGAGCCCATTTACCTTTGGGTATCTGTGCAGCAATGTGACTTTTGGGGTCGGCAGCATAGAGATGTAATTAATGTTCCGCATTCGCTAGAATATAACTACAATGCAAGCCTTAATCTTAATGCCACAGGGTGCAGGGTTCCAACTAGCGCCAGTTTTGAATTTACATTCTTGGGCTTCCTTGGGGTGTGAATCGCAACACTCTCTCCCGCCAATGGTAAAAGGCTGTCGGAACCCCGAAAACCTATAGGAGTGACTGCCTAATGAATGATGATTAGTTTGATACAGCGTGTGGGGATAATGCAAGCAGCGATGATGCCACCAGGCACCATGTAGAACATGCATCACTGTCAACTGGCCGCCCTTTCTCTTTTAGTCTCGGTGAGGTGCTTATCTCTCCCGCCCCTGTGAAATTGACCTCTTCACAGCCCCAGACCATCTCTAGATTCACCCAAATCTTTAGTAACGAAATGCCTTCCTGAACACGAGCGAATAGAAATTGGCGACTAGCCAACAGCATCAGGTTAAAAGTCAAACGATCGCGTAAATTCCTGGAGATCCGTCTCAATCTAATTCCAAGCTGCATATTTGAGCGCCTCAGACTTTCGGTGGGGGGATGGGGGTGACACCAGAGAGAGTGACATTGATTATTCTGCACCGTCCTTTCCTTCTCCCCTATGTAAAATCCTACAATCTCTACAGGGCAGAATTCAGCCCATCGACCCCGCACCAACAACAATCCCAACCAGGCCCTCTCCCCGTAACTCCACATATTTACCTTGCTAATCCTCCTGGCATTAAGGGGCAATTTTAGCATGGCCAATCAACCTAACCTGCACATCTTTGTACTCTATGAACGGTATGTTTTGTCTGCATAGCGCGCAAGAAACAATACTTTTCACTGTACCCCAATACATGTGACAATAATGAATCAAATCAAAATCAATAATGCCTAGCAAATCCAGTGGGTGTTTTTTCTAAACTTACTCAGAGATGAATATGTGGAAGTTGGCCATGTTGCCAGCACCACAAAATTCAGATAGACTGTACCAGATCAAAAATCTTTTTTAAAGTTTATTTATTAGTCACAAGTAGGCTTACATTAACACTGCAATGAAGTTACTGTGAAAATCCCCTAGTTGCCACAGCCCGGCGCCTGTTCGGGTACACTGAGGGAGAATTTAGCATGGGCCAATGCACCTAACCACTTGCCCGTTGTGGGAAAATTGTGCAGTCGAACCCATTTGACCTCAAGTCAATCACACCCTGATCTGTAGGTGAGGTCCTGGAAACTCTCTGGGAAAAGGAAATTGTGTTGAAAGGTTCCCCAAACAGACTGTTACCATCATTGGGCAGAACACCTCATTGTCAGAACTTTCAAACGACATACCTTGGCTGCTGGTGGTTTGTGCCCTCCCCATCAGATCCTCCTGCACACTGCATCTACTTTAAAACCTACTGATGATCATGAAACCATTGTCAATTGTAGGAAAAACCCATCAGGTTCACTAATGTCCTTTAGGGAAGGAAATCTGCCATCCTTACCTGGTCTGGCCTACATGTGACTCTAGAGCCACAGCAATGCGGTTGACTCAGACAACTAGGGATGGACAATAAATGCTGGCCAGTCAGCGACACTCATGTCCCACGAATGAATAAAAAAATCTCAGCACCACAGCATACTGCCCAATACATGTGACATGTGCAGTAGAACCCATCTCCCAGGCTCCATCTCCTCCTGAGACTTGCATTTATAATGAATGTTGGGAAGGAAATGCAGTGGTTTTTGTCAAGGTTCATCTCAACCAACTCCGTCACACACCACTCTGCTCTCTGCGAACTGTTCCAAGGGATGGATCCCCAGGACAAATGCCAACTTGGGCGGCACGGTGACATAGTGGTTAGCATTGCTGCCTCATAGCGCCAGGGACCCAGGTTCAATTCCCGGTTTGGGTCACTGTGTGGAGTTTGCACGTTCTCCCCGTGTCTGCGTGGGTTTCCTCCAGGTGCTCCAGGTTTTCTCCCACAGTCCGAAAGACATGCTGGTTAGGTGGATCGGCCATGCTAAATTGCCCCTTAGTGTTAGGGGGACTAGCTGGGGTAAATGCATAGGGTTGTGGGGATAGGGCCTGGGTGGGATTGTGGTCGGTGCAGACTCAATGGGCTGAATGGCCTCCTTCTGCACTGTAGGATTCTATGATTCTATCAGCTATTGCTGGAGGGCCATCATCTAGGACAAAGATGCTGTGTGGTCTGCCCAGAACCTGCTCAAGGCTCTGTGCACATCCCAACGTTGCAAACCTTGACCTTCCAAAAGAATTGAAGCTTGGGCAGTCACAGGCTCAAAGGGGAAAGGCCACAGATGAAGGGCCTCACACCGGGGAGTGCTAATGGACCGGCAGCCATGGAAAAGCCCCTGTCAAATTCAATGTGAATGTAACAAAATCTGTACCATAATCTGAGATGCACCCTCCAGTGCCATACACAGTTACTCAAACTGATCTGTGTTTCACCATATCTACGACTACACGCACATTGTAATGCATTTTACCTTTACAAATATTGCGAATAAAGCACATTTTTGGGAGTAAAACGTTTGTTTCACATTCATAGAACCCACCCTGCCAGCTAAGCGGGGAAAATTCCACAGCACCAGAATCACGGGGTAGTGCTTCTTCCGGAGAACCTGTTTAAATAGTATTGTCCTATCTGGTGTTCAATGAGTTCGAAGCTGATTTCATTCTCTGCTAGTCTGGATTCGCCCTGAATCAAAGTTCATTCATTAACTCCAATCTACTTTGTAAACTATAACATATGCACTGAGTAGAACTGATGCCAACTTGTAAACAAAGAACACAAGCTAGTGAGAGAAAAAAAGGAGGTTGGGACAATACTTCAAACTAAACCACGATAAAAGACAAATGGGGGAAAGGCAAACTGATGTCAGGAAGCTGCTCATACAAAGAGTAACCGAGGTATGGAATGGGCGTTCGGATAGATGAAAGTTCTGGAATCATTTAGCAAACAATCCAATGTGATGGTGGGAAGAGCCGGCTCTCCCCGGGTGGCTAAACTAACAAGAGACCTTCCTCAACTGTATCTGCCTTATGATCTGGTCCTTCTCAATGGACTTGCAGGCTACAGGAGCGTCGTAGTTCGCTGTGTTAATATATCCCGAATCTCATTGTACTGAGGGTATTCGTGCATCCTACTCAACATATCCTACATCTTCCTGTCTCTTTCAACCCGTGAAGTTAAGCTTGGATATTTCGAGCTCCACTGTAATTGTAGAAGTCATATTCCACCAGCAAAAATCTTTCAGTAATTAAACATGAATGAATAGCCTCCGTGAAGTGTTAAATCAGAAATGCATCCTTTGCCAAAACCTTTGTAATTGTGCGAACTCATTGACTGGACATTATCAAAGATGAAACCGCATGCCTCGGAGCACGGAGATACATCCTTTGGGAAAACTGGCATTCAAAGATCAGGTGGTTAGTGAATCCAGTTTTAAGACAAAAAGAGAGGAATTTTAGCGGCTGATTGTGTGTGTGCGCGCGATGGGATGGGAATGGGTTTTGTCTTAACACTAACCGTGCTGGAAACTTGCTTCAACATGGAACAGGCGGGTTTACCTCAATCCCACACCCATGTCATTGTCCAGAATGAGCTAACCCAGGTCATCATCCCGAGAACAAAACACATTTCTTTACAGGTTGAAAGGTTTCAACTTATTCATGCAAACATTTCCAATGTTAAATCGCGCGAGCACTAATAAATGTTGAGTAGGCGTGAGGGTTGCAGTTCCTCGTGTTACAATCCGTCGCTTCACCATCGCCACAATCCGGCTCTTATCTCGGGGCGGCGACACTCGGATTTCATGTAGGGCTGGTAAATCCCTTCTGTGCTCCTGTCAATCCAATTGAGGCGGATGCCAAAGCTGCCTCTGTGATAGCAGAGAAACAGCCTTCTTCACATATTCTGAACTGAGGCTTCAAACAGAAGTGTTGACCTATTACAGTGTGGGTAGAACTATCAATGTTCCGGGGACGGGAACTAATCGCAAACCAACCTGAAAAGCAGTGTCACAAATCTCTTTAACTGGAGCGTTATGTCTGTGTGGTTAATTCCTATCGTTCACTGGACAAGAGAAGTTTTCAAGCATTGGACCGATGTACTGCTGAGGGAATACACTCGTATTTTTAGAAAGCCGCTCGTTTTTTCTTAGGTGGAGTTATTTTCATGCCATTTTATCAGAGTGCCGAGCTATTGAATCATAAAACCAAGCAGCACAGCAGACCATTTGGGCCATCGTATCTGTGCTGGTTCTCTCCCAGTAGACAATTTCCAACTCTCCCTACAGCCCTGCAATTCTCTCCATGAAGCTAAATTCCTTTCAAAGTTACGATTGAATCTGCTTTCAGCAACTTACAGATCATGATAACATTATTTAAAATATAAAACATTGGTGTGTCAATCTTTTGATTGAAGGCTAAGGTTCATAGTGCCAGCCACCTCAGGATTAAATCGGGAAAAAATGATTAGGCGACTCCAAGGTTACATTTTAAAAGTTGAAACATTGCAGAAAGGTAGGAAAACTGGAGTTGATCAGCTGCATGGTATGGCAGACCTGTGAAAGAATGCGTTAGGATTCTGCAGAGAATCTTGACTTCAACGCAATGGGAATTGCAGAGAGGAGGAAGTCCTCTATTGCTAAGAAGGACAAAGGGACAAAAGTCTCACTAAAGTTTGATACATATTTGGTATAACTTCACGACATTTCTATCCTTCTAGAGAAAAAGTTTAGTGCTTGTTTAGCTCTTTTATGGCCTTTCTAACCTGTGGCATAACTTTTAGTAATTGGTGTAATTGTACACCGAGATCCTTTTGCTCCTCTACCGCATTTAAACTTGCACCATCCAAGTAATAAGTGTTCTTCTGTAAGAATGAGGTCAATTACAAGAGCAGTTCATAGAACCATAGAATCCCTACAGCGCAGAAGGAGGCCATTCGGCCCATTGAGTTTGCACAGACCACAATCCCACCCAGGCCCTATCCTGGTAGCACGGTAGCACAGTGGTTAGCACTGCTGCTTCACAGCTCCAGGGACCTGGGTTCGATTCCCGGCTTGGGTCACTGTCTGTGTGGAGTTTGCACATTCTCCTCGTGTCTGCGTGGGTTTCCTCCGGGTGCTCCGGTTTCCTCCCACAGTCCAAAGATGTGCGGGTTAGGTTGATTGGCCAGGTTAAAAAATTGCCCCTTAGAGTCCTGGGATGCGTAGGTTAGAGGGATTCGCGGGTAAATATGTGGGGGTAGGGCCTGGGTGGGATTGTGGTTGGTGCAGACTCGATGGGCTGAATGGCCTCCTTCTGCACTGTAGGGTTTCTATGATTCTATGATAACCCCATGCATTTACCCTAGATAGTCCCCTTGACACTAAGGGGCAATTTAGCATGGCCAATCCACCTAACCCGCACATCTTTGGAGTGTGGGAGGAAACCAGAGCACCCGGAGGAAACACATGCAGACACGGGGAGAATGTGCAAACTCCACACATACCGCCCAAAGCCGGGAATCGTCCCTGGCGCTGTGGGGCAGCAGTGCTAACCACTGTGCTACTGTGCTGCCCTCCAGCAGTTACCTATCAAAAAGGATGCACAAAGGTTAACATTTTGCATATACCCTTGAAGGTGGTGAAAGTACCATTTTGTGAACATTCTGAGTGGTAAACTGCACTACACCCCAAGTTTAATTATGTGTAAGTGAATAGATTTATGTGAGTTAAAATCAGGCCCATTGTCTCTGTTCCCTAACCATTGAATCCATTCAACTCCCTGCAACTGTTTGAGACTGTCTCAGGCTGTTTGCAACTTTGGTTTCAACCCTGAACTTCGGACCACATTACCATACCATCACTAAGATTTCCACCTCTGTAACATCACCTGACTCTGACCCTCATCAGATCATCTGCTCTTGCTCATTCATGGCTTTGGAAGTTCTAGACTTGACTACTTTATTACATTCCTGACCAGCCTCCTCTCATTAACCCTCCATTAAAATTAGGTCATCCCTTACCAAACTTGCACCAAGTCCCATTTCCCCATCACCACTGTGCTTACTAATCTAGATTGGTTTCAGATTAAGCACCATCTCATTTTAAAAATTCTTACTTTTGTTTTCAAACCCCTCCATGAGAGATCATGGAGGGGTTTGAAAACAAAAGTAAGACACCTCATTATCCCTGTAATCTCCTCTACAACCCACTGAAATATATGTCCTTCTCCAATTCTAGCCTCTTGAACATTCCCAATTTCAATAATTCTGCCAGTGACAGTTTTTCCTTCAGTTCCCAAGGCCATAAGATCCCACTAATTTCCTCGCTGAACTCTTCCTCCTTTAAGACCCTTCATAAAACATACCTCAGGGTCACTGAAACCAAGAGTTGCCCCAAACTATTACTTTCATTGCGATCAGCCAAGGCAGTGCAGATTGAAAATTGAAACTGAGACATTTGGGTCTATATGACTCAATGTTGCACTGGGCAATGTCTCACAGCTATATCTTGCTGCAATCTTGTCATTCTACTGCTGAAGCCAGAGTCTGGCACCAACACCCTAACAGAAATGATTGTGAACTTGATGAGGAAATTTGAGTTTGTGTTTCAGAATACATCTTGTGTTCGATATGAGTCTTTAAAATATTCAACTTTTTCTGTCCACATGCAAGGATCCAGAAAGAATAATTCAATCATTCAAGTGGCGACTTTGATGTACAAATTTAGACAGTTAGTCTTAGGATTCTATGTGTGTGTAAAGGCACTTGATCCTGTCCTCACAGAATGTCCACACATCCAGGGGATATCTCTGGATTGTGATATGATAAGCAACAGGAGCCACAGAACCATAGAAAAGTTACGGGGCAGTAAGAGGCCGTTCAGCCCATCGTGTCTGCGCCAGCTCAAAAAAGAGAAACAAGAAACTAGCCGCTCATTCTAATCCCATTTTCTGACACCTGGTTCCTAGTTTTGTAGGTTCCAGCACTTCCGATGTAGATCCAAGTCGCTTTTAAATTAGTTAAGCATTTCTGCCTCACCCAGTTAAGCAGTGAATTCCAGGCACTCACCACCCTCTGGGTGAAAAGAATTTTCTAATCCTTTCACCAATCACATTAAATCTATGCCCACTTGGTAATCTACCCTTTACCTAGGGGAAACAAGTCTTTCCTGTCTACCCTATCCAGATACCATATAATTTTGTACATCTCAATTAGCCTCTTCTGTTCTAAGGAAAACAACCCTAACCTATCCAAACACCCCTCTTAGCTGCAATTTTCAAGCCTTGAAACCTTGGCACATTTTTCTTTCTTTCTTCAGGTAAGCGTTCTCCAAGGCGGCCTTCACGACACACGACAGCGCAGAGTCACTGAGCAGAAACTGATAGCCAAGTTCCACACACATGAGGACGGTCTAAACCGGGATGTTGGATTTATGTCACATTATCAGTAACCCCCACAGCTTGACTCCTGGACTTGCACAATTTCACAAGCTGTACTGTCTGGAGACAATACACATCTCTTTAACCTGTGTTGAATGCTCCCTCCACCCACATTGTCTGTGCATTTAAGACCTGGCTGGCTGTAGAGATTTGCATTCTAATCAGTATTCTGTAATTTGATTTCTGTGTCTGTGCCCTGTTTGAGAAGAGAGACCACTCCATCTGACGAAGGAGCATTGCTCCGAAAGCTTATGGTATTTGCTACCAAATAAACCTGTTGGACTTTAACCTGGTGTTGTGAGACTTCTTACTGTACATTTTTCTTTCCCCAAACCTTAAAATACAGACTAGAATTTTAGCATTTCTTCTGCCACTTGGCTGAGGTTGTCTAAAGTAAGAGACCTTAAAGTCCCCTGGTCAGTCCACAAATAGAGTGTTGCATCCAATTCTGGTCACCACATTTTAGGAAGGATGTGGAGATCTGTGAGAGGGTGCAGCAGAGATTTAGCAGAATAGTTCCAGGGATTAGGGAATGAGGTTGGGCTAGAGAACCTGCGGTTGTTCATCTTGCAGCAAAGGAGATTGAAGGAAGATTTGATTCCAGCGCACAGGATTATGACAGTTTCAGATATGACAGACAAATAAATCTTGTTCCATTAGTTGATGATACAAGGACTAATTTAAGAGGGATGTGAGGAAGAATTTTTTTATGTAGTGAATGATAATAACTAGGAATTTGCTGCCTACAAGGGCTGTGGAAGCAGAGCCAATCAATAATTTCAAAAGGAAATGTGATGAGCACTTGAGCGAAATAAATCTGAAGGGCAGTGTGGATATAGAACAGGGAATGGAACTGACTCAATTGTTCTACAGAGAGCTGCATGGGCTTGATGGGCCCAACTGGCTCCTGTGTTGTGATGATCTTTATATAATTGAGTTTTTAAAAATTAATTCATGGGACATGAGCGTCGCTGGCTGGCCAGCACTAATTGCCCATCTTTAGTTGCCCTTGCTTGCTAGGCCATTTCAGAGGACAGTTGAGAGTCAACCACATTTGTGGCTCTGGAGTCACATGTAGGCCAGACCAGGTAAGGACGGCAGATTTCCTTCCCTAAAGGGCATTAGTGAACCAGATAGCTTTTTCCAATAATCGACAATGGTGTCATGGTCATCTTAATTCCAGATTTTTTTTATTGAATTCAAATTCCACCATCTGCCTTGGCAGGATTCGAACCTGGGTTCTCAGAACATTAGCTGAGTTTCTGTATGAATAGTCTAGCAATAATACCACTAGGCCATCACCTTCCCTACAATACAAAATATACTACAACATTGGTATGATTTGAATTTATATAAATATTGAGGTGCCTGTAATGAATGAAAGCTATTTAACACAGCTAATACATAAAGGCAAAATACTGTGGATGCTGGAATCTGAAACAACAACAGAAAATGCTGGAAAATTTCAGCAGGTCTGACAGCATCTGTGGAGAGAGAATGGAGCCAACGTTTTGAGTCAGGGCGACTCTTTGTCAGAGTTCACCATATATACAACTAATATATACATAATATATATATACAACTAATACATACATGCTCTCATATGATTATAATGATTTTGTTCTTTATTTGAAGACTCCTAAGATCAATCATCTGAGGTTTTCAGCCTTTTATGGAGAAATTGCAAGTGGACAAAAAGCCATTCATAAGTAAATGCAAATGTGTACTTTTCATTAAGTATTTCCATGCTACCTAAAGTCTGTAAAGTTTAGTGAGCATATTAGAGTTGACCTGTGACTGTCAGCATCTTAATGTGCAAGAATTGAATTGTTGATAATTGTTGAAAAATAAACTGTCCATCATTCCAGCTGTGTATCATCTGCACACTTCCCAAATCCTTCCACAGAGAATGGCCAAGGGAACAGTGTCAACAGGGTCATGCTTCCCTCTTCTCCCACCCCCCAACCTTACACAAAATGTGCATCTCTTTTCACAATTGGTGATTGATCCAATGTGCTCACCACTACTGCTTCTGTGCATTATTAAGCCATTGAAAAATATTTTGTAATATCAAATCCATGCCTTGTGAATGATGCATTTAGTTGGGTGACTGAGACAGAAGGTCCTGCAGAATGAGGGAAGGCACGAGAGGATTACAGAAGATAGTATAACAAGCAGCCATGCACAATGGACTTTTTCTTTGAACAGAGGTGTTCCTTGTGTTGTTTCATTCTAGTTAAATTGATCAATTATTTGCAGAAAGATATGCTCAACATTATTTGAGGTGCTGTATTGCCAAGGAATTGTCCAGAATAAGTTAGTCTTTCGAAAAGAATCTCTCATCAAATAAAGACACAACTTAAGAGCTATTTATTAAACTCAGACTAAACTTCGAATTAAGCAGTTTGTTACACAAGAGGGACTTCCTGTGTAAACTATCTTAAAAAGGTGGGTGGAGGTAGGGGAGGACCGGAGGGATGTGAGACAAGGAATATAATTGTTCATAATTTCCCTAATGATGTTACTGTGGTACAATGGTGAGATTCAATGTGGTATTAAGTTGCATGTAAAGATGTGACGGTTTGTCAAAGACTTTTCAAGAACACCATTCCCTTTTAATCCCACCCAGAAACAAAAAGTGAAAATTAACATCAACAAATTCAAAGCTTGTCATTGCATAATTCTAAGACTTGTGGTCTTGGACTCCCCTGCCAAAAAGTGTCACAAAGGAAAATGGTTTCAGTTGACTCTGTCTACAATTCCTGCTGCCTTGGAAAAGCAGGCAGCATAATCAAGGATGCCATGCACCCCGGACATTCTCTCTTCCACCTTCTACTGTCAGAAAAAAGATACTAAATTCTGAGGTATTAGCCGCCTCAAGAACAGCTTCTTCCCTGCTGCCATCAGACTTTTGAATGGGCCCACCTTATAGTAAGTTGATCTTTCTCTACATCCTGTTTATGACTGTAACACTACATTCTGCATCCTCTTCTTTCCTTCTCCCCTATGTACTCTATAATCAGTATGCTTTGTATAGCATGCAAGAGACAATACTGTTCACTGTATATCAATACATGTAACAATAACAAATCAAATCAAATCAAATAATAAGCAACTGACACATTTGCTCTTATAGCATTCACCTTCAGATGGTAGATGGGGCAGGTAACTATTATTTTAGATGTTCACTTACACTTCTATACTCAAGAACTTCTCCAGTTATTGTAAGTAAGCCTATGTTTTAGTGAATTAAGGTGATGATGAAGTAGGATGAGATGCACCCTCCATGCTGTTTCATTTTTCCGTGGTTACTTTCAGGTGCAAAGAACTGCCCCAAAACACCCACACATCAGAAGTTCTTCAGGGATCCCATGAATAGACTAATGATTGTTCAGACAAGAATAAAAATGGTTACAGATTCCTCCTTTTTAAGGTCATAGGGTCTTCTCGCAGCAGCTTTCCAGCAGCAACCAGAAGGTGCTAATAGCAGTGGCCAGGAACACAGTAGTATTTGGATATTCTTCTCAATCTTTGGTTCATGGGCCTGCTCCCGAAGTTTGACAATAAATGAAGGTCAGGAAAATCACAAGATCCTCAGTACTAATGGTTGCAGCATTCCTCAGGCTGTACCGTGCTTGTGATTTACTCACTGGCCAAAATTTCTGTACTATTTTATTGTAGTGCCACTGCTGGCAATCTAGGTCGCAATTTGATAAGTGTGCACTTTTGTATTTAATTGGGATAAATGATAGACAGGGAGAGAGATGGAGAATTTATATCCCAATGACTTTTATATATTAAAACAATAGTGAAAAATCAATAAATCATTAATAAAATGGGTAGTATTGACAACCTTGTAAAATATATTTATTGAGATTTCAGATTTTCTATTTGCCCTAATTCATCACCAACCTTGAAAGGTATGATAGCCTGTAGTACTGGTTGGATAACATCGCAGCAATCTGTTCCTTATGTCATTACTCTGTAGCCTCAGTGACCATTTCAAATGCTTCATTGGCACCTAGATATAAGTAACTTCATTTCCGATTCCACCGATATATCAGTATTTGTATTTTCACATACCTCATTAGTTTTATAATTATTGTCCCCTACATCAGTGATTGTATTATTTGCTGCATTTTACTGAAAGGTTGCTCTGGAATTTGCAGAATACATTAAATACAACAGTGGCACAGTGGTTAGCACTGCTGCCTCACAGTGCCAGGGACCTGGGTTCAATTCTGGCCTCGGGTGACTGTGTGGAGGTTGCACATTCGCCCCGTGTCTGCATCAGTTTCCTCTGGGTGCTCCCATCTCCTCCCACAGTCCAAAGATGTGCAGGCTAAGTGGACTGGCCCTGGTAAATTGCCCCTTAGTGTCCCAAGATATGTGGGTTATGGGAATTAGTCATTGGGTAAATGTGTGGGAGTACAGGGATATGGCGGGGGAGAGGGCCTGGGTAAAATAATCTGTTAGAGTCGGTGCAGATTTGATGGGCTGAATGGCCTCTTCTACAAAGTAGGGATTCCATGATTCTATGGAATGTCACTGAAAGCAAATTAATGTGAAAAAAGTTTGGATTAAATCTTAAACAGAATATAATTACTTAAGTAATTGGAAAAATGTCAATACTAAGTTATTAATCAGGCGACAGTACCTAGTTATGTTCACAGCTACTAAATTCACCAAACTATTCCTGTTTCACCAAACATTCTTATGGACTGTATTTGAAAGAAAACAAACTGAAGACCTCATTCAATGCTGATCAGGGAATGGTTGTTAAATTCATATTTTGGGATTAAAACTTGTTCCAATCACGGAAAAAGAACATTTTCCACAATTTGCAACTTCAGATACTGTGATTTTTTGCTACACAGAGTTGCAAATAGGGTATAGCTTCCTTCAGACTAATCTCGACACCAGTGGTTCCCACACTTTTTTGTTTGTGTAACCCTATTCAGATTTTCCAATCTTTTGTGTACCTCTACAGGTGGTTTCTTTTCCAACTACCCCTCTATTGACCACGTGTTTTGTAAATCATTCTAATTGCACATTACAAGTAGATTTCACAATAATATTTTTTATTTGCCATTAATGGATGGATGAGCTTGTTTGTTGGGGCATAAGAATGTGAAGTTGGGAGAAATGTATCAATGGACCATCCCCACCCCCACTAAAGAATCACCCAATCAGCAGACACTCTTCTCAATGCCCCCCTCTAACACACACTCACTCAGCACACCCTCTCCCCAACTCCCCTCACTTATTCAACACACCCTCTCCCCATTTCCCTTCACTCACTCAGCGCACTCTCTCCCCAACTCCCCTCATTCATTCAACACACCCTCTCCCCAATTCCCCCCACTCACTCAGCACACCCTCTCCCCAACTCCCCTCACTCATTCAACAGTCCCTTTCCCCAAAACCTCTTTTCCCACCCCCTTATCCCACTCACTCAACAGCCCTTCTTTGCAACTTACCTCTCCCTTCATTCACTCAACAGCCCCTATTCCCAACCTCAATTGCCTCCTCATTCACTCAATAGCCCCTCTTCTGAACCTCAATTGTCTCCACTCATTCTTTCAACAGTCCATCTTCCCAACTTTAACTCCCCCAGTAACTCACTCACTCTAGAGCCCCTCTTCCCAACCTCAATCCCCCACTGACTTACTCACTCAGCAGCAACTATTCTAAGGCACCCACCCCACCCCACTTACCTGCTAATAGGCACAACTCCATTTCACTAGTGTGTGTATTAGCGGAAAATATGAGGGAGAAACAATGTGTATTTGGAAGAGCAGCAAGCAGCAGGAAGGTGAATGGCGGTATATTAGCCTGAGCACTAGAAACACTTGATCTTGGGAACCCCTGGACTACAGAGAGGGGGAGGCAGAGGTAAGAAAAATATTCTCATCCTGAAAATCAATAAAGAGAAAAGTACTCCCTAGAGACATCTACTATTTGCCCAGGGGTATACGAACCCTACAACCCCTTCACTTCTGTAATTTCAATTTCTGAAACATATATTCACTACAACAAAGTCCAGAGCTGCTCCTCTTGTTGGACTTGTTAGGTACAGACAAAAAAGTCCTCTTGAGTACATTTTAAGAATTCTGCGCTCATGTTACTTTTAATACTGATTATTCTAGTTAATATTAGGATGTGAAATTCCAGCCCATTATTGCCCTATTTTTCCCACACTTCTTAGAAATTTGACAGTGTCATTAAGTACAGAAAACGGAGGAAACTAAAGTTGGAAAATATATAACAAAAGAGTTTAGCAATTAATGGGATATACTTTAATCCAAGGAGTTTAGTAAATAAAGCAGATGAGCTGAGGGCACATATAAACACTTGGAAATATTATATCAAACCTGTTACTGAAATATATGCTTAAAGAAGAGGATTTTCAGATGCAATAGAGAGGGATACAAAGCTGTGGTGGGGGGAGGGGGGAAGTTGCAATATTGATTGAAGAAGCAATCACGGCTGTGAAGAGGGACAATTTGCTGGAAGGATTATCAAATTAGGTCATATGGGTTAAATTATGGGGCAAAAGGGGCCAATCAGACTGCTAGGAATATATTATAGACACTCAAAAAATCAGAGGGGGATAGAAGGGCACAGAGTAAGGGGATACGAGGAAAGGAGCCTAAGCCTGAGTGAGATGTAGACCAAGTATGGAGTTGGGAATTTGGTTCTCATGGAAATTCGGTGCATAGTGGAAAAGAGGTGCTCCTTTTCCTACCTTTCTTGGACTTCCAGTAGTCGTAGAAGACACAAGTTGTTTGCCAGAAATAAAAGGTCATCTACAGACATTAGTGAGAGTTTGAAGAGTTAGGGGATAAGTCTGTGGGTTCAGAACATTGAACAGAAAAGAACGTAAGTGATTCATTGATTGATAGACATTTTCTCTTTTTATCTAATCTAAATGTGGGAATTTTAATCAGGGTACATATAACATTAATTGAAATAATAAGAATATAAGCAAAATTAGGACTAGCGGCATTAATTAAAATGTAATTTTAAAAAATAATTAGTTATTTAAAACATAATAAGGATGGTAGGCCAGGTGATGTGTTGCAGCTGTAGTATGTGGAGACTGGTGAATGCCAGTGTGATCCATGGCAACCGCATGTGTAGTGTCAGCATTTTGAGCTAGAGTCCGAACGCCGGACACTGCAATAAATCAGGGAGGAGGAAAGTTACCTGGACGCTTTCAAGGCATGCATAGCCATTGAGCTAGGGTCTTCTACTTTGGTCTGTGGTCAGGCACTGAAAGGCGTAACTGTAAATGAGATAGGGTATGGGTGTTGAGGAGGTAAAAGTGATGGACCCTTAGTCCTTGCAATTGTCCAACATGTTCAAGGTTCAAGCTAATCCACATCCAACAGTCTGCTCTGAAAACTCTGCTCATTCTGACATTCATAATAAATTGCACCACAGAAGCTGAGACAATCCACAACATTGTAAAAAAAAACAACGACATTCTAAATTGAACAACCCACACTATTCTTAAAACAAAAGTCAATTTGCCTTATGTCTCAATGCTACTGATCCTTGAAAAGGCTTCAGGATCCAGATCTGCATCTTCGCCAGAAACTAACCAGTTCTTCCTTGGACCATACCCTATCTGTGTACCGAGTTTCAGTGAAATCCATCCAGTAATTTTTGAGATGTATTATTCATCTCTGTTAATAAAAGATAATATCAGGGTAGTAGTGAAGGATGACCTAGGCTCTAAGGAACAAAACGTGGAATCGTTATGGGTAGAGATAAGGAATAGTAGGGGGAGAAAGACACTAGTAGGCGTGGTCTATAGGCCCCCAAATAATAATGTTGAGGTGGGGAGGGCTATAAACAAGCAAATAATGGATGGGTGCAAAAACGGAACGGCAATAATCATGGGGGACTTCAACCTGCATATTGATTGGCTGACTCAAGTTGGAAGGGGTGGGATGGAGGAAGAGTTCTTAGAATGCTGTCGGGATAGTTACCTTGAACAGTATGTTACAGAACCGACGAGGGAACGAGTTATCTTAGATCTGGTAATGTGTAACGAGGTAAGTAGAATTAAGGATGTTCTTGTGAAGGACCTTCTTGGGTCAAGTGATCACAACATGGTCGAATTTCTGATACAAATGGAAGAGGAGAAAGTAGGGTCCCATACCAGTGTCCTCTGTTTGAACAGAGGGAAGTACGATAGGATGGGGGCTGAATTGGCTAAGGTGGACTGGGAGAGCAGACTGGTAGGTAGGACAGCTGAGGAACAGTGGAGGATTTTTAAGGAGATCCTTTTCAGTACTCAGCAACAATATATTCCGGTGATAAAGAAAGACTGTAAGAAAAGGGATAACCAGCCATGGATAACGAAGGAAATTAAGGAGAGTATTAAATTAAAGACCGATGCGTACAGAGTGGCCAAAAATAGTGGAGAATCGGAAGATTGGGAAAACTTTAAGAAACAACAAAGAACATTTAAGAAAGCGATAAAGAAAGGAAAGATAGGTTATGAAGCTAGGCTAGCTCTAAATATAAAAAATGATAGTAAAAGCTTCTACAAATATATAAAAAGAAATAGAGTGGCAAGAGTGAATGTTGGACCCTTGGAGGACGAGAGGGGGGATTTAATAGTGGGAATGAGGAAATGGCTGAAACTTTAAATACGTTTTTTGTGTCGGTCTTCACGGTGGAAGACACAAATAGTTTACCGAATATTAACGATAGAGGGTTGGTAGGAGGAGAGGTACTCAATACAATTAATGTTACCAGGGAGGCAGTGCTTGGTAGACTAACGGGACTGAAGGTGGACAAGTCCCCGGGCCCGGATGGAATGCATCCCAGGTTACTGAAAGAAATGTCAGAGGTAATAGCGGATGCGTTAGTGGTTATTTATCAAAATTAATTGGATTCTGGGGTAGTGCCGGCGGATTGGAAAACGGCTAATGTTACGCCGCTGTTTAAAAAAGGAAATAGACAAAAGGCGGGTAACTACAGGCCGGTTAGCTTAACGTCTGTAGTTGGGAAAATGCTGGAATCCATCATTAAAGAAGAAATAGCAGGCCATCTGGATAAGAATGGTTCGATTAAGCAGACGCAGCATGGATTCATGAGGGGAAAGTCGTGCTTGACGAACTTGTTGGATTTTTATGAAGATGTGACTAGTGCGGTTGGCGGAGGGGAACCGGTGGATGCGGTGTTTTTGGATTTCCAAAAGGTGTTTGATAAGGTGCCTCACAAAAGGTTGCTGAAGAAGATTGGGTCACACGGAGTTGGGGGTAGGGTGTTAGCGTGGATTGGGAATTGGCTATCCGACAGGAAGCAGAGAGTCGGAATAAATGGGTGCTTTTCTGGTTGGCAGATGGTAACTAGTGGCGTGCCGCAGGGATCGGTACTGGGGCCTCAACTATTTACCATTTATATAGATGATCTGGAGGAGGGGACTGAGTGTAGGGTAACAAAGTTTGCAGACGACACAAAGATAAGTGGAAAAGTGAATCGTGTGGAGGGCGTAGAAGGTCTGCAGAGAGATTTGGACAGGCTGAGTGAGTGGGCGAGGATCTGGCAGATGGAGTATAACGTTGACAAATGCAAGGTTATTCACTTTGGAGGAAATAATAGCAAATTGGATTATTATCTAAATGGAAAGAAATTACAACATGCTGCTGTGCAGAGGGACCTGGGGGTCCTTGTGCATGAGACGCAAAAACCCAGTCTGCAGGTGCAACAGGTGATCAAGAAGGCAAATGGGATGTTGGCCTATATCGCAAGGGGGATAGAATATAAAAGCAGAGATTTCTTGCTGCATCTGTACAGGGCATTGGTGAGGCCGCAGCTGGAATACTGTGTGCAGTATTGGTCCCCTTATTTGCGGAAGGATATATTGGCCTTGGAGAGAGTGCAAAGAAGGTTCACCAGGTTGATACCAGAGATGAGGGGTGTTGATTATGAGGAGAGACTGAGCAGATTGGGTTTGTACTCATTGGAATTTAGAAGGCTGAGGGGGGATCTTATAGAGACCTATAAGATAATGAAGGGGCTGGATAGGGTAGAGGTGGAGAGATTCTTTCCACTTAGAAAGGAAGCTAGAACTAGAGGGCACAGCCTCAAAATAAAGGGGGGTCAGTTTAGGACAGAGTTGAGGAGGAACTTCTTCTCTCAGAGGGTGGTGAATCTCTGGAATTCTCTGCCCACTGAAGTGGTGGAGGCTACCTCATTGAATATGTTTAAATCACGGATAGATGGATTCCTGATCGGTAAGGGAATTAGGGGTTATAGGGATCAGGCGGGTAAGTGGAACTGATCCACTTCAGATCAGCCATGACCTTATTGAATGGCGGGGCAGGCTCGAGGGGCTGGATGGCCTACTCCTGCTCCTATTTCTTATGTTCTTATGTTCAGATATATTGACAAACAGACTAACAGACAGGGGTGAAAACATTACCTCTGCCCACTTTCAGTGGTGGGGTTAATAGATGTAAAATGACAAAGAGGGAAAGCAAAATGTGAGGAGAAAGAAAGTGAAATGACATAGTGTAGTACCAACTTCTAGTTGATCTGCTTGGAGCTACTTTGTGTTCAAGGGGCTAGTTAGTTCAGTTGGCTAAGAGTGTGATGCAGAACAATACCAACAACACAGGTTCATTCACTGGACTGCCCGTTGTAGTTCTTGGGATTTAAATTCCCCCTTGCCCCATGGTGAAATCGTGGCATAAACCATGATTAGAAACTCTTCTGTGGACTGAAGGGTGAAAGCAAAAACCACTCTGTACCAGTCATCCACTGTAGCTGTCAAGCTATCCAGATGTCTTGGATCCTCCTTGCCTCTGGGATCACGCACTTTCCTCCACTATAATCAAAGTCCTTTGAGTAAGTTTATGTATAAAAATGCTAGTGTTTGAAATCACATACGGCTTGAACGATGGGGAGTTTACCACTACTGCTTTATATTCATATATACACGAAAGGACAGACTGAAAAAATAGATACTAATTTAAATTTAAATGAGTGCTTGTGATGCAAAGACAAGTTCAATTTATAATATTTAATATAGTAAGGGTAAAATTCATCTTATTAATATAAAGGTCATTATTCTCAATATTTGATGGATGACACATTTTGGATTTTTTGACCGTTCCTCTGGAAAATATTTGGGAAAGATTTACTTTTAATGGTGAGTTTTAAGGGAAATATAGTCACACATGTTTAAACAAAATGGGGCAATGAGAGTGCAAGTAGTTAAAATAAGCTGAGCTTTGATGTTGTTTCTATTTTCTGTAAGCAATAAACAATTCTGTAGCCTGAATTGGTGACCTCACACACGTTGTGCTTTGAAGTTCCTAGTTTTGCGTGCTCGGCAAGAATTGTCCAGTGATCCAGCCTTGCTCTCTCCACAGCGCCTTCTCTTCTACTTGTAAACACTAGAGACAGAGATATAGACAGGCAATCTGGAGTTTTAAAAAACAATAGCTGCAAAGGAATCTGGTCAGACTCAGAAGAGCCACGGCAGCTAAGAGCTATTTTTGTTTCAGTTGACCCATGGACGTGGGCAAGTGTGATATGGTCGTTATTTTGTGTTCTAATGGGGAAACACATTGTACAGATTTGTGAATCTGACTATAATGGCCTCTCTGTATGTTCACTTGTGAAATAATCCTGTTTACTTAATACAAGGCTAATCCCTAGGATCAGCTGAAATTTGAGTTTTGAGGAGAGATTGGAGAATCATGAACTTTTCAGCCTCAAATGAAGTTGGGAGAGAGATGATTTTCCTTCATGAGGTTGGCACCTCTATTTTGCTGGAGGATGGCTTTCAGAATTACTAGATGATGACTTCCAGGTCGTATCTGTGCATTAGCATTGAGTGGTACCCAACTACCTTCTTGAAGGGACGTTTAGCTGATGAGTCATTAAGACTCCTCGTGGCTCAGTGAAAACTGCATGGTATGATATTGTCATAAAGAGCAGAAGGATCTCATCTGTTCTATTTGACCTTGAGCAGAGAGTCAAACTGGATTCTAACAACAGTTTATATTTATATAGTTCCTTTAATGTAATAAACTCTCCCAAGGTGTTTCACAAAACCATTATGAAACAAAGTATGACACTGAGTCAAAAGAGATTTTACATCAGATGGTCATAAGCTTCATCAGAGAGGTAGGTTTTAAAGAGTGTCTTAAAGGAGGAAAATGAGGTGAAGAGGAGGAAAGGTATAGGAAGGATATTCCAGGGTTTGGGGCTGAGTCACCTAAAGGCACGGTCACCAATGGTGGAGGGATTTAAATCAGGATGCACATTGCATAAAAGGCCAGAATTAGAGGAGTTGATGTATCTGTACGGTTGTGGGGTTGGAGGAGATTACAGAGATCGGGGTTGGGGGGGGGGGGGGGGGGGGGGGCGCAGGGGAGTGGTGACAAGGCTGAGGGATTTGAAAACGAGGATGAATATTTCCAGTTTCCAAATAGGCTATTTCCACTCCAGTAACATCACTCACCTTTGTTCTTATTTCAGTCTTGTCCATAATTTGTCACTTCAAGTGTAAATACACAATTATCTTTTTGCTGGCTTCCTGACTTCAATAAATCATCCAAAACTCCTTAAACCCACATCCTTTGCCACTCTTTTATCCATGTGGTCTCAATTAGTTTCTCATCCCCCAGCTTCTGAATTATGAACATGCAAATTAGGAGCAAGAGGAGGCTACTCAGCTTTTTGAGCCTGCTCCGCCATTCAATAAGATCATGGCTGATCTGATTGTAACCTCAACCCACATTCCCGTCTATCCCCAATAACCTTTCATACCCTTGTTAGCCAAGGATCCAACTCTGCTTCAAAAATATTCAAAGATCCGCTTACACTGCCTTTTGAGGAAGAGAGCTCCTGAGACCCACGACCGTCTGAGAGAAAAAGATTCTCCTTTGTCTTAAATGAGCAATTCCTCATTTTAAACATTAACCCTTAGTTCTAGATTCTCCCACAAGATGAAATATCCTCTCCACATCCACCCTGTTAAGACCCTCTTTAGGATCTTAAAGGATTTTAATGGTTTCAATTAAGTCAACTCATACTCTTCTAAACTCCATGAATACAAGCCTAACATGTTCAAATGTTCAACATTTCCTCATAACATAACCCACCCATGGTCAAAATGGTCAAGAGCTTCACGTTTTTAGGTGTCCAGATCACCAACAACCTGTCCTGGTCCCCCCATGCCGACACTATAGTTAAGAAAGCCCACCAACGCCTCTACTTTCTCAGAAGACTAAGGAAATTTGGCATGTCAGCTACAACTCTCACCAACTTTTACAGATACACCATAGAAAGTATTCTTTCTGGTTGTATCACAACTTGGTATGACTCATGCTCTGCCCAAGACCACAAGAAACTATAAAAGGTCATGAATGTAGCCCAATCCATCACGCTAACCAGCCTCCCATCCATTAACTCTGTCTACACTACCGCTGCTTTGGCAAAGCAGCCAGCATAATTAAGGACCCCACACATCCCGGACATACTCTCTTCCACCTTCTTCTGTCGGGAAAAAGATACAAAAGCCTGAGGTCATGTACCAACCGACTCAAGAACAGCTTCTTCCCTGCTGCCATCAGACTTTTGAATGGGCCTACCTTGCATTAAGTTAATCTTTCTCTACACCCTAGCTATGACTGTAACACTACATTCTGCACTCTCTCGCTTCCTTCTCTATGAATGGTATGCCTTGTCTGTATAGTGCTCAAAAAACAATACTTTTCATTGTATACTAATACGTGTGACAATAACAAATCAAATCAAATCAACTCAACCATTTCTGGTATTAGTCTAGCAAACCTCTGAGCTGCTTCTAACGCATTGACATATTTTGTTAAATAAAGAGACCAATACTATATACAGTACTCCAGATGTGGTCTCACCAGTGTCCTGTACAAATGAAGCATAACCTCCCTACTTTGGTAAACAATTCCACTCACAATAAACTGTAACATTCTATTAGTTTTCCTAATTACTTGTTGCGTCTGCATACTAGCCTTTTGCAATTCATTGCCGAGGACACACAGATCCCTCTGAATCTGAGAGCTCTGCAGTCTCTCACCATTTAGGTAATACATTTTTTTAATTCATCCTGCCAAAATGGACTATTTCACATTTGCTCACATTATACTCCATTTGCCAGATTTTTGACAACTCGCTTTACCTATCAATGTCCCTTCATAGCCTCCCTATGACCTCTTTACAATTTATTTTCCGACCTATCTTTAAGAAAATTCACAGTCTCAAGTTGAATTCAATGTTGAGTCCAGAAGGCTGTAAAGTGCCTAAGTGGAAGATGAGAGAAATGTCCATCCTTGGCCTGCTGCAAAGTTCAAGTGAAGCCCAATGCAAACTGAAGGAACAACATCTCATCTTAAGTTTAAGTTTATTTATTAGTGTCACAAGTAGGCTTACGTTAACACTGCAATGAAGTTACTGTGAAAATCCCCTAGTCACCACACTCTGGCGCCTGTTCAGGTTCACTGAGGGAGAATTTTATCATGGCCAATGCACCTAACCAGCTTGTCTTTCAGACTGTGGGAGGAAACAGGTGCACCCGGAGGAAACCCACGCAGACTCGGGGAGAACGTGAAAACTCCACACAGACAGTGACCAAAGCTGGGAATTGAACCAGGGTCCCTGGCATTGAGGCAGCAGTACTAACCCTGTATCACCGTGCCGCCCCATTTAGGCAGTTACAGTTCAACATTGAGTTCAACAAGCCTAATCTGTGAACTTTCCCTTCCATCTTGACCCCTTTTTTAATCCAAAAGAAGTTGTCCCAACGCAACCCTCCCCAAGGGCCATCTGTCATTTGTTTTTAAGTTATGATTCGACTGAGCACTGACCTTTGTTGTCCTATTAACACCTTCCGCTATCTTATCTTTAAGCCACTATCAAAACCTTCTATAGTCCTTAACACTCCCTTTGTCTTGTGCCCTAAATATTTTGTCAAATATCCCCTAGCTCACGCCTATCACTGACTTCTATTTTGCTCCACCTGCTCTGAAACAGTATAAAACACATCACATTTCTCCCCTTTACTGTCCTACCCCCTCCTACCAATACATTTCTTTGTGCTCTCACCACTTGAATGGCTTTTTGTATCACAGTGCTATGGTCAGTCAGCTTATCCATCTTGTAGCCCCTTTCAGCCCTGTCCCTCTTTCCCCATGTAGCCTTCTGCTCTTTCTGTTTGAACAAATCTTTTGACTCTGACCTGCTTTGCAATCTCCCTCTCTCCCCTGCACGTTTGGGAGCAATTCTTTAATGTCTTCACATCCTAAGACTTTGGATTTTTCTCCCTAAGCCGTTCTGTTTTTTCTGTCATTCGTCTCTACTTCAAAAATTCCCTCTCTCACCATACTTTGGCCAGTGCCTCTTAATTCTTCACTTATCAGCACTCAGTGTCCACTTTAGTTTCTGTAAGGGTGCTAGGACATTTCACAACGTTACAATGCCATGTAAGTGTTGACGGAACAAGTGAAAAGTTTAACTGATGAATCATCATTGTGAGCAATCAAAAGAAGAATGGTATTCACAGAAGTTCAGCTACCCCAATGTGACTGGGGAATGATGCAGCACTTGGAGGAAAACTAGGAAGCTAAGGAAGGAAAAGGTCTTGAAGGAAGCAGCAATTGATTGAATAAAGTGCTTGTGATATATTGATGATTCAATGAAAGAGCTTTAGCGTCCTTGCCCATGTATGAGTCAATGGTCTCATTCTACTTTGATACCGCCCCCGCATAATCCTATTGAGTGCCTGGTGCAGTTCCTCTCTTGGAACTATAAGATTGTCATCACACTACTGACAAGATAGAATAATGTCATATTTACCAGCAGCCTAGATGCACCAAAGCTCGGTATCACTCTCAAAATGTCAGTCCCTCCCACAATATCAATTTCACAGGATGACAAAATGAATCAATCTGGATAGAGAATGAGAGCTGACCATCATAAGTTTCATTTTTTGGTTCTTCTTAATCTTATGAAGCCTTTAAGCCATGTACCCTACCTGAAACATTTGACATCATTTGTGCTTAATAGTGTTCATTGCAAACATTTGACATCAGTTGTGCTCAAAAGCAATCATTTAGCTATCATTTGACATCAAATACGTTCAAAAGTAATTATTTAGCTATCATTTAACATTGCAAGTACTGTAACCGACATCATTGTCATCGATTTCCCCAAATCATAGCGCTTAAACACTTGCGATGAGCAATATTATTAACCTTAAGCATTCATTCACCAAAAACGATTATAGGGTTTATTTTCTATATTTTTGAATTTTGATAGCTTCAAACATCATAAAATGAATCTAACTTTAGAAAAAGCAGACTCTGTTTTAACATAAGTTTTGATAAACTCTTTTTTTCAAACAACTTATCGCTAATGCAGCACAATCCTGTGCTCCTCTCACCCCTGAACTGCAGCAGTTTTCTCTCCCACCAACCCCGCTGGATCTATTTTCTAACCCACCAATTCCCCAAACAATTCCATACCCAAACTGCATCAGTTTTCTTCCTCTTTCTCTCATTCTTGCATGATCCCCCCTCTCCATCCTCCTCTCTCCTCTCCGCCCCTCTCCTCTTCACCATTCCCCTCCCACTCCTCTCAGATGAAGAGCTCAGGTTGCAGGGCTGGCCGGGGAGGAGGGATTGGAATGACTGGGGACGGGGGGGGGGGAGGGGGGGGGTGTTGCTGGTGGGCATGGCAGAGCCCAGAGTTGGCAGCTATGAGGCTTATGGCCTCGAGTTCAGCAGCAGCGGGGCTAGGGACCCAGAGTTCAGTGGTGTGGCCTGAGGTCTGGATACAGTAAGGAGGTGGGGTGGAGAGTTTAGATCTGAGAATGGGGATGGGGCAGAGTTTAGATCCTGAGAGTTCAGAAGTGGAGTTCAGACCCTGAGATGAGGGGTTTTGCGGTGAAGGTGGAAGTTCAGATCCTGAAACTTTGGTGTGGGCAGCGGGTAGAGGTGTGTGGGTTGTATAGTCCCCAAAATTAAAATTAATTAAGAACTGATAAGAATCCAGTGGTGCTCTCAAGCATGTCCTGTATAGTGGAAAGATTTTTTGGACTAAATGAAAAAACTGGATAAATTAAGATATTATTTAATCAATTTCCTTGTATTTTTCAAAGCTGGTTGCTGAATGTATTTGATAGCTTTGAGCACGTTTTGCCATTTGATTGCAGTTGATGTCAAAGGTGGCAAAATGTTGATGACAGCTTACAAAACCTATTCCAAATTAGAACTTTTGGGGTGGGATTTTCCAGCCGTGCTCGCCTCAAAATAGAAAGTCTCGCCCAAGGTCAACGGACCTTTGCATGGCCTGCAACCCCCCCCCCCCAACCACCTGCTATGATTCCTGAGGCGGGCAGGATGGGAAAATTTGCCCCTTGATGTCAATGACTGATGATCATTTTTGAAAGTATTTAAATGCGTTTCCGGGTCGGGGGTGTTTGGAGACATGTTGGTTCTAATGCTACTTTCCCCTTCCAGTGACTCAGTAAACATTTTTCCAATGGAGGTGGTGGCAGGAAGAATTGCTCAAGTGGAATGTAATTTGCACATGGTGACTCTGGCTGCATCACAGGTTATAGATTCAGCAACCTTACACTTCATTTCCTCAAGTCGATGGTGTGGTCTGTTATTATCTGACTAAATCTGCACAATATGAGGCCATGAGTAAGTGCACGATTCTGCTGGTACAGTCATAGCTGATGCTGATGAGAGAAGCCTTCCGTTATTCTGGACACATTTTAGAAGTCTGAATCTGGCTTCATTTCACATTTATTCCCTATATTTTGTTAAGAGCATAGAAACTGAGTTTATTGGAAATGACTTGAAACTCCTGGCCACAGGCCAGAAAGCAGACACTGTACTATTCAAGAGGATTTCTCCCCCACGCTTGTGGGAACAGCTTCAATGTGACTTATGCCAACATGAGCGAAAGAGAGCTGAGATATGTCACTGTATGCTTCTGGGAATCAAAACTCATGACTGGATGACTAAAAGGCCCTTAAAGAGATATGGCATGCAACAACTGCCCAAGTGATTTCTCTAGCTTTTGATCATGTTTGTTGGTGAAGAATGGAACATTTGCATCATTTGCACCGCATGCTATGTTATATTACAATTTGATTTTCTTCAGGAAGGCAGCCGACACCCCTGCCTGTCTGTTGCTCGAGTATTTAAACTCTGATGCTCTGTTGTCAATAGGATTTTCATTGTACAGATCAGAAGTTGGACTTATCCTGTACTACTGGATAGTTCACATAATAATGTCTTCATAATATATATGAACGATATAGATGGGAACATGGGGGGATGATAAGTAAGTTTGTGGGATGACACAAAAAATGGCAGGGTGTTAACGGTGAGGAAGAGGTTGCAGGAAGATATAGACAGGTTGGTCAGATGGGCAGATCAGTGGCAGATGGAATTTAACCCTGCAAAATGGAAGGTGCTATATTTTGGAAGGAGTACTCAATGAATGGCAGGACATTAGAACGCTCAGAGGAACAGAGGGATCAAGAGGTGTTTGTCCACAGATCCCTAATGGCAGCAGGATAGGTTGGTGGGTAGTTAAAAAGGCCTATGGGACACTTGCCTTTATCAGTCGTGGCAAAGATTATGGCTGCGATTCTCCCATCCCCACCCGCTAATTTTTTGGCGGATTGGGCCGGGACAATCACGTGTGCACCAATTTGCGGGATTCGTGCATGCATGCCCGACACACGCCCATCTCCCAGCGATGGATATCCGGCACGGTCGGGACTACGCTGGAAACCGGCAGTAACAACAGGTAAGTTATTTCAATCTTATTTGAATGTAATTTAAATGTCATTATCGAGCCCGGGACTGAAGTCTCCAGGCCCGATAACATCTCCCACCCCGCCAGTACAATTTCATTCTGGCAGAGTTTAGAGTAGCTCCCCACTTTCAGGGAATTAGCGGGAGACTCTGCTGGAGTGAAGGAACAATTGGGGCCCCTCAGGGGGTCGGGTGGCAGGGGGGTGGTGCCCTGTGTTCCTTGGCACTGCCCAAGAGGCAACATGCCCATGCCCAGGGGCACCTTGGCACTGCCCACTGGGCATCGACCTGGGGGCAGATCCTAGGGGGTGACGCTTAGGGGGCGATCGGTGGGGGTAGGGATTCCTGCTGCCACTCTGCATGGTGATTGGTGGGGACTGGAGGGAGGCCAATGATCGGGACAGGCTTGGTGGGGTGGGGGGGTGGTCTGCCGGCCGGGGGGTCTGCAGGGTGGGGGTGGTCTGTCTTCCGGGGCGGGCGGGGGTCTGCTGGGGGAGTGGGGGGAATTGTTACTGCTGGGGGGGCCTGGAGATCGGGCCGCTCCGGGACAGGGGGGGATGGGGAAGGCCGGGGGGGGGGGGGTGGGGGTGGTCGGGGCTGGCCCGTGAATGGACATGGGACTGCGATTGGGCCATGAGGTGGGGGGAAGCTTTGGAGGGGCAGCACTGCAGGGGTCCCAGGCTGGCCAGCAAACTGCAGGCTGACAGTTCGGGGCCACTGTGCATGCACAAAGGCCCCGGCACTGTTAGACTCTGGTCCTGGCCCCGCCTGACAGCCTGACAGTCAGGCTGGAATTGAACCCAGATCATTGGTGCTGTGAGACAGCAGTGCTAACCACTGTGCCACCGTTTTCACTCAGGGGGTGGTGGGAGTCTGGATTACACTGCCTGGGTTGGTAGTAGAGGCAGGAAACCTCACAACCATTAAAAAGTATGTGGAAGAGCACTGGAAATGTCATATCATTCAAGGATATAGGCCAAGTGCTGGAAAGTGGGATTAGTTTAGATTTAGTGTGGTTTTGTCAGTGCAGACTTGATGGGCCAAAGGGTCTCTTCTGTATTAGAGCATAAGATATCGGAGCAGAATTAGGCTATTCGGCCCATTGAGTCTGCTCCATCATTCGATCATGGCTGATAGGTTTCTCAACCCCATTCTGCTCCATTTTCCCCCTAACCTCTGATCCCCTTAGCAATCAAAAACCTACCTATCTCTGTGTTAAATACACTCAATGACCTGGCCTCCACAACCTTCTGTGGCAATGAATTCCATAGATTCACCACCCTCTCACTGAAGAAATTCCTCCTCATCTTGGTTCTAAAGAGTCATCCCTTTACTCTGATGCTGTGCCCTCGGAACCTAGTCTCTCCTACTAATGGAAACATCTTCTCCACATCCTCTCTATCCAGGCATTTCAGTATTCTGTAAGTTTCAATGAGATCCCCCCTCATCCTTCTAAACTCCATTGAGTACAGACCCAGAGTCCTCAAATGTTCTTCATACATCCAGCTTTACATTCCTGGGATCATTCTCGTGAACCTCCTCTGGACTCTCTCCAAGGCCAGCACAGCCTTCCTTAGATATGGGGTCCAAAATTGCTCACAATGTTCCAAATGTTTTGGATGACTCTATGACTTTAAGTACTATTTAAAGGGGCACTCACCTGCAAGTATTATCCTCAGATCATTGGAATCTATTTGCAATTCACCCTATTGGAGATTTTCAATAACTCTCTGCCTTAGAAATCGATGTGTTTCTGCATCATTATGCCTCAGGACTAGCTTCAACAAGCTCAGAGAGGCACTCCACAGTGCTCATCATTGTAGCCATTCTGGCCATTCTCCTCTCATTGGAAGAAGAAAGTAGTAGCAGAAAACAGCTGAAGAATCAGTTTCACTCCACCCTCTTGCCATCCAAGGAAAGGGGATCTATCTGCCTTTCTTTCCCAAGTATCTTTACCACTCTCAGGTTTGGGTGCTCTTGTCTGAGCAACATCGCAGTACCAATCTCTAAATATCAGCAAAATTTTCAGTAGAGTGAAAACATGCTTTGCTTTCAGAGGTGCATTCACTCTGGGCACTGTGCATGTCTGCAATTTTGTCTCTTAATTAAATGAACTGCCTATCACCAGTGCAATCACATGGGCGACCCACTTACTAAATGCAAATGTGGCGTGACTATCAAAAGGATTCTGGCCTCTCACTGATGACATTGGGTGGGCAGCCTGATCTTTCTGCTAACTGTCTTCTCGAAAACTGCCTCAAGTGAAAATATACACCAAAGTGTTTTCCGATTCCTTTGCCTTAAGATTACAAAATTAACTCTCAAATAAAGGACGCTATTCCCCTCCCAGCACTAATATGGGTCCTGCAACTTTCTTCACTTTCAATCTATTTGGATATATAAGTAATATTGTTCAACAGTCACTTGTTTAATGCAAGACCAGATGTGTCATATTAGAGAAGGACCCCAAACATTGGATTGAGACTACAGGAACTGAATTTATTTGAAGGTCTGATTTTAATTTCAAAATTTTGTTTTCACCTTCAACCTCTCCTGAAGATGAGAATGCCTAATAGTTACATTCAACAAGCAAAGATAGAACCTTTCCTAAATATCAAGTATTAATTTGTGAGGTTCGACAATAAGTAGCAGCAATGGAAAATTCAATAGTACACATAAACACTGTCGGAATGCATCCACTGCAGAAAAATTGGCTGCACTCCCTAGTATAAACTCAGCAGAGGACCAATGTGGAGACTCATCAAATTAGGAGTCTATAGATCTATTGTCAGAATATGGTTTTAGTAATTAAAGGTGAGGAGTTAACTCTGTGAATTTGGTGTTACAAACCCAGTTTGAACACGTCTCAGTCTGGACAAAAAAGTGGGGAAGTGGTACACAGATAATACTGTTCTGAGTTTGGGACAATCACAGCCGACTGCAATATTTCCTTTACCCTACACACACACGCATGCCCACAGACATGCACACAGACATGCACACAGACATGCACGTGCACCCACACCAGATAATAATCAAAAGGAGGATCTTACTCCTTCCTTGTCTTGATTCTTGGTTAAAATCAATGAACTTCACACAGGCCAGGGATTGAACTCGAGACCTTTTGGCTTGTACAGCTCAATATCAAACGATGCAGTGATTTTAACCACTGAAGCTTCAGGAGGAGATGGCTAATTACTTGTCACATCTGCTAATCTGCTACATCGATAATTGGAAAATAATGGATGTCGAGCCCAAGAAGAAAATATTGGGCGGGAGTTTACGACCTCGCTCATCCCGAAACCGTAAAATCCCACCCGAGGTCAACGGACCTTCCCATTGTCCATCTCTTGCCCGCTCTGATTCTCGTGGCGGGCGGGGTGGTAAAATTCCAGCCCTTAGGAGAGGTGGCGACTTGGTCATAAAGACTTCAAGGAGGACACTAAAGTGGGTTGGAGAACTGGAGAGACTTGTGCAGCCACTGAAAGAGGTTGATGCATATTAGGCCGAAGTCGAAGGAGTAGGGATAATGAGTAGGTAATCCAATTGACAGGATGTAACTAGTGGTGTCCCATAGGATCTATGATGGGGCCTCAACTATTCACTGTATTAACGAACTCAGATGATGGGAAAGAAAGCCACATATTTAAATTTGCCAACGACACAAAGATAGATAGCATTGTAAATGGAAGCATAACATTGCAACGTTTTGATTGATCAGTGGATGGACAAAACAGTGACAAATGAATTTCAATGTAGGCAAATGTGAAGTCATCCATCTTGGGCCTAAAAAAGGATAGAACAGGGTACTGTCTAAATGATGAAAAGTTAGAAACAGTACAAGTCCAAAGAGAAAGAGCAGTTCAGATCATTAAAATGTCATGAACAGGTACAGAAATGCAAACAAACTGTTCCTCCATAAAAGCAGGAATAGGCCTAGAGCCTGTTCTACCAGTCAATGAGATCATGATTGATCTAAAACTTATTCCACATGCCTGCATTTGCTCTATATCCCTTAACTGGCCTCTTAAACATTGCTGATTTGAACCTGCCATTTGTGGCCACACCTTCAGCTGTTTTGGCCCAAAGCTTTGGAATTTGGGCGGCATGGTGGCACAATGGCTCACAGCGCCAGGGACCGGGGTTTGATTCCCGGCTTGGGTCACTGTCTGTGAAGAGTCTGCACATTCTCCCTGTGTCTGTGTGGGTTTCCTCCGGGTGCTCTAATTTCCTCCCACAGTCTGAAAGACGTGCTGGGTAGGTGCATTGGCTATGCTAAATTCTCCCTCAGTATACCCAAACAGGTGCCAGAATATGGCAACTAGATGGAGTTGCATCATAAGGACAGCGCAAAAATAGCTAAAGGCAATGATGTGATCTTTACTCGCGCTCATGCCAATGCCCTCTTATGCTCAGTGAATGGATAGTAAGGCCACCAGCATTACCACCATGTTCCAAGGTGCAGATACCACTTCTTTTACCACCTGCTACCACTATAACAAAATGCAAATTAAACAATATTCATCTGAAAATGGATCTTTATTGGTGAAAATTAACACTGATGTGGAGTGTGATGTGATTATTTCATTTCTCACCATAATGAATGTGAAGTTTTCAGTCAATGAATCTCATTTTATTCTTATAGCATATGTAGTCCACTTTGCTGCTGATAGTTTTCATAGAAGTCCATAAGCTTCTTTGGGATTCTTGGAGTGACAATTTCAAATGATTGCTCAAAATGTTGTTTCATAATGATCTTGGCCTGGATATCTTCTTGCAGAGCCAAGAGAGCTGCTTCTCTGCAAAGCGCAGTGATCTGAAAGGAAATGACAATAAATAAAGCTAATGATTTAAAGGAAGATAATTCAAAGAAGAACATATCAAAATACACTTTAAAATACTGGAAATAATTTTTGTGTTCATTTTGATATATTTTGAAAATGAATCTTTTTCTCCTCTCTCTGTGAAGCATTGACTCAAGCACAAGTTCCATTGCAATCTGCTGCTTTCTATAATCTCAACTTCATTGTCTATCCTTCATTTAGATTTTAAAAAAATGAAAGCAGCCTACTTCACCACTGGAATATCACACGACCCTGAACCTGTCCACAACCAATATTTACATGTGTACCTGCATCAGTGATCAACAAAGAGCTATTAGAAATGGGAATGCTGGTAAATCATTCCCCTCACTAGTTCAGGAATACTGAAGCCAAAGCTGACCTGTATCATAGAAATCATCGAAATCATAGAAACCCTACAGTGCAGAAGGAGGCCATTCGGCCCATCGAGTCTGCACCGACCACAATCCCACCCAGGCCCTACCCCCACATTTTTACCCGCTAATCCCTCTAACCTACGCATCTCAGGACTCCAAGGGGCAATTTTTAACCTGGCCAATCAACCTAACCCGCACATCTTTGGACTGTGGGAGGAAACCGGAGCACCTGGAGGAAACCCACGCAGACACGAGGAGAATGTGCAAACTCCACACAGACAGTGACCCAAGCCGGGAATCGAACCCGGGACCCTGGAGCTGTGAAGCAGCAGTGCTAACCACTGTGCTACCGTGCCGCCCCGTGATTATACAAGAGATGTATAAGAGCAGATAACTCAGTTTATTAAGGAAGTCTTAACAATGCACTTAGAACGTATAGTGTGATTAGAACAAGTCAACATGGGTTTGACAAAAGGGAAATCCTGTTTGATAAATTTATTCATTTTTTGAGGATGTAAGGACCAGTAACATGGTATTCCTGTATTTCCAAAGACATCTGATAAGGTGCCATACAAAAGGTTAATAGGCAAGAAAAAGGCTGCTGGAGTGGGAATAATAAGAGAGGATTGGTTAATGAACAGAAGGCAAAGAATGGGGATAAATAGGGTATTTTGAAGTTGGCAAGCAATAACTCGTGGAGTACCTCAGGATCTGTGCTGAGGCCTCAGCTATTTGTTAATAACTTAGATGATAAGTCAGAGAATATTTATTGAAACTTGTTGCTAATACAAAGTTGGATGGAAAGGTAGGCTGTAGGGACAACACAGTGATGCAAAAAAACGTTAGATAGATGAGTTGGCATAAAGATGGCAATTGGAGTATAATTCAGGCAAGTGTGGAGTTATTCACACTGATCATTAGAAAAGAAGAATATTTTTAAAAGATGTGAAGCTTGTACATGTTGATGTTCAGAGAGACTTGGGTATGTTCATACAAGGAACACAGTAAGTTAGCATGAACAATAGTTAGTAAAGCGGCAAACTGCAGGGGACTGGAGTATATGAATAAAGAAGTCTTGCTACAATTGCACAGGGCTTTGGTGAGATCACATATGTGTGAAGTTTTTGTTTCCTTATTAAAGAGGGATACACTTGCATTGGAGGCAGTACAGTGAAAGTTCACAGGGATGAAGCGATTGTTCTGTGATGAGAGATTGAGGAAATTGGATCTATGTTCTCTGGAGTTTGGAAGAATGAGAGGTGATCTCAACGAAACATACAAGATTCTGAAAGGGTTTGATAGGGTGGATGCTAAGAGAATGTTTCCACTGGTCACGGAATCTAAAACACAGGGGCCAAAGTCGAAGGATAAGGGGCCAATAATTTAGGACTGGATGAGGTGTAATTACTTCAATCAAAGGGTTATGAATCTTTGCAATTCTCTAGCCTTGAGTGTTGTGGATGCTCCATGGTGGAATATACTTAAGGCTGAGATGGACAAATTGTTGGTTTCTCAGGAAATCAAGGGATAGAGGATGCAGGTAGGAAAGTGGAGTTGAAGTCCATGATTTGCCATGATCATATTAATGCTGGAGCAGGCTTGATGGGCCACACAGTATACACCTGCTCCTATTTCTTGTGTTCTTGCGTCAGACCAATGATAACATTTGGGACCTTCCTCGCTTGCATAGATCAATACCACATGGCACAATGCATTTTCTCACTTGCTATCTGTGGACTTAATTTTCTTTACCAATTGATGTCAACATTACAGTTATAGCATCTGTATTTGGGGGTATATTGAATCAGCAGAGTAAAACACTTGCTTAAGGCCCCCCACCACCGCCCCCCCCCCCCCCACCCCCAAACTGATCCTACCACCACCCTCTCCAGATATTTTGAGGATATGGTTTCAGGCTCAGCCATCCAGTTCCAGTCACTCATTCAAGCAGCCATTCTTTCATGTTTGGATCTGGATAATGAGTGGTGACAGGCTGTTTAACCAGTACAAATGTTCCTAGCCTAATGTCCTTAAAGATGCACCAATTACAAGAACCATGGTTAACGTTACTTGTTAATCGAATTTGTTGAAGCCAATTCTAGATTCTTGTATCTAGCTGAGATCAGTGAATTCAGCACAGCCCAGAGAGTGAATCTAGAACTTTATGGCTTGATCTTGCACAATTATTAATTGTTTTAACCAGCTGAGACTACCAAGCTGTCTCTTATATACAATACTTATTTGGACTGCAAATTCTGGACCAAGAGGTTTGAAACTCTGCTATGGTGTGAATAAGACACTGAGGATATTGGCAATATGGTTCAGCTTGGGCGAGTAGCCAGAGCAACATAAACTGGACATTGAGAGAACTGATCGTCTTTCACGCATTGCAGGTTGCGGGCACAATGTTTAAAAAATGAACTAATGGTGGTACATTTCAATCTTGTTACAAGATAGTTAGTCATGCACTAACATGGCAGATTCTTCATTGCATTTAAGATAATCACTGACATTGTTTTAAATTTCTTTCAGCGAGGGCTTTCAGCAAGATTCTTAATAGGGGAGAATAAGAAGCTGCCAGCAGCAGTAGGATTCCCACAGTACAATCTCACAGTCGCCGGATCATTCTTTCAAGTCTTCAGATTCAGTTTCCATTTTTTTAATCTGTCAGTTACTAAAAATAATGCAAGGCCAGGGTGACCAAATTAAATTGGTGTAAATGAAGAAGTTAATTCAATGATCACTTCAGTGTACAAAACAATAAAACCACTAGTGTTCAGACCCAAAAGGTCCTGTGCACTTCACAAAAAATCAATAGCTTTTTAATATTGTGTCCTCAGCCAAGCCTAACAAATCAAGCAATCAACTTTCTGCCACCTTATCCATTACATTTTATATATTGCTTTGAATATATCATTAAGAATGGTGGGCAGCTTGCTCCCAGGCCAGTACCAATGCTGTTCGGAGCTGGCTCTGAGTGGCGAGTCCACTTCCTTTTTCATTAATGGGCAGCAGTATTTCCCCTCATTGACCAAGATGTGCATTAACTGCGAGCTCTGCTCTACAGCAGCAACCAGTTCATTGGTATTTCAAGGGATTGTACCAATTCACTATAAGGTAAAGTGAAGGTAAAGTCGCTAAAGTCCCAGATGACCATAGGCTACTCTCCCTTTGAGAGCGAGAGCTGACTGGTGGTGATTTAATCTGAGGATCACCACATCTCAGGTGAGAGGCAAGGTTGAGAAGGTGGGGCCTTCATGAATAACCTCAGCCGGTATGGGAATTAAGCCTGCACTGTTGGGGTCGCTCTGCATCATGAACCAGACATCTAGCCAACTGAGTTAACCGACACACTATATTGTGACACACAGAGTTAGGACATAGGCTTGCAAGTTCCTGATCTTAAGTGTCACAGGCAGAAGGGAGGCATTTTAGCTTAGTGAAGGAAACTATGGATAATTAATTCTGAGCTGTGTGATATGTTTTTAGCTAGTTACAAAACATTAGGAAGCAGTTACCCGCTGCCTTTTCTCTTTAGTTAAATTACATGTTTGAGAGTTTGAACACTCTTCTTGTAACCGAAGGAATGGAGTAGGTACCCTTCTCCCAGATCACTATCAATGGTTGCACTTAGGTGACCAGCAGCAGTTGTCAAGAGCAACTGATGGCTCCACTTTATTTGCACTCACCTACCGTGAGATAACACTTGATGGTCACTCAAAAAACTCATCTGATGGAAGTATTCAGAGTGAGGATATTGTGAGATCAATCAGCATGGAACGCTGACTTAACACCAGCACTGCCATTTTGGAGCTCACTGCTCCACATATTGTCCTCTCTTAACCACACATAGCCAACCATACATTCAGCAGCAGGAAGGGTCCCGCTCCACACTATTTAAAGAGATTATTAACCACTTTAAGATTAGTTGCTAATTGATTTCATAGATCATAAAATCCCTACAGTGCAGAAGGAGGCCATTCGGCCCATAGAGTCTGCATGGACAACAATCCCACCCAGGCCCTCTCCCCTTCACCCCACGTATTTACCCCGATAATCCCCTGACACTAAGGGGCAATTTAGCACGGCCAATCCACCTAACCTGTACATCTTTAGAGTGTGGGAGGAAACCGGAGCACTCAGAGGAAACCCACACAGACAGCGACCCAAGCTGGGAATTGAACCCGGGTCCCTGGCGCTATGAGGCAGCAGTGCTAATCACTGTGCCACCATGACTCTGACTGAAATTGTAGAAAACCTAATGGTTTTTGGAGTCATTTAAAATTGCTGAAGACAACTGGGAGAGGTGTAACAAGTGCTGAAGGATAGTGTCCTGACTTCAAGTTCCCAGAGATGGGTTCAGTAGTTTGCATCCCTCTGGGACTACAGAGTGATGGGGAGAATGGTCAGAGGCTAGAGGGAGCAGGACAAACTGCTGGAAGAGGGAGGAGGAGAGAGAGGCCTCTCAACAATCATAACTGTAAGAGCATCCATGGAGGAACCACCCCACCTGAACCTCAGCGAGGTACAGTGTATAAAATGCCTGTGTTTCAACTAAGGTTATCCCCACTGAAATCTGCCACCTGCTGCAGCCACAATTACAAGGTGAGGATGGCATTGCCAATGTCCTCTTGATCAGAATATACAAATAAAAGCCATGACAAAACAATTATTATAAATGAAAACATAAGAACATAAGAACATAAGAAATAGGAGCAGGAGTAGGCCATCTAGCCCCTCGAGCCTGCCCCGCCATTCAATAAGATCATGGCTGATCTGACGTGGATCAGTACCACTTACCCGCCTGATCCCCATAACCCTTAATTTCCTTACCGATCAGGAATCCATCCATCCGCGCTTTAAACATATTCAGCGAGGTAGCCTCCACCACCTCAGTGGGCAGAGAATTCCAGAGATTCACCACCCTCTGGGAGAAGAAGTTCCTCCTTAACTCTGTCTTAAACCGACCCCCCTTTATTTTGAGGCTGTGTCCTCTAGTTTTAACTTCCTTACTAAGTGGAAAGAATCTCTCCACCTCCACCCTATCCAGCCCCCGCATTATCTTATAAGTCTCCATAAGATCCCCCCTCATCCTTCTAAACTCCAACGAGTACAAACCCAATCTCCTCAGCCTCTCCTCATAATCCAAACCCCTCATCTCCGGTATCAACCTGGCATATTATATGCAAAAGTTAACTAATCAACCTTGCCCATTTCCTCAGTATCTATCTTCCCTTCTTGCCTTTGTCTGTCTCAGTTCTCCTATGCAATGTGACTCCAATGGCTGCAGTATGGCTGATTGAAGGTTGCTGACTTTCAGTGGAGGCAGGCTGCAGATAGCCTCAAGCAGCTGCTACACTATCAGACCCAGCTTTGGACTATGATATCTTGACATGGGCAGCAATCCAGGCAGGTATGTTGACAGCAAAGGGCAGTGACGGAGTGGAAGTGGTAGAAGGTTATATGCTGTCATTCTGGAAGATAGCAAATTTGTGCTCAATCGAGGCACCATCACTCCCCTGGGGCAAGGCCTGAGCAATCCTGGTAATGCGTTGCAGGACAGATTATTTTCAAGCTCCTTTGAATACTGATATCCACAGTCCTTTCAGACAGCAAGCTAATCTTACATGCCTTCAGTCTGAGATTCTATTGCAGCATTCAGACATCAGGTGACTTCTGCCATCAGATATATCATCATGGTTGGGCTCCACAAACCTGCTAATAGATTTGGCTACCACTTCCATGTGGGAGAAAATGGGTTTTGAGATCCACACAAAGATATGTCAAGTTGGTGCCAGACTCCTACATGTTCATTGACAGAGACCATAAACTTTTTAGCTGGCCTGCCAATGCACCAAGCATTTCATTGTGCTTACCCAGCACAATGTAGGCCACCCCACTGAAGCCCTCATTTGAGTCCAGTGCAGTGGAACTCCCATGTATCCTTGCCCTCAGGTGAGCTGGCACTTACGCTATCCTTGTCCCATGCCCAACACCTTACCATGTGCAGATTCTGCCACCTGCTACAACCACAATTACAAGGTGAGGATGGCATTGCCAATGTCCTCTTGTTCAGAATATACAAATAAAAGCCATGACAAAATAATTATTATAAATGAAAACATGCCATATTAGATACAAAAGTTGACTAATAAACCTGCAGATGGCCTCGAGCAGCTGCCACACTATCAGACCCAGCTTTGGACTATGACATCTTGACATGGGCAGCAATCCAGGCAGGTATGCTGACAGCAAAGGGCAGTGACGGAGTGGAAGTGGTAGAACGGTCTTTTTAAGCTTTCCTCTAACATGGGTGCAGTGTTGATTGCTGAGCTGGGAGCTGCGGATGTGAGAGTAGCTATCTCCTCCCACTGCCTTAAGTGCTTGTCTCTTTGTCTGCTGACCCTCCTAAAAATAGATCACATCACTCCTCATGTTCATCTTCTCCATGGTGTCCAGCAAAACCTAGAACATGCTCTGAGCCTTGTTACATCATAAATCAGTGTTTTTGTTCACATATTCTTCTGCAACTAGTTCCAGCACCTGCTCCAGTCAGAACTCTTAAGAGTGCCTGTTCACTTTAAGTAGTCATGATGTGGAGACACCTCCAGACGCTGAAAGATGCCCTCATAAGAACAGGATACGGCGCTCGACTCATCGATCAACGGTTCCGACGCGCCACAGCGAAAAACCGCACCGACCTCCTCAGAAGACAAACACGGGACACGGTGGACAGAGTACCCTTCGTCGTCCAGTACTTCCCCGGAGCGGAGAAGCTACGGCATCTTCTCCGGAGCCTTCAACATGTCATTGATGAAGACGAACATCTCGCCAAGGCCATCCCCACACCCCCACTTCTTGCCTTCAAACAACCACGCAACCTCAAACAGACCATTGTCCGCAGTAAACTACCCAGCCTTCAGGAGAACAGTGATCACGACACCACACAACCCTGCCACAGCAACCTCTGCAAGACGTGCCGGATCATCGACACGGATGCCATCATCTCACGTGAGAACACCATCTACCAGGTACACGGTACCTACTCTTGCAACTCGGCCAACGTTGTCTACCTGATACGCTGCAAGAAAGGATGTCCCGAGGCATGGTACATTGGGGAAACCATGCAGACGCTACGACAACGGATGAATGAACACCGCTTGACAATCACCAGGCAAGACTGTTCTCTTCCTGTGGGGGAGCACTTCAGCAGTCACGGGCATTCAGCCTTGGATCTTCAGGTAAGCGTTCTCCAAGGCGGCCTTCACGACACACGACAGCGCAGAGTCGCTGAGCAGAAACTGATAGCCAAGTTCCGCACACATGAGGACGACCTAAACCGGGATGTTGGATTTATGTCACATTATCAGTAACCCCCACAGCTTGCCTCCTGGGCTTGCAGAATTTCACCAGCTGTTCTGTCTGGAGACAATACACATCTCTTTAACCTGTGTTGAATGCTCCCTCCACCCACATTGTCTGTACATTTAAGACCTGGCTGGCTGTAGAGATTTGCATTCTAATCAGTATTCTGTAATTTGATTTCTGTGTCTGTTTGCACTGTTTGAGAACAGATAACCACTCCATCTGACGAAGGAGCTGTGCTCCGAAAGCTTATGGTATTTGCTACCAAATAAACCTGTTGGACTTTAACCTGGTGTTGTGAGACTTCTTACTGCACTTTAAGTACTGCAGGTTAGTTTTTAGTGGTGGTAGCATCGAACAAACTTGGGCCCCCTGCTAAGACCTGCAGCCAGTTAGCAGTGTGTTTTGCACCAGTTGCAGACAGCTATTATGCAAATCAGCAGGGAACACGAAACTTGCATGCTGTTTGTATGGGAAGCAATAGGCATTGCTTTACCTACACCCACTTTCAGACCCTATCCAATTTCATCCGCCATGTGCTGCTGTCAATGTGCTCATTCCATTTTACAGATATAGTTAGTGTAAATTCTAAACCAGCACGAGATGGATATTCAATCCCTTAAAAACAAGCTGAATATATAAAATACCAATTTCCAGGGTTTTCAGAAGACATATTCAACATTTTGGTAGCATTACAATATAGGAACAATATGGCAAAATGGGGTAGAACTCCACTTTAGGTAATAGTGCAAAGTGGGTGAAAGCACCTTGTTACATATCTCTCCTGATTTGTATTTCCATTTATTGCACAGTCTGGGGGTGGCGGGATGGGGGGGAGGGGATTCTCTGGTCTCCTCGCAGCGTGTTTCTCATGGTGGGAGGCCTGCATCGTTTAATGGCAGTTGGATCTTCTGGTCCCACCACTGTCAGTTGAATTTCCCATTGACTGCATCCTACGCCACTGGGAAACCTGTGGTGGGGATGCACCTTCCAGTCCTGCCCATGTGAACAACCAGAGAATTCCAGCCAAGGTTTAACTTAATGGTTGCGATTCTCTGGCCCTGTGCGCTTATGCCCAAATCGCACTAGGGCCAAATAATTGCGGGGGAAGAGCCAAAGTGCAGTTAGCGCCAGCAAGAACCCCTTTTGGGATTCTCCCAGCCCCCAAACCTTAATTTAATTTGGTTCACACCCAGCAAGGGCGTAAACCAGATTAATATATTTAAATAATCATTTAAATACACAGGGTCGATTTGGAGCCAGATTCTCCCGGATCCTGCAATTCACCGACCCTCAGAACAGAGATCAGTTGTGATGGGCCACACCAGGAGACTCAGAAACCATTGAAGTGAAGGTGGTCGGGGAAATGGCTGGGTCATGTCCTGCCATCACACCCTGGCAATGCCAACCTAGCGATAGTTTGCACTGCCAAGCTGCCAGGCTGGTTGGCACTGCCAGGGTGTCAGGCTGGTTGGCACTGCCAGAGGGCCAGGCTGGCAGGGCCAAATGAGAGACCTGAAGGGGGTAGATGGGGGAAGGGGCTCCTGAAGGGAGGTCATGTGGGGAGGGGAGCGCTCTGGTGGGTGTCGATCACTTGGTGCTTGTATCAGTGGTATCAATGGGGGGGGGGGGGGGGGGGGGGGGGGGGCGCGGGGGCAGTCTTAGCCAGTAAGTAGGAGCGGAGAAGTGTGTTGGGTTTTCTGGTGCCCTTCTCTGAGGAGCTGACCTTGCTGACGTCTTTATGTCCCCACTCTAAAAACAATGCTAAGCATAGGTGAATTCAGTGAAAATCTCTCCAGGCTTCAAAAGAATATCTAAGTGTGGGTGAATTGCGAACTAAATCGCAGTACAGCACCCAGTGGCAATCTCACCAGTTTTCCCACGAGGGACAGCACTTGGAAATGTCTTGGGAGAATTTGCCCAGTATATTTCCTGTTGATATTTTTAATTGATCAATGTAGATTGTTTTTAACATAACCATCACTGGTATAAGACTTTGATATATAGCTCAAGATACTCTCTGCAAATACAATTCAAGTTGGGAATGACAAAACTATTCTAATGCTGAGTGTTCTTACAGCATTTCAAACTCCTATCATACTAAGTAAGCGTTAGCAATCAATCTACTGTTCCATTATTTCTGCCATGTCATCAGGATCTTCTTTTCTATCACAAATAAATATAAATCTTCAAATAAAAGTCATTTTATTTTATAATGGTGGTATTTTCCTGTCAAAATCAACAGCTTCCTGTTTTTTGACAGCTCCGTCCCCACTATGATTTTGTTCAAATTAGTGGACTATCACAGCCAGGAAATTCAATAGGATGAAAGACTTTGGTGAAAGCTGATGCAACCACTCTTGTGTTATGATGCTCCCTCTATACCAAGCATTCATTCCAGCATGCTGGACTGTTGCCAGACTACACTGGGCCTGTTCCCGTTTTGGTTTTCACAGTTGGGTGAGCTGACTTGCATTGCTGCCCCTGTGATCAGCGTTTTGGTCGTTGACTGCAGTGCTACACATAGTCGCTCACTGCGTAGGTTTAATCATGAAGAGTGGTCATTTGGGGGAGGGAGGGAAGATTAGAAATGTCATGCTTTTCACTACCTCAGGATCTTTACCATCAATGAAATACTTCTGACATGTTGCAAAGCAGGAAATGCAGAAGTATATTTGCGGATGGCAAGGTCTGACAAACAGCAATGAAATAAACAACCAGATCATCTTTATTGGTTGAGGGATAAATATTGGCCAAGGTACTGGTGGAACTCCCCTGTTATTTACTCCCATCTGAGAAAAAAGGCAGGGTCTAGATTTAACCTAAGATCCGAAAGACAATATCGTTAACAGTGCGGCACTCCCTCAGTACTGCACTAGAATCATAGAAATCATAGAAACCCTACAGTACAGAAAGAGGCCATTCGGCCCATTGAGTTTGCACCGACCACAATCCCACCCAGGCCCTACCCCCATATCCCTACAGATTTACCCACTAATCCCTCTAACCTACGCATCTCAGGACACTAAGGGCAATTTTTTTTTTAGCATGGCCAATCAACCTAACCCGTACATCTTTGGACTGTGGGAGGAAACCGGAGCACCCGGAGGAAACCCATGCAGACACGAGGAGAATGTGCAAACTCCACACAGACAGTGACCCAAGCCGGGAATCGAACCCAGGTCCCTGGAGCTGTGAAGCAGCAGTGCTAACCACCGTGCTACCGTGCCACCCACTAAAGTGCGTTATGTGTTCATGTCTCTGGAGTGGAAAGCTGAGGTAATAAAAGACTTTGAAATGGCCCCCCAGCATACATCAACACCTCTGAATGAAGAGTACATTGATGGGGGCAAAGGAAGAGATAGCTTGATCTCAAATTAGATGTTAAAATTGTGAAGGACTTTCCTTGATTTGGTTAAGTATGACAATAAGTCTATTTTGGTTGAAGTACACTGCTACAGAAACAAACATTTGAGTTTCTGCTTTTCAAATTTCACTAAACTGCAGATACGCCGACCACCAACAACACAAAGAAACACGTGTCAATTAAGGGAGACTGTTTTTTCAATTCAGCTGTCGGCTGCATATTGATAAATCGCACTTCTGGAAGAGATTTGTACAAATACTCTGACCTCAATTATATTGCTGCTTCTTCTTTCGAAGATAAATCTAATTACCATTCAATGTTGGTAAATGGCAGCGGCATTCATTGGGTTGAACTGGACGATGCTGAACAGAATGTGTGCAAATATTCCCTCCCTCTTTCCTGGAACAGAGAATCCTGGGAGAAAGGCAAGCTTTTATCTAGATTAGTCCAGGGCTTCCTACATTCCAACCAGCTGAATACTTCAGGCACTTTGTTGTGTCATCAGTTTTAGCTGTTTGTTCCACAGTGTAGCAACTGCCAAATGTCCTTATTTCATTAAGCCAAAACTCAGCTCATCAATTGCCTGCGCAGACGGATGGGCGAAAGAGAGGGGAAGCTATTGAGGGGGAGGGAAGCAAGTAAAGGCAGAAAGAACAGAAACTCACCACATTGCATTTCTTTTGCAACTTGTCATATGCAGAGTTCAAAGTGAAAAGAGATTTTACAAGGAAGCTGATGACAGTGACACATGGGATAGAAAATCAATTAGAATACTTTGAAAGCTTATATATACTTTCCCCTTCTTTTTTCATCAGTTTCTCTGCTGAAGGTACTGACGTGATAAATGTGTTCCAGTACCTCACCCAATTAGCCATTTTTCAAATGTGAGCAAGTGTTGGCAAACTATTATGTGAGACAGGTGCAGCCTCACATTCACAGAAGCCTAGCCAACTCTTCCCCTCATTCCACTAACCAAGGACTATGAGCTGAAACTAGGATATGAAAGTCCAGATACACAACATCTACTGGTTCACCCTTGTCCATTCTATTGGTCACATCCTCGAAAAAATCCAGATTTGTCAAGCACAATTTATTTCCCTTCAGTGAATCCATGCTGACTTGGACTGATCCTGTCACCACTTTCCAAATGCTCAGTTATTACATCCTTAATCATTTTTCCCATCATCGATGTCAGGCTAACTGGTCTATAATTCCCCATTTACACTCTCCCTCCTTTTTTAAAAAGTGGGTTACATTTAGCTACCCTCCAATCCATTGGAACTTTTCCAGAGTCTACAGAATGCTGGAAAATTATCTTCAATGCGTCCACTACTTCTGGAGCTACTTTAGGCGAAGTACTTCAGATTTGGTCTGTAGTCAGGACAGGAGGGTGTGACTACAAATGAGGCATGTATGGGTATCCAGAAGGTAGCAATGGAGGAGCCTCAGCCCTTGCAGTTGTCCAAAAGGTACGAGGTTTTTGCAACTTGTGTGGATGAAAGCAGGGACTACAGGGAGAATGAGCAAACTAACTATGGCACTGTTGATCAGGGGGCCATTTATGTGAGGGAGAGTAAAAATAAATGTATTTTAACCTTCATAAAGCGGGATGAATCAAAGTAGCAGGGATAAGTTCATCGAATATGTTGGGGTATTAATACTGGAAAACAAGAAAATGGCAGAGACTTTGAACTAGTATTTTGCATCTGTCCTCATAGTAGAAGGCATCCTCAGAATAGTAGGATACCAAGATGCAAAAGGGAGGGAGGAACTCAAAACAATCACAATTGCTAGAGAAAAAGTACAAGGAAAATTAAAGACTGACAGATACCGTGGACCCAGTGGCCTGAATCCTAGGGTCTTAAAGAAAGTAGCTGCAGAGACAGTGGATGCATTGGTTGTAATCTTCCAAAATCCCCTACATTTTAGAAAGGGCCAACCAGATCAGAAAACTATTCAAGGGAGACAGAAAGAAGGAAACCATATGCTAGTTAGTCTTAATATCTGTCATTGGAAAAATGCTAGAATATATTATTAGGGAGGTAGTAACAGGACACTTAGAAAATCATAATACAATCAAAGTGACCATTATTTTGCAAAAGGAAAATTGTGTGTTCACAAATTTACTCAAGTTCTTTGAGATGTAAAATGCAGGTGAAACCATTAAAAGGGAAACCAGTAAATGCAGAGTATTGGATTTCCAAAAGGCATTTGATAAGGTGCCATGTAAAAGGTGATTGCACAAGCTAAGAACTCGCCATGCTGGGGGTGATATATTAGCAGGGATGGAGGATTGATGAACCAACGGGAAAAAGAGTGTTAGGATAAATGGGTCACTTTCATGTTAGCAAACTGTAACCAATGAAGTTTGCAGGGATCAGTCTGCTGCTTCAACTATTTACGATCAGTATTAATGCTTAGGCGAAGGGACTGCCAGTATTGCAGCGCAACTTTCTGTTTATATAAAGATAGATAAGAAAGGAGGTTGTGATAGGATACAAAGAGTCTGCAAAAGGATATCGATTGGTTAAGTGAGTAAGAAAAGAATTGGCAGATGGAGCATAATGTTGGAAAATGTGTTGGAAAGGCGGGATACTATTTAAATATAGAGAGACTACTGAATGCTGTAGTACAGAGGGCTCTGGGTGTCTTTGTACATGAATCACAAAACATTAGCATGCAGGTACAGCAAGTAATTAGCAGGGCAAATGGAATGTTGGCTTTTGTTACAAGGGGTGGAGTATATAAGTAGTGAAGTCTTGCTACAGCTCTAAGGGCATTGGTGAGACCACACCTAGAATACTGTGTACAGTTTTGATCTCCATACTTAAAGACGAATGTACTTGCATTGCAAGTTGTTCAGAGAAGGTTCACTAGGCTGGCTCCTGGGATGAAGGGGTTGTCTTATGAGGTATGGTTGAACAGGTTGGGCTTGTATTCATTGTAATCTAAAAGAATAAGAGATGACTTATTGAAACATATAGGATTCTGAGGGGGCAATGACAGGGGAGATGCTGGAATAATGTTGCTTCTTATGGGGGAATGTAGAACTAAGTGACACCGTTTAAAAATAAGGGGCTTCTCATTTAAGATGGAGATGAAGAGGAATTTGTTCTTCCAGAGGGTCTTCAGTTTCTGGAATTCTCTTCCACAGACAGCAATGGAGGCTGGGTCATGGAATATTTTGGAGGCTGAGTTAGGCAGATTTTGATCGACAAGGGAATCAAGAGTTTTCGGGGACAGGCAATAAAATAAAGCTGAAGCCACACTGTGATACTCACACACGTACATATGTACGCGCGCGCGCATGCGCACACACCCCACTGTCCCTAAACTCTCCTTGTGCTGAAATCCTTTTGTGACTTTGACTTTTCCTATTTCTGCAACCTTTAATCCTCTGAACTATCTCTGATTCTCATCTCTTCTCGCCCTGGGAAGCTGCAATTGGACTGGTGCTCCTTCCTGCCTATGTAAATTACAGAAAATATTAAGGTGAATTACCAGTGGCAGTATTTACACTACTGCCACTTTCGGAGACACTGGGGTAAACCATTTATTTCCAGGTTTCAGTGCTTCTGGGAGAAGTATCACCACTTAATTTATCTTACAAATCTGTAAAGCAATGCACCTTTATTCAAAAACACATTTGTAGAATAAGATGGTTTCAGAACAATTATACGTCTGCTAATCAATCAGAATGCACTATATCTTAGAGTTGGCAACCTAATATTGGCTCCTGGGCTTTTGGAGTTGAGACTTTTTTAGAATCAGTGCATCAAATTATTAAACCAAACTAATGAAGCAGATGCAAAACAGATGTCATAGAAATGAGATGGACTTTACCAATAACAACATTTGGGTCTCAGGAGTTGCAGCAATGAAGTCACTGGCAACTCAGATTAGTTCTTCTGATCATTGTCTCAACATCCTCCATTTTTAGTATTCCTTACATTCCCATTTTAACTTGAGCAGTGCTGGACAGAATGCACTGGCATTCTGCCAGAGAGCGTGACGCAGTGGCTGGTTTTTGAAATGGTCACGGCAAATGCATCCCACACATGAACTGAAAAAAAAACACACAATCTCTGCATTCTTCCAAATAAACTAAATGCATCTTGTTGTATTTATTCAATGTGCTGTGGAGGAAATACTATGCAGTGACTGGTCTAGGGCCACAAACTAGTTCAAATAGCTTTTCTATGGTTCACTCTAAGTTCTGGATTCCCGATTTGCTTTTGCTGTGTACTTTGCGACCATTGATAGATGAAATAAAAACAAAATACAATAAACTTTATCTCAATCAACTTTGTTCTGTCATCAGCGCAGCCAGAAATATTGTGAAGCAAGAAAGCGAGGAGAGATATCAAGCCTCTGAAGTCTCATTACAATCAAAGTACACAAGAGCAAAACACAAACATTATCAAGTGATACAGTGATATGAGCAGCTCACTCAGCCGCTTTTCTATTTTGCTAATGAGTTTTGTGTGCAACTGTGAGTAGAAGTCTTGCTAATTACTATTCAAATGAGCTTTTTCAACAGATGATCCAAAGGAGTCTGTCAGTGAGTTCACAGTAAATATTTGGTTCCCTTATTATGACAAAACATTGAGAATGAATTTCTTAATAAATTAAACATCAATCACTGTGCATGATTTTCAACTATAGTCCCTGAGGTTGAGTGCTATCCACACGGACATGGAGGCTAACTTCATGTTGATGGATGGTGTCACTGAACAACAGCATGTAAAGAAGAAAATGAAGAATGGTTGTGCATGGAAGAGAGGTAATCCACTGACCAGGCAGAAATGGAACAAATAAGGGAATTGCAAGGAAGTAGACCATAGAAAAAAGGAGGCCGAGGTGAGTGACCAGGTTGGCAGAGGTGAAGGGGAACAAGACAGAGTTGCATTGTGGCTGTTTATCCTTTATTCTTTCATGGGATGTGGGCGTCGCTGGCTGGGCCAGCATTTGTTGCCTATCCCTGTTAGACCTTGAACTCAGTGGCTTGCTGGGCCATTTCAAATATGGGTCTGGAATTACATGTAGGCCATACCAGGTAAGGATGGCACATTTAATGAACGAGATGGGTTTTTACGGCAATTGACAATAGTTTCATGGTCATTATTAGGCTTTTACTTGCAGATTTTTTTTTAATTGAATTCAAATCTCATCATCTGCTGTGGTGGGATTCGAACCTAAGTCCACAGAGTATTATTCTGGATTTCTGGATTATTAGTCCAGTGACAATACCACTACGTCACTGCGCCCTCCCCTGCCATGTGCAAGGAGAAATCCAGAGTAAAGAATTCACAGGGGATGGTGGGCAAGGTAGACATGGAATTGAGTGGCAATTCTATGTTCAAGGAGACAAGATAAAACTAGATATGCATGGGCCAGAGCTGGAGTAGAGAGAGGACCAAGAATTAGCTTTTTAAGGAATGAAAAGTGTCATGAAAATACCAGCCTATTCCCAAGCCAGGTAGTGCTCAAAGAGTTGCTCACAAATCAGGTTTTACAGGGGATAGTTTTTGCGGTATGCCTCCTGTGTTGTTAGAGGAAATCACAATTGAAGGCCTTTTGACATTCATTTATAATTATAATTGCTGCACCCACTTCAGACATCAGAAAAGTCGAAAAGGTTGTTGTAAAGGAGGAAGATGAGAACAAAGATTAACAACCATTTTTGCTTTGCATTCTGTTTTTCAGGTGCTATTTCGGAGCAGGGCAGTGAAAGAAAATCAGTCTATTACTACATTTTACACAATAAGCTGTGTTTAGCTTATTATCATTAAGCTAAACACAGAGAAAAATATGGCCTTGAATTCTTAAATGGTGGTCCAGACACTTGCACTTTATGTGGTAATATTGGTGTTCCACTTCATTCACCAGGGTAAAGTACATACAGCTTATACACTCCTATAAAGAATGTTCCACCACATTAGACTTACTATGATACATTCTTGGCTGTACTGAACATATGTGAATAATCATTTTAGGCTGCACTATTCTATGTTTTCCTTGTGTCAAAATTAGAATGGTACTTTCAGCTGCTCCCATCACAATTGCTCTTAATGATAGATTCATAAAAGAAAAATATTGGATACATTGATCTTGTTAATTTCCAACATACTCTGGTACACTATAAGAAATAGATTTGAGGATGTTCAACTCAGCCAGCCTAAATATAAACAGTCGACCAAAACTACCAAACCAAAAACATGCTGTAAAATCTGCCATATTGGTTGTGTTGCTGTGAATACAGCACCATGATTTTTACACCAGGTGGCTGGAAATTGTACCACAGGTTTGCAGATGATTAAAAATATGATTGGAGTTATTACAGCACAGATGGAGGCCAATTAGACTTTTTTTATGGCATTTACCTATATTTCATCAACATTCTGTCTGCATTTAAGGTAGTCTGCCTGAGCTGCAGTTACCCAAGGAGGTGAGCCCATACACCCTACCACAATTGCTGGGTGGGTGGCATGATGGCACAGTGGTTAGCACTGCTGCCTCACAGCGTCAGGGACCTGGGTTCGATTCCCGGCTTGGGTCACTGTCTATGCGGAGTCTGCCCATTCTTCCAGTGTCTGCGTGGGTTTCCTCTGGGTGCTCGGGTTTCCTCCCACAGTCCAAGAGACGTGCTGGTTAGGTGCATTGGCCATGCTAAATTCTCCCTCAGCGCCAGAGTGTGGCGACTAGGGGATTTTCACAGTAATTTAATTGCAGTGTTAAAGTAAACCTGAAGAGAAAATGCTAGAAAATCTCAGCAAGTCTGGCAGCATCTGTAAGGAGAGAAAAAAGAGCTAACGTTTCGAAGCTTGTCTTTCTTCTTAATGTAAGCCTACTTGCGATGCTAATAAATAAACTTTAAAAGTTTTTTGAATTGTTCAATAAGAACAGCTGTACATTTCCATAGAGATAGACTCATTCATGTCTTTGTAGATCCTGTGATCTGAATTGCAAAGATTGTGCAGGAATGGGACAAATCTTCCCGTCGCTTTGAAAGAAAACACAGCCTCAAATGTCTCCTTTCAAGTTGGCTCCAGTGATGCCACCGCAATCAGCTAATCTGAGGCATACACCACATCATTGATGCTGTGAATGACTATCACATGTTGGGGATGGGCAATAAATGATGGCCATGAACAAATGGAGAAAAAAACTGAACATTTATCATCTCTGGATTCCACATGGCTTCATTGCTGTGACATTTCCATCAACGGAAAGTAGTTCCATTCCATCACATGTGATCATGCTGCCATAAACCATTTATGCAATGCCAGTTTACACAGTCAGCATTATTTACTGGAATACATCTAGACTAGGCTGATGGTTCATGGGGTGGACTAAGGATACTTTCTTCAGTTGTGGTTAACGAGTCCAAAATCCATGAACCATGCTGAATTAAAATGTACAATTCACGTGTTTCAGCATACAAGAGGTATGCTGAAGCAAAGGTTCAGCTGTCCGGACATGTCTATGCTACATGCTGAACAGTTTCCTTATCAGAAGAAGTCACCGTGCAACAGATGAAAGAGAAGCTGCGCATGGTGAATTTGTTCTACGGCTTAACGTGGTGCTGCTTCTCGGTGCTACCCTACCAGGAGAAGGAAGTCAGAAAGTTGTCTGCTGAAAGTCACCAAGTCCCTCTTGGGATGGAGGCAGTTCTTACCTCTCTTGCTTGGCCATAACAACTGCACAATGCTCAATCTCTGCTGGTTTCTGCTGACTGCCTTATTTTTCACTTGAATCTGAATGAATGGTAATAACAATAATGGTATTTTGTTCAAGAAACATGTTTGTCACTGTCACACTGGTTCCACACGAACTTATGAGCCATAAACATGAACTTCTGAAGTATAAACCTTGAATGGATACTTTCCTATAAAACAAAACGGAGTTGAGAGGTCAGAGGACCTTTGCCTTCCTACTAATAAACATGGAACTACAAGACCCCTGAGCTAACCTTCATGTCTGGACAAGTCTTGACAAACTCAAGTGCAAATAACCTTTCTTGACATATCTTTGAAAAGCCATTAAAACGCAAACGAACGTCCCTGTGATTAATGGCTACATTTCTCCAACTAATTAAAAAATAATTTTCAAATTACAGCTGCAGACTTTTGGGCTGAGATCTTGGTCAATAGTGCATCGTTTCTGACATTGTAACCAAACCTGAGCTCCACTTTCACTTTCTCTCTTTTTACTTTTTCCCACATGATTATAATTACAATTCTAAATGCCAGCAGCATTCATGCAGCTGCGGGGCAAGCTCTCCATTGATGAAACCTGCTAGCAGGTTCTATCGGTGGCCTATTAAAGGGACTTCTGTTTAAACAAGGAGGCTGTGTATCAGAGCCTGGATGCTCCACCACTGGCTAGGGATGGCATAATCTTTGCAGAAACATCTGAATGTTGCAGTAGCCCAATCCCATGGTCCAGCGATGCCTCCCTGCACATTCTCCTCCAGGCTGATAAGGAAATATGGGAGGTGATCGTTTTTGAAGATTATATAAGAAGGCCCTCTGGTCAGATCAAGGTGGCCTGGATAGAGATGGCAGAGGAGGTGAGTACCGTGGTTACTGCCAAATCTGGGTCCAGTGCAAGAAACAATTCAACAACCTGCTCTGATCGCAGGATTAAGTGCCAGTCTCGCATCTCCCAGATGAATCTCTTGTATGGTCATCAATAATATATATATGTGAATGGGCAGCTATGCCACAAGAATGAATGTATGATCAGCTTTAATGCCACTTGACAATTGAGGTCGGAGCATCTGGAGGTTTGCCTTTTTGTGTGCTTGTATACAACATTTGAATGACAGGACTGTATGTGTGATGGGGATGGATGCTGACAAGGGGGTTAGGTGTCACATGTCCTTAATTCTGCACGCTAACATGCAAGGCAAACAGACCCACAATTCTAGGGAGAGGCGATGCACAGGAGAAGGTGTTCCAGATCTGAGGCTCCTCACAGCCACTGATGGTGGAGATCGCTGTGAGGAGGGAACATAATCAGTGGCAGATGGAAAGGCTGGACCAGCCAGGAATAAAGAGTCAAAGAGATAAGTGCACGGGGTATGGAGGAGTCGAAGCTGGGGCCTGTGATGGTGATGGGTATTGGCTCAGTTGTAGTCCATTCCCAGAGGTGAGTTTTCCAAATACACAGGCACCTCCAGCTTCGCAGGGAGACTGCCACAGTTTTATTGATGAATTGAAAATCTGGTTGGTGTCAAGACAGTGCCAGTAATTAAACACTAAGGATCTTCATTGGTTACTCTCAGTGGTTGGGTGGGTAACCATTTTGACGTAAATTTGGCTCCTTCCTAATTACGTGGAGACAGGAATGTGCCGTGGATCTGCCTGATCAGAATTCCCTCCTATTTTTGGAGATGTCCTGGGGGGTGATCTTACCCTCTCGTCCCGCCGATCGATGGGGGTAGGAGGGGGGAGGGGTGTGTGGGGGGGTTAGCTGGTAAGATCACACGCGAGGTGAATAATTGGGTTAGCACCAATTTTTCTCCTCTCGCGATCTTACCGGGCCCAGATATCCAGCATGATTAGTCTCACGCCAGAAAATATATTAGTGAGCCCAGGATGACATCCTGGCTATCTCGTATGGTCCCCCGTCAATGGGGATGACGTGATGGCCTCACTGGTGGGACCAGGCGCCATTGAGGGCCCCCTGAGTGGTCAGGGGCGGAGGGAATGCCCCTTGGTCAGTGCCAGCCGGGCACTCTGGTATTACCCACCAGCATGGACTGTGCAAAGAGGCATGCTCTGAGAGGGGTGTCCTAAGGGGAAGTGCCAAGGCGAGCTGCGCACTCTGCAATGAGGTTCGGCTGGGAGTGAAAGAATCTGCAGACTCTGCAACAGGGATCTGCCGGGCCCAAAGTGGGTGGGGTGGTGGTGCGGTTGGCAATCGGCTGGCGATCATTCGGGCCGGGGTGGGGAGTTCGGGCAGTAATCGATCGAGCCAGGTGGGAGGCAATTGGCTGGGGAGGCCAGCAATTGGCGAGGGGGAGGTGGGGGGGGGAGGGAGTGGGGGCAGGGATGCACAACATCCGGAGGAAGGGTGTCTGGCACATCTCTCCCCGCTCTATTGCCCAGAACAGAGAGAGATCTGCGCATGCGCAATTCACTCTCTGGTGTGAGCAGCCGGCTTTCCGGTGAATTTGGGCCCTGTCCCTCCCCATGCTGGCAGAAAGCAGATCATGCATTATTTTTTGCACAAAGTGACATAAGATTGCATTTTCAAACTCGCCCAAAAAACAGATCTGAAACTCTCCAGTTTTCACACTCGTTTGGCATTCAGAATTCTTTTGATAAGATCCCACTCCTCCCTAGCCCTGGTGCCACAGGCTATTGAAAATTCAGCCTGTTAACTCTTTGTCCTTTCCACAAATCTATTTGATCTATTGAATGTTTATTCTGAAGGTTCAACACTGTTAGAATGACAGTAATTCAGATGAGACGTTAAATTGATGGGACTTGTCACTGTCAGAATGGCTGCTGCAGGGTTTTAAGGGGTGCACAGCTGTGGTTGTACATTGGGTTCTGCCACTTAGCTCTGAGAACCTAGAATAGCAGTAGGACACCAATGCAGGCAATAGGATATCCCTTGAAACATATGCTCCCATGTCAAGACACTTTTGTGTGTAAAGCTCCAGTACCTGCTTGTAAGTGAGGGGGTTAATGAGCCAGTGAATAAGGAGATAAGGAATGAAAAGCACAGATACGAGCCAGTGTTGTATGGGGGAGGCCTCTATACCCTCCCTCATCCACAGTTTCAATTACCTCTATGCTCAGGATCCCATATGGGTCAAGGGTGACCGCAAACTATTTACATTTGCTGCTTTTTGTTATGTGCTTTCTTTTCCTGCAGGCAAATACAAAAGGAACATACGGTAGAAAGAGGAATGTGAGAATATATAATATTCAGGTTGCTTGTGCTGGTACTGAGTAAATGAACATTCAGGCTCTTTGCACTGGCTTCATGCTTGGTATGCATTGCTTGCCTTGCTTAATGTGCCCCATGGTCCATGCTCTAAAATGGCAACATTACAGTGCCCAGGAACATGAGGGTGTCCATGCATTTAGGATAATGAACAGTTGACCAAGTGCAGTGTCACCACGCTCTCTGATGGTTTACCATGTAGAGTGCGATGTAAAGATACATCGTAAAGTAATGTTGTAAACTGAAACTATACGTTAGTACAGATGCCATAGAAACTTCTTGTCGTGCAGAAAATGGTTTCCTTCCCCGGTCCTATGTTTCGGCTATAGGCAAGGAAGCTTGAAATAGCTCTGTCAATTGCAACCATGCTGTCTGATGTAAGCTTCATTGCAGGGTGATCCTCACTACCCTTTCTGCCGGGCCTCCAAAACAATACAACTGAGCAGACAGTTCTCATCCAGCACCTGTCTTGGGCAAATGTTACTCTTTGGTTGCAGGACATCTTTACGGGTGACAGCAGCTTTTTAAAGTGCTGTTGATACCGGATAATCTACCCGTCAACTTATGGCACTCGCAAAGTTTCATAAATTGCACGCACAATTATTAGTCACTGACTTTACTTTCTACTGTTACAATTTTTGCTTCTACTTTTTTGTCAGCATTTGCCATTGTAAATGATTACAGCGACATTATATTGAATTTTGTGATGTCGACTGTCACAATGCAATTGCAGGCTCTGGTCACTGGCTGGAGCAAGCTTAACTCTGCCAATGTCATTGCAATCTTGCTCATACATTTGTATTCATCAAGTAATTGTGGACAACACCACTGGCAATTTATTTGTTTATAATAATGAGCTGGCCTCACATTCAGGTGGATCAGCAGGAAGCAATCACAAGCTTCTGCGGTATGGAAAGAAATACTGTCGCAGCAACTGTGCTGAGCCTGCATTACTTCTCTCTGAGAGCCTTGATCCTTTTTAATAAACAGCTTTCTCTCAATAAAAAAAATGAACACATTCTTATTGCACATGGCAGCAAAACTAGTCTGTTTTCCCACATTTCTGGGGAAGGTGAACAATTTGCTGAACAAACACACCTTTGAGCATTTTTGATATTTTAGATTGTTAAATCAGGTATTTATTCTTTTAACTTGGGAGATAAAAATGCCGTAATATATTAGCAAAATCTATGTTAGTGCATTCCACAAACACAAAACCCATTAGCCATAACCTAGATGTGAATTTGGCCACATTTGTATTGATCTCCAACGTTTCTCAATTTGCACAATGCTTTTACAAAAGGGGAAATGAAACAGTAATGATTAAATGGTCTGGGAAGCATTACCCACAGTAAGAAGTCTCACAACACCAGGTTAAAGTCCAACAGGTTTATTTGGTAGCAAATACCATAAGCTTTCAGAGCAATGCTCCTTCGTCACGTCCTTTGACGAAGGAGCATTGCTCCGAAAGCTTATGGTATTTGCTACCAAATAAACCTGTTGGACTTTAACCTGGTGTTGTGAGACTTCTTACTGTGCTTACCCCAGTCCAACGCCAGCATCTCCACATCAGCATTACCCACAGCAGGGAAACAGTTAAAGTCAAATGTAATAATGTATAAATTAACTTTATGCTTATATATTTTACACAGTATCTGAATAAATCTTTTCGATCTTCTGCTGGTTGTTTCCAGTCATTGTTTTAAATTCTGAATTGACAGTGACACTTTGTTATTGCCAATATATCCTGAATGCGATGAATCAACATTTCTGATGTACGACAGTGAAGTGTACAAAACGGCCTTTATTCCTATTACTGATAGAACAGCGAAGTCCTTTGTTTACCACCCGCCTTGTTAATATTTCAGACAACTGTTTTAATTATTGGCATTTTTAGTGTCAGGATGTAGGACAAAAGCTATACTTGTAACAAATAGGCCCATTGTCTTCTATTGCAATTTGCAAACCTGGCTTATCACAGATCATAGGCTGATCTCTGTGAGCCACTTGAGACATGAAAAGAATGGCTGGTCAGGAGTGAATTCTAGATCAGTACAGTCATGGCTTAGTCGGGGTTAGGCAAACCATTTGCAAGAAGGTGTTAGCCTTGTATATTGATGCAAGTTCGAAGCCAAAGGACCCAACATGAACTTATAATTTCACTACCCAATCTTTCACTGTAGAGTATCAAATTAAACACTTTTTAAACCTTGCTTATATTTGTACTAACTGCAGGCGGCTCACCAGGACAATATATCTGCACAGGGAAGAGAGAAATGATGAAGAAAACAATGAACAAATGATACTAAAGGTAATGATTTGCATGTTCTGCCAGGAATTCAAAAAAAGAGATGAGATCGTGAATTTCATACTTTGAAATCCCATAAACTCTTTTAATGCTATTTTTTCAGCTTATCTCCTGAAATAAAGGACAAAACTGTGCATAACAACACTGGTTCAGAAAGTGTGCACCAGTGCCCGTGTGAGATTTAAAGAGTATATTTCACTCCAACATGCACCTGAGGGTGGGCATTACCACTGAGCTTGATGCCGTTCTCACCCAATGTTTAGATGCTGACACAGCACAAAAGGGTCAGAGTGAGGAATCTCCTTTTCCAAACCTAAGTGTGTTGAACTGCACTGAATATAATAGTATGGCAGTGCATACTACTGCACACCAATACTCCTTATCTGGAGTCCCAAAATCCGGAAGGATCTGAAAACTGGCTACGCTTGGCGATGACACCTCGTGTAGCAATTTGAAAATGGCGCACAAATTACTTCGAGCCCCCACTTTATTTGGTGGCACCACACAGCTCGAACACTGTTCGAACAAGTTTCATTCTGCAATTTGAGCTCCTGCTCAATTTGGTGATGCCACACAGTTCGAATCAGTAATTCTCTTTGTAATTCAAGTCTTACTGTATCATCATGTCAAAGAGACGAGCAGGAAGTTCTGTGGCCGTCATGAGCGCCAAAGAGAAATATTTATCACTGATTTTAACTTGTGGCTGCACCTTGTGGCCAGATACCATGTTTCTAAACGGTAATGGTGCAAATGAGCCTGATTTTAGTGGCTTCCATGTTCTGAGGAAGAAAAGATTGTTGCAGATATTTTGGTATATGTGAAAGGTTTGTCATATGCTAAAGTCAAGTTGTTGGACAAAGAAACTGTCAAGGATTGTCTGAATATAGAGAATGATGCTTTGGTTCACTTCCAGCTCACCAACAGTGAAATAAGCAACATTGTCATAAATAAGGATAATGAGAATGAGAGTGGTAATATTGTAGATGAAAATGGTGCGTTGGACGAATGGGGAAATGTGTCCATTGACACGTGTAGAAGCATTATGGAGGAAATGATTCGCGGGGGCGAGCAGACGAGTTTCATTACAGAAAGTACTGTAAGGCCCACATAATTGAAACCACTTAAGCTGCAGGACATGTTTAAGGGAGGTATGGCGGAGCTTGAACCATCAACTTTTGTAGCCTGCTCCTGTACAGCAGCTGACTCTTCTTTGGTTGAGATGTGAAATAATAAAAAGTAAAAGAAAAACAGCAAAAGTGAATAAAAGCCTTTTTTACGAGCATTGTTCAGGACTCAAAATCCATAAAATCCCCAAATCCAATTCAAGTTGGGACTGAACATCCTGAATACAGGGATGATATAAACCTGTACATACCAAAGTGCATCATTATACTAAAAAAAGTGTAACATTGTATATCTGTTTATTTTAGATCAAGAGCTTTTGAGATATTTCTGCTGATGCAATAAAATGATGTAACTCTTTTTATTTATACAGGCACATTCCTAATTGTCCTTGAGAAGCTGGTCGCGAGCCACGTTCTTAAACTGCTACAGTCCCTGTGATGTAGGTACAACCACAGTGTTGTTAGGAAGAGAGTTCCAGAAGTTTGACCCAGTAACAGTGAAGGAATGGCAATATTGTTCCAAGTCAGGATGGTGTGTGGCTTGGAGGGGAACTTGCAGCTATTCCCGTGAGTCTGCTGCCCTCATCCTTTTAGGTGGGAACGGTCGCAGGTTTGTAAAATACTGTCGAAGGAGCCTCGGTGAGTTGTTGCAGTGAATCTTGTAGATGGTACAGACTGTGAGTGCGAACTTATGAAAAACAGTCTAAGTACCAAATAAGCGAGAAAACAGGCAGTTTTCAGACTCGTTTTTTGGGTGAGTTTGAAAATGCAATCTTATCGCACTTAGTGCAAAACAAGTGCCAGCGGAGGGAGGGGTGTGGACCGGAGTTCACTGGGGAACTGGGAAATCTCCTGCATCCCCTCCCCCCATTCTCATCGAGTGAGAACACCACCGGGTGAGAACACCACCACCTGGAAATTCCTCTCCAGGTCACTCACCAACCTGACTTGGAAATATATCATCGCTCTTTCGTTGCCGCTGGGTCAAAAACCTGGAACTTCCTCCTTAATAGCACAATAGGTATACCAATATCACATGGACTGCAGCGGTTCAAGAAGGCAGCTCACCACCACATTCTGAAGGGCAATTAGGGATGGGCAATGAACGCTGGCTTAGCCAGCAAAGCCCACATCCTGTAAATGAATTAAAATGCCATCCATTGTGGAACAAAGGTGTGGTGAACCATCGTTGGTTCCCACTGGATAGTGCTGAGCCAGGGGCTGGCCAGTACTACAAGGATGTACATATGTTACTGTTGGGTTGTGCTATTGTTGCTGTTGGGGTTAGGTTGGGGTTGTTACACCTTTGTACTGTAGTGTTGTGGCACATCCCAGTCGGGCTCCGCCTCCTGGGAGAGGTATAAGAGTCCCTGCTCTGGCCGGGACCCCTTCAGTCTGGGATAGTGTATATAAGTTCTGGTAGCTTCGTTAACAGTAAATAAAAGCCTTTCATTTACTGAGCTTCAAGCCTCGTGTCTGAATAGCGCATCAATTTTATTTACTGTCGTTAAACTCTCGTCGAAAAAAAGAGAGAGTATGGAGCAAATTCTGAAGCCGGAACGCCTTACGCTAGATTCACGTGCGGTGGGCGCTTCTAACACCTTCGACCACTGGCTGAAGTGTTTCGAAGACTACCTGGCAGCCTCCGCAGCGGTCACCACAGATGATGACAGACTCCGGGTCCTCCATGCGAGGGTAAGCGACACTGTCTACCTCGCGATCCGTGTGGCCACCAATTATCCTAAGGCCCTCGAGCTTCTAAAGAAGCGCTATATCAAACCACCTAATGAGATACACGCTCGTTACCTCCTAGCCACTCGACGACGGCAGTCTGGCGAAACGATGGAGGACTATGCGAACGAGCTCCTACAGCTAGCCAGGGGCTGTGACTGCAAAACTGTGTCGGCTGAGCAGAGCATGTACGACCTCGCCCGAGATGCGTTTGTGGCCGGGGTCGGATCGTCGTACATTCGACTTAAACTGTTGGAGAAGGGTAACCTTAATCTTACCCAGGCCATCGAGTTAGCAGAGATGCTCGAGACAGCCTCCAAAAGCTTAGTTTTATATCCGGAGGACCATGTGGAGACAACGTGGCAGGAGCAATCGCAAATCCCTCCTCGTCCCTCGGGTTCGAAATGCTGTTTAATGGCGTGCTCCCATTCGGGCCAGACGACGGCAGCAGCCCCGGGCGGCCCGCGGTGCTATTTCTGTGGAGGAGCGAAGCATACCCTGCAAAAGTGTCCCGCTAAAGCTGTGTTGTGCACCGCATGCGGTAAAAAAGGGCATTATTCAAAAGTGTGCCGATCTAAACCCAGGAACGGCAGTGCGGCCTGCGATTCTTCAGAGCTCGGGTCTTCGTCGTCGAAGTCGTCGCGGGGTTCGTCCACGTGCGAGACCAGGACGACGCCATTACGGTTGACGGAGTCGGAGGAGTATGACCACCAGAGGTCGCTGAGTTTGGCGCCCTCACCCACGTGCGATTCATGGGGGCAGCCATGTTGGTCGACACTGACCACGAACGACCAGCAGGGGTCCTCCTCATCGACTTCAGCTGCCTGCAGTGGCGCTCATGAACCAACGGTGGCGTCGATCGTCCTGGACCAGGCCAAGCCTCATAGACTTGACAAATCTATGATGAATATCCAGGTAAATGACCACGTGATTTATTGTCTGTTTGACAGCGGGAGCACTGAGAGCTTTATCCACCCAGTCACTGTGAAGCGGTGTGGACTCCAGATTCAACCTGCCAAACAGACAATCTCTATGGCATCAAGGTCCCAATCTGTTGCCGTGCTAGGGAGTTGCGTGGTAACCTTGAAGGTGCAAGGCACAGTTTACGAGCGTTTCAAGCTCCGTTGCCGTATCTTTGCGCGCCAATACTTCTCGGACTAAACTTCATGGTCCACTTGAGGAGTGTAATCCTACAGTACGGTGGGCCACTCCCTTCACTGGCAGTGGGAAAACAGCAGCAGCCTCCAAATTGCCCAACGCGCCCCGCCTGCAGCCTCTCGACGCTGAAGATCACCACACCCTCCTTGTTCCAGAATCTTGTGCCAGGCTGCAAGCCCATCGCGACTAAAAGTAGGCGTTACAGCACTGAGGATCGGATCTTCATTAGATCCGAGGTTCAGCGGCTCCTCAAAGAAAGGATCATACAACCCAGTGCTAGTCCGTGGAGAGCGCAGGTCGTGGTGGTCAAGAGCGGGAACAAACCCCGGATGGTCATTGACTACAGTCAGACCATTAACCGATATACGCAGCTGGATGCGTATCCCCTCCCGCGCATATCTGATATGGTCAATCAGATTGCACAGTACCGGGTGTTCTCCACCATAGACCTCAAGTCTGCCTACCACCAACTCCCCATTCGCCCAGAGGACCGACAATACACGGCTTTTGAGGCGGATGGTCGCTTGTATCACTTTCTCAGGGTTCCCTTTGGTGTCACCAATGGGGTCTCGGTCTTCCAGCGTGCTATGGACCGAATGGTGGACCAGAACGGGCTGCGGGCTACCTTCCCGTACCTGGATAATGTCACCATCTGCGGCCATGACCAGCAGGGCCACGACACAAACCTCCTGAACTTCTTACGCACTGCATCTCGCCTGAACTTGACCTACAACAGGGAGAAGTGTGTGTTTCATACGCGCCGATTAGCCATCCTAGGATACGTGGTGGAAAACGGGGTCATTGGCCCTGATCCAGACCGTATGCGCCCCCTTTCTGAACTTCCCTTGCCTGCTAGATGCTTAGGCTTCTTCTCTTATTATGCGCAGTGGGTTCCCAACTACGCAGATAAAGCCCGTCCGCTCATTAAGTCCACGACTTTTCCCTCAACACCAGAGGCCAGATTCGCCTTCGATAAATTGAAAGCCGACATCGCGAAAGCTACGATGCACGCTGTAGACGAGTCCATCCCCTTTCAGGTGGAGAGCGATGCATCTGATTTCGCCCTGGCCGCCACACTTAACCAGGCGGGCAGGCCCGTCGCCTTTTTTTCCCGCACCCTCCAAGGCCCCGAAATTCGGCATTCAGCGGTGGAAAAGGAGGCCCAGGCCATTGTGGAGGCCGTCAGGCACTGGCGCCATTACTTGGCGGGAAAACGGTTCACCCTGATCACGGACCAGCGGTCCGTGGCGTTCATGTTTAATAACACGCAGAGCGGCAAGATCAAGAATGACAAGATCTTGCGGTGGAGAATTGAACTCTCCACCTATAACTACGACATCATGTATCGTCCAGGGAAACTCAATGAGCCCTCGGATGCCCTCTCGCGTGGAACATGCGCTAGTATACAGGAGGACCGTTTGCACGCCCTCCATAATGACCTGTGCCATCCTGGGGTCACTCGGCTCTACCAGTTTATAAAAGCCCGCAACCTGCCTTACTCGGTGGAGGACGTCAGGTCAGTAACAAGGAGCTGTCGGGTTTGCGCAGAATGCAAACCGCACTTTTACCGACCTGACCGGGCACATTTAGTCAAGGCCACTCGTCCCTTCGAGAGACTGAGTGTCGATTTTAAGGGCCCCCTTCCCTCAACAGATCGGAATGTGTACTTCCTCAATATCATTGACGAGTACTCTCGGTTCCCTTTTGTTGTTCCCTGCTCTGATACATCCGCTGCCACGGTTATCAAGGCATTCCGTGATCTCTTTACCCTGTTCGGGTACCCCGGCTACATCCATAGCGACAGGGGCTCGTCGTTCATGAGCGATGACTTGAGGCAATTCCTGCTCTCATACGGGATTGCCTCTAGTAGGACCACGAGCTACAACCCTAGGAGTAATGGACAGGTGGAACGCGAGAATGCTACAGTCTGGAAGGCTGTCTTACTGGCGTTGAAGTCAAAAGATCTTCCAGTCTCCCGTTGGCAAGAGGTGCTCCCTGATGCGCTCCATTCTATTCGCTCCCTCCTGTGTACGGCAACCAATGCTACTCCCCACGAGAGGATGTTCTCATTCCCTCGGAAGTCTTCCTCGGGGACCTCATTACCGTCTTGGTTGACGTACTCAGGACCCGTCCTCCTGCGGCGACATGTAAGGGCCCGCAAGTCTGACCCGTTGGTCGAACAGGTCCATCTCCTCCACGCCAACCCTCAGTATGCCTATGTGGCATACCCTGACGGGTGAGAGGACACGGTCTCGATCCGAGACCTGGCGCCAGCAGGGGATGTAGCAACCCCTGTCGCTCCCATACCCCCTGTAACAAACCCTTTATCTCTTGTTTCTTCCCCGGACACGGCGCGGGCAGCATCGGGACCATTGCTTAACCATTTTACTCCCATGTACAGCTTGCCTGAGCCCAGAAGATGGTCGCCACCGCAGGGCATGTCAGGATCCCCTGGACTACCGTCACCTCAGGGTCAACCGGCCTGTGAGTCCGTGGAAGAACAGCTGGACGCCGCTTTGGGGAGAACGCAACCGCAAGTGCCTACTCCGGTGTCACCGCCGGTATTGAGGAGGTCACAACGACGGTGCGGTCCCCCTGACAGTCTGAACTTATAGACTGCTGACACTTTATTCTGTTTTTTGTACCCCGCCGGCCTTTGTTCTCAAAGGAGGGGTGAATGTGGTGAACCATCGTTGGTTCCCACTGGCTAGTGCTGAGCCAGGGGCTGGCCAGTACTACAAGGATGTACATATGTTACTGTTGGGTTGTGCTATTGTCGCTGTTGGGGTTAGGGTGGGGTTGTTACATCTTTGTACTGTGGTGTTGTGGCACATCCCAGTCGGGCTCCGCCTCCTGGGAGAGGTATAAGAGTCCCTGCTCTGGCCGGGACCCCTTCAGTCTGGGATAGTGAATATAAGTTCTGGTAGCTTCGTTAAAAGTAAATAAAAGCCTTTCATTTACTGAGTTTCAAGCCTCGTGTCTGAATAGTGCATCAAAAGGGAAATTGGGAATTACAGAAAATGAGAGTAGGATAACCAAAGGTAGTGAGCTGGATGTACGGCAGAGACATTTTCAGAAATATGAGGGGATAAGATAATAGAAGATTTTGTAAACGTGGACGATGATTTTCAGTTCAGTGCGTCAAGGAACAGGGAACCAACGCAAATGAACAAGAACAGGGTTTAGAGCTGAACCAAACTAGATGTGACTGGAGGAGAGGTTTGTGCAGGATGCAGTTATAAGGCCAAGAAAATGAGCTTAAGAAATTGCGTACAGATTTTGAACTATGCATCTGATCTAAAATGAAATCTCGGTTCAGCAAATGCTTCGCTCACAGTATTCCCATCCACAACCACATCATTACCTTGATGAATTGATGCTTTACATTGAGCAGCTTTCTGCTTGGTTGATTATTTATACAGCAATGACTTGTGGTTTTATTGCATCATAGGTGGGGAGAATCTTCCCTCAGGGTTTTTCTTGAAAGCCACTGTACAATTTCAGCTCGAGGCGCAATATCAGGAACATTAAACATCTACATTTTGTCAACCTGTAGGTACATGACTTGTCTATTTTTAATATGCTCTGTTGGAAAAATTCAAACTCAATTTTCATCTCTTGATTATGAAGGCATGCATACATGCTTTGGAAACCAAACTTTTTTTAAAAAAAAGATCCTTTTCCATGAGGGAGTGAAAATTCCAGCAGAGATCTGTAAATATGGTTGATCACAACTACCCAAAATGTTCACCCAGATCTTCCAGTCCACGGGGGAGCAAGGGGTCCTTCCACGAGACTTTAAAAATGCCTTCATTGTTCACATATAGAAACGCAAAGACAATCACAGTGACAATCACAGAGGAATATCTCTTGTCTATTGCTGGAAAGATCCTTGCCAGATTTAAAACCGGTTCACATTACATCATGAGCAGAGTCTACTTCCGGACAACTAGTTTGGTTTCAGAAAAGGTAGGGGACGATCGACATGGTGTTTGCTGCTTGCCATCTGCAGGAGAAGAGCCAAGAACAAAATGCTGACCGACACACCACCTTTGTCGACCTAACCAAAGCCTTCGACACTGATAGCTGTTAAAGGCTCTGGACGATTATGAGCAAGTTTGGGTGCCCAGCCAAATTCATTCAGATTGTTCAACAGTTTCATAGTGGCATGCAGGCCTGTGTCCTTGGTGACAATGAGAATTGGGCCCCCTTCTGTCACCAATAGAGTGAAACAGGGCTGTGTACTGGGAACGGCCCTTCTTCAGCATCATGTTCTCAGCCATCTCACTGATGTCTTCCAGGATAATGCCACAGGCATAGAGATCAATGACCGAATAGACAGAAGCTCTTCAAACTGCAACACCTACAGGCCAACACCTACAGGCCAAGACCAAGGTTCTCATTGATAGACTACGTGACTTTCTATTTGCTGATGACTATGCACTAAATCCAGGAAGTGAGCTTGACATGCAGCACATTATGGACACATTCTCCACATCCTTTGATAACTTAGTTTCACCATCAGCATAAGGAAGACAGGAGTCATGTTCCAGCCTGCTCCAGGAAAGCTGTATCAGGAACCGACAGTAAGAGTAAATAACCAGAAGCTGACCACTGTGGACAACTTCACCTACCTAGGCAGCATGCTCTCACGCTTGGTGACAAGACCGATGCCAAGGCCAGTGTGTTCTTTAGAAGACTTTGTTATTCAGTACGGGAACATGGAGGGGTGAGCCTAAAAACCAAGCTCAAAGTCTACGGAGAAATTGTCCTCTCCACTCTTCTCTGCACGAATGAGACCTGGGCTGTCTACCAGTGACACACAAAGAAAATCAATCGCTTCCACCTTTGCTGCCTCTGCAAGCTCCTCAACATCAAGAGGCAAGACAAAGTCCCAGACACAGAAGTCCTTGGGAGAAACAGCATGATCAGCATTTTCACAATATTACAACATAAACTGCTCCGAAATGCTTCAAAGATACCCTGAAAGCCTCCCTCAAGGACTTTAAAATTGACACTGCATCACGGGAGACCCTTGCCCAGGATCGCTGAGCCTGGAGGAGTGCAATTGCCAAATGCAGATCAGCAAACAAGGGGCGATGGATAGTGTCAGCCCAAAACAAGTGCAAGACATATAAAAACCATCAGAACATTGCCCCTGACTATCTGGTAGCCTCATTGTTCTAAACCTCACTGTAATAGAACCTTTCATGCTAAGATAGGACTTACCAGTCACTTTCACACCCACACAGTCCAAGCCTGGATGACAAATGAAGATGCTCTCATTCAATATTAAAGGACGAAAAATGGCATGTTGGCATGGCATGGCTTGGTCCCAATGTGCAGGGTGGGTACAGACACAGAAAATAATTTGCTGGGGTTTGCCAAGTGCTGATGGCCAGGCAAACGCAGGAAGAATACCTGCCATTGCTGGTCAGTATGGTTAAAAAACTCAAAAATGCTGCATTTTGGTTCCATTTCATAGTGCAGGATATTGAGCTCTACTCCAGGAGTTAAGTAGATAATTTGGGCAACACCTCAGTCAGTACTAAGGAAATACTGCACTGTTGGAGATATCCGTCAGATGAGATGATAAACTAAGCCAGACTTATCTTTCCCAAAGATTCAGGTGGACATCATGAACCCCATTCTAAGAAGAACAAATTCACCTGGTAACCGGGACAACATTCTTCCGTCTCATTCCTCTTTGGGCAATTTACTTAAGCACAAAATGGCTCCCATATTTGCCAAATTAAAACAGTGACTGAAAGTCTTTGTATGAGAGGTACTTTTAAACATTTGAGAGACAGAATCTGGATTTGTATAAGTATTGGGGAAAAGTGGGGGGGGGGGGGGATTCTCCCTAACAAATTCTAACTGTCGAATTTGTTTGAAAACTGGACTGAATCATACTGTTTTTTTCAGCGAGAGTTTCAAAAAGAATCTCCCACACACTGTGCATTGCAGACAGCACTAGCATGATTCACTCCAGAAATCAATGAGTGGGGCCTATTCCTGCTGGAGAGGCTAATTATAGGGGGGAGAGGCTAATTATATTTAAATCATATTAAAATAAGGGTCTGAATATTTAATGCAGCTTAGTGGCGCTGGAAATCTGGCGCTGGGAGATTCACTCAGGGCCGGACGCCCAGCGCAAACTGCATGAATCAGCCTGCGTTGGAGTCTCCCGGTCTGCTGCTAAAAAATCAGCGCAGCAGGATGGGAGAATTGCCCCCAAGACCTTTATTTTTTGAACTATAAGGAGTTTGTTTTCTTCACCCTTCTATTAATCTTGCAGCTCGCAGTTGAGAGAAAAACTATGAAGATATCTCTGCGCAAGCTGCAATTGATAAGAGATTACAACATGTCTGGTTTGACTTGTTTTCTGATTTTCATTCCCTCTCTTTGGAGAAATGCCCAACCTTCACTTACGAGCTTGCCTTTCATGGTCCAATGGCGATCAAGAACCCATACTGGGAACTGGGTAGATAGCTGTGTCCTACCATTCTGCTTCATGGCATGTTGATGAAATAATATGATGTTCCATTGCATAATAGTTTTTTTAACAAGATTTCCTCTTCCAAAATGGTAGGTACTTAACACTTTTCATATTTATTCATATATATATTAACCTTGAATTAAACCTACATACATATATATGTATATAAAGTTGATCTACTTTACAGTCTGCAGATTATCAGTTTATGTTTAAGACAGCTTTTCATTGGCCTTCGAGTACTGCTTGTGCCACTAATCACTGACACAGACCTTGCACATTTGTTGACAAGCCCAATATAAATCTGCAAAGATTCATTTTTTAAAAACCATTCTAAGACCATAAAAGGTAGTTAACTTTGTATAGATTTTTCCTAATTTGTCATTAGAGTAAAACACTGATGTGAATAAAATTTTGCAACAGCTAAATATTGGTGTCATTACTCAATACCTTTCTGGACATGCATTGAATTTCATGTCGGAAAATGCTATCAGCTAGGTTTAAAAAATTGCTCATCATACAATCTGTACCTGGAACAATGCTACATAGGCCCACAGCAGAAGAGTGAAAAAGCACAAAAAAACATGGGTTACCTAAAGGTAGGGCAGCATGGTGATCCAGTGGTTAGCACTGCTGCCTCACAGTGTGAGGGACCCGGGTTCGATTCCAGCCTCGGCTCACTGTCTGTGCGGAGTCTGCACGTTCTCTCCGTGTCTGCGTGGGTTTCCTCTGGGTACTCCGGTTTCCTCCCACAGTCCAAAGATGTGCAGGTTAGGTTGTGTCAGGAGGATTAGTAGGGTAAATACATGGGGTTACAGGGATAGGGCCTGGGTAGCATTGTGGTCGGTACAGACTCGATGGGTCAAATGGCCTCCTTCTGCACTGTAGGGATTCTATGAAAATGGCTAAATGTAGTAGTTGATGTAGAACTGAAACATACAAACCATGAATGACTCAGGTTTGAACAATAGCATGATACACATTGGTTGACTTCAGCTGAACTGGCAGTAAAATCCTTATAACTGATTTTAGTACCCCCAGAGCTAGGGAAAGAAAAACAAGAACACAGGATCAGAAATAACCATTCACCATTCAGCTCCTCAAGCTTCTTCTACCATTTGCTGAAATTGTGGTTTAGCTTTATATTAATTCCCTCTGTCCACATCGATTCAGAAACTCTTCATTACATTGCCCAATACAAATCTATTAAACCCAATTTTGTACATTCCAACTGACTCAGCCTCAACAGCATTTATATGCTGGATGAGGACATAATTCAGATAGCTGAGATGCCTCCGATGGGTGGATAGCCTGCAGGTACTTACAAAACTTGCATGTGAAAAAGACTAGTTGGGCACCTTTAGTTTATTTTAAAACTAAAATAAAGCACTTTAAGACTTGACAATGTGCAGCTGGAGACTTCCGACCCAGCACATTTCATCCTACTAGACTGTGGAATGGGAATGTGCAGCCAAACATTTTTGTAACCCTTTCACAAAGATATCAGGTTCCAGATGTGATACAGTTCTTGGGGTGTCTTTCCTCAAGTGACTGATATCCAGAGTATCCTTTAAGGGAGAAGTACAGGATACTGAGGGGTCAAATAAAGTTACAACAGTCAGGAAAGCTAGATGCAAAAATGTAGCCATTACTGTGAGCTGGCTTATTATTTATGGATATTGTGAGCTACCTCTATACTTTGTCATCTTCCATCATGTAAAATAATTTTTCTCCTGCACTACCTCATTTCAGTAAAGCCTAATCAAGTTGACATCCACTGCTGCTGGTTATATTGGCCCTAAAAGAGTTCTTAAGCAAATGAAAAATATTGATTCCATTCCTGAAAGCCCTGTTTCCAATTTTCTGGAGGAAATTAAATCATGTATAAATCAATTGTCAGGCTCAAGCCTACCAGGATTGAAATGTTGCTTCCACTAAAGTAAAAGAGGAAGTCTCTGTTACAGCAAGGACATGCCAAGAGAAATAAAACTTTGCTGAGGCCAAATGTGAAAGCTATTTCAGATAATCAAAGGTTCAGCAAATAGGATTGAGAAAGGAATCACCTACCATCTGACAATTCACATCCAGCTTATAGCCACTGAGAAAAAAAGGTTCTCAGCCGTGTACCAGAAGCATATTTGAAATATGATTTCTTTGTCACTCGATTTGTTCTTTAAAAATTGTATTTTCAAGTGTTTATGGCTATATATCAATTGTTAAGTTGTGCTTGAGGTGTTTTTTTTCAAATGGATGTACCAATGTGGGTTTGAAAGTTGAATTAATTTATTTGGTTTTAGTTCCTGGCATTCATTTGGCTGAAAGAATTGTTGGAAAATGCTCCTCCTGATTGGAGTTGCTGTCTTTTCCTCTCAGGCTAAGTGGCTATTACTGGTTGACTTTGGCAGGCCAGGAGCTGGTTTGACTGTTTGTGGTGGGGTAAAGTTTTTTTCAAGTGAGCCTTTCACATCAGCCATCTTCAGATAAGCATCTTTAGGTCATGGCCTTCTCTCCACACAAGCACAAAGGGGAAGGGTTCGAGGATGGATGTTACACATTATCTGATGACTGAATTAAATTTTAAAAATTAATTTTGGTGTGGCTCGTGAATTGTTGAAATATTCCCAGAAATGTAACATCAATATCAAAATGGACTGCACATAGGAACGGGCATTGTGGCTAGGTAGAGAAAGTAAAGAAAAATCTTGCATTTATATAGCGCCTATGACTATCACCCCAAAGCACTTCAGAGTCAAGGAAGTGCCTTTTGAACTATCATTTCTGTTATAATGTAGGGAACTTTGATATAACTAGAATGGCCAGGTGATTCAGTTTTGTGTTTTGAACTTGGTTCAACCATTTACACTATTAGGTAAAGGGAGCAAAACTATTAAATGACATTTTATATTATATTTGCAAAAATGCCACTTTAATCCAGTACAGGGACAGGCAGGAAGGTGTTCCAACCTATCCCCACATTACAGAAGGTCAGGAGCTGGGACAAAAACACAGGTTAAAAGTTGAAAAGTAGCTCCATCAAAGAACTGAAGAGTGGATGTAACCTCTCACATGGGACATGAAATACAGTCAGCTGTATGCCACAAAAACCACATACCACCTCAGGATCTGTGAAGATATAATACAAGACTATTCCGTCTGCACTCCAACAACAACAAATTGCATTTATAAAGTGCCTTCAATGTAGTAAAACATCCCAAGGCACATCACAGGAGAATTATCATACACAATTAAGGGCGGCATGGTGACACAGTGGTTAGCACTGCTACCTCACAGTGCCAGGGACCCGGGTTCGATTCCCGGCTTGGGTCACTGTCTGTGTGGAGTCTGCACGTTCTCTCTGTGTCTGCGTGGATTTCCTCCGGGTGCTCCGGTTTCCTCCCACAGTCCAAAAATGTGGTTAGGTTGATTGGCCATGCTAAATTGCCCTTTAGTGTTAGGGGGATGTCAGGGAGATTAATAGGGTAAATATGTGGGCTTACGGGGGATAGGGCCTGGGTGGCATTGTTGTCGGTGCAGGCCTGATGGGCCAAATGGCCTCCTTCTGCACTGTCGGGATTCTATGATTCTATGAATTTGACATCAACCCACAGAAAGAGGTATTAGGAGAGATCAAAGCTTGGTTTAAGGAGTATCTTAAAGGCGAAACGAGCTAAACATTATTAGGGGTGGAATCCCATAGTTTAAGCCCAAAGAGCAGAAGGCACAGCCACCACTGGTGGAGTGCTAAAAATTGAGGCCCTATTTAGAGAAAGGCAGATATCTCAGTGGATTTCAGGGTTGGGGGAGGTTATAAAAATAGAGAGGAGGCCATGGAAGGATTTGAAAATAAAAATGAATATTTTAAAATTCAGGCATTGTCAAACTGGAAACAACAATAGGTCAGAACGTAAATGACTAACCGGGAAATGTTGCCAGTTAGGAAACAGACAGCAGAGTTTTACATGAACTCAAGGTAATGGAGGATGCAAAGTGGGAAGGCAGCCAAGAGAACAGTAGAGTGATTGATTCTAGAGATAAAAATGGCATGGATGAGGGTTTCAGCAGCAAATGTGCTGAAGTGGTAATTCAGGATTAAATAAGAGGCCAAGGCTGTGAATGGTCTGGCTCATCTTTTGACAGTGACCGGGGAGTGGGGTAGAGGTGATGGCTATGGTACGGAATTTGTGATGAGGATTTAAGACAATGTCTTCTGCCTTCCCAATATTTCATTGGAGGACGATTCTGCTCATCCAGGACTGGATGCCAGGCAAACAGTATGACGACGGATCAGAGGCAGTGGTCGGTACTGAGTGATTAAATATAGACTGTATCATAGAGTATCAAAGTTGGAAAATCAGTGTAGTGGGAATTCGGTGCACAGGAGGTGGTGCTACAAATTTCCTCCAATATTTGTAGTAGGTCACCTACAACTTCAGTGAGATCAAGTAATTAGTTAAAAGGCGACACACTATAAGCTAAGTGGATTGAATACATAGACTATTGATTTAACTAAGTAAAACACGGTTATATGGCAGAGCAGGTGGTGTGCTGCAACTGCAGCATGTGGTAGTTTGTGGAAAGCATTGCAATCCTGGGCAACAACATCTGCAATAAGTATCTAGCTGCATTTCAAGGAACTTCAGTTCACAGTGGTTGAGCTGTGGCCTCAAGTACAGTCATTACAAGAAGAAAGTGGTGCATGTCTGGTTAGTGGTCTGGGTCACGAGGGTCTAACTGCAGGTTACACAGGCAAGGGGACCCAAGGTGCAGTGCTGGAGGACCTCAACTGTTGCTTTTATCCTAAGGGAAATGAGATTCTTGCTGCCTGTGTGGATAAAGGCAAAGTCTACAGCATGGATAACCAAACTGACCATGACATTGTGGTATAGGAAGCCATTAAAGCGGAGGGGAGGTGTGGAGGGCGGGGAGGAAGGAATGTCACAGTGGTAGCAGACAGTATTGTCAAGGGAATAGATGCTATCTTCAGCAGTCACATCCAGGAGATCTGAAGGTTGTGTTGCCTGCTCAGTGAAAGACAGTTAAAGATATCTCGTCTTGACTAGAGAAGAGCTTAAATGGGAGAGGGAGGATCCAATTATCATGATCCACATAGGAACCAATGGGCTAGAACAAGGAATGAGTTTCTGCTGAGAGAGTTTGAGAAACTATCGGCAAAATTAAAAGGCAGAACTTCAAAGGTAACATTGCTCCCTGTGCCATGTATAAATTGGCAAAGGGTTAACCCAATCAGAGAGTTGAATGTGTGGCTCAAAGAGTGGTGTGGACGACAGGGGTGTCAATTCCTGGGGCACGGACGACAGGGGTGTCAATTCCTGGGGCACTGGCACCAGTACTGGGGGAGAAAGGAAGCTGCTCATTTGGAATAGGCTCAACTTCAACCTGGCTAGAACCAGTGCCCTGGTAAAATGATTAACCAAGACTGCAGATAGGGCTTTAAATGAAAAAGCTGGACAGTTGGGGAGCTGGTTCAAGTGAAGGAAAATGTATAAATCCAAAGAGAAAAGTCAAGCCCACAGAACAGCGTAGTGCTTTGGGTGAAGATAAGCAGTGTGACAGGAAGGTTCTAATAGTAATAGTGCAGGAGTGAATAAGGTCAAAGAAAGTAAAAATGATAACAAGCTTATTAGCATTTTGACCATGCATAATCAGTGTATTTTGTAAAGAGAAGGTGCAGGTTTGACATAGTAATGACACAGAGAAATAAATGAGTTTGAACTTATAGTCATTGTGGAGACATGGTTGCATTGTGGCTAATGTTAAAAACAAAATATTTCAGTTTACTTCAGGTTTCGAAAAGACAGACAAAATAGAAAATGGGTGGGATAGGGGGACATAGCTTTGATAATCGTTAATTGCATAAGAACAGTACTGAGGAAGGATCCTGGCTTGAAAGATCAGGAAGTTGAGTCTGTGTGGATGGAGAAAACAAATAACAGGAGTCAAAAACACTGGTGAGAGTGGGTAATAGGTTCCCGAACACAGGCTTTGTTGCTGGATAGAAAACTAATCCAGAAATAAAAGGAGCCTATAACCAAGTACATGCAATAATTGTGGGGTATCTTAAGCTTCATTCTAATAAGACAAATAAAATTGGAAAAAGTAGTTTGGAGGACATGTCGTGGGTGGAATTTTCCCAAAATTTGTCAGAGAATCAGGTTCAGACTGAAAACCTGATGCACAGCCAGGTTTTCACTCCAGATTTTCTGACACTCTGCACAGTGTGACATCATGCTGGCCAGGGGGGGCAATATGTTGAGGGTGGAAATAGCGGCGTTAAGCCCTATAATGACATTTAAATTAATTATACAATATGCTAATCAGGCTTTGACCCTCCTGGGTGTGAAACTGATCACGTCATAGAAGGAGGGCATGATCATGTTCGGAAATCTCGCCAGCTGGTGAACAAATATTTCATCGTATATTACCAAGCCCCGTGTTGAACTAATACAAACATTTGCATATGTAATAGTGTTACCGGTGAACAAAGAACAAAGAAAAGTGCAGCACTGGAACAGGCCCTTTGACCCTCCAAACCTGTACCGATCATGATGACCGAACTAAACTAAAAAAAAAACCTTTCGCCCTTACTCGGTCTGTATCCTTCTATTCTCTCCCTATTTGTGTACCCATCCAAATGCCTCTGAAGTTGAATGTTCAAGATGTGCTCAAATTTATTGATTACAATTTGGAAACAAACCATTGAAACAGATGTTGGCAAAACTAATCTTCACAAACTGTATTTTTCTTTTAAAATTTGGAAGGACATTTGGCCACTTAGTTTAGTTTTTTTTACAAGAAGGTCTTAAATTCACCTTCAGACTAGGAGCAAGTATGCCTTTCCCAAGAAAACACCTGACCAGCCTGGTACTTGATAGGGTGAGTTATTTGCTTGCTTGCTCTGCAATTATTTTAGTTGATGGGGAAAAAAACTGGTTTAAAGGCAAAGGCTAATGAGTTACTGGAAATCACATGACAGAAATAAGCTTTAAGTTTTGAACTTGTTCATAGAATTCATAGAAACCCTACAGTGCAGAAGGAGGCCATTCGGCCCATCGAGTCTGCACCGACCACAATCCCACCCAGGCCCTACCCCCACATATTTACCCGGTAATCCCTCTAACCTACGCATCCCAGGACACTAAGGGGCAATTTTTAACCTGGCCAATCAACCTAACCCCCACATCTTTGGACTGTGGGAGGAAACCAGAGCACCCGGAGGAAACCCTCGCAGACACGACGAGAATGTGCAAACTCCACACAGACAGTGACCCGAGCCGGGAATCGAACCCGGGACCCTGGAGCTGTGAAGCAGCAGTGCTAACCACTGTGTTACCGTGCCGCCCAAATGTTCTTTGAATTCAGTTGGGACTGAACTGGGAAACTAAAAAGTCATCCAGCTTGTATTCTACTTGCCTTGCCTGAAACTGTGCGACAGGATCCAGCTAGGAATCATCATCCTGTCTTTGGAAACGCAAGAGGCTGAGCCAAAAATGATTGATCGAGCTCTATTTTCCTCCAAGCTGAAGCTCTGTTGGTGAGAACCTCCAGCTCTCTACTTGGACTAGCAATCTGTCTCCAGATCAATAGCGTCAAAACCCTACAAACATTCTTGTTTTTCTAAAATAAAGTCCATCTTCGAACAAAGTGTGTGTGTGTGTGAGAGAATCTTAAAAGGGATAGATAGTTATACTTCTAGATTACAATTGCGTGTTAACCAGTTCTTGCAACTTGTTTTAAAAATTAATAACATTTAATAAATCAATCATTCTGAGTTTATTAAAAGAAGCCTTATCAAAATCTTTTCTATTCTGGATCTAACAATAGTGAAGGTAGATAATTGGCCATTTTGGTGAGTGAATTAAACATTTACAGTAATGTTGCGACTTGTGGAGTAGAGGGACTAGATCAACCGTGTACTCCATCCCGACCGTAACACATTCTATGCCTCTTGTTAACTAAGAAAACTGCATTGTGCATTTTGTGCATTTTAGGCTACCATACACACACATACCAGCATACCAGAAATAAAGAGAATCTATGTTTTAACAGCACATATAGTTTTCTTACTGAATATCCAACTGTTTCTTCACAGAACTTCAAAGATTTGATAAGTATATCCTTCCTTAGGTACAGAAACCAAAGTTCTACCCTGTACTCCAGGCATAGTCTCATCAAAGCTCCGTATAATTGCCGCAAGGTTTCCTTACTCTTGTACTCCAATCCCCTTTCAATAAAGGCCAACGGGCTATTTGTCTTCCCATTGCTTGATGTACTCACAATTACCTTTCTATGTTAAGGCAGCACAATTGATAGGCAGAGTAGGACTAAATAACATCAGTACAAATTACAAAAGCAGTTATGTAAGCTGCCTGGAAGTGCTTATATTTGTAAAGCGTAACCAAACTCTGGAATGGCTTATTGGTACATGTAGAGGATGAATTTTCTGCAGGCCTTCATAAAGCAACTGGATGAGCCTGTTGTATCTTGAGTTATAAAAGGTAATTGAGTTAACCTGGGCTAATGATAGCAGTCAGCATGGTCTCTCAAAGCTTGAAATGAGAGTTAACATAAAATTAAAAGACATGGCTTACAGAATTGCAAAGATTAATGCTCATTAGCATTTTGGCCATGTATAACTTGTAAACAAGTGCAACATTTTAAAATTACTAGCTATTTATTGCTATTCTATGGAAAGATGGTCTAAATTCCTGAATTGTGAAAATGGTTTAGGATGAAATAAGGAAATTCACACAATACATTTGAAACATCTCGAGCACATAGATGGCAGATGGAGGTGGATTCAGAGTTGGCATTCATCTTACATGGGCAAATTTGAGAGTTGCAGAGGTTTTATTTCATAGTAGATTCTATACGAAAACCACCTATTTTTCTTGAACACAATACAAAAATATTGGAGAAAGCCTTAACAAGACTACGCATTTGATTTGATTTGATTTATTACTGTCACATGTATTAACATACAGTGAAAAGTATTGTTTCTTGCACGCTATACAAACAAAACGTAACATTCATAGAGAAGGAAACGAAAGAGTGCAGAATGTAGTGTTACAGTCATAGCTAGGGTGTAGAGAAAGATCAACTTAATGCAAGGTAAGTCAATTTAAAAGTTTGACAGCAGCAGGGAAGAAGCTGTTCTTGAGTCGGTTGGTACGTGACCTCAGACTTTTGTATCTTTTTCCCGACGGAAGAAGGTGGAAGAGAGAATGTCAGGGGTGCATGGGGTCCTTAATTATGCTGGCTGCTTTTCCAAGGCAGTAGGAAGTGTAGACAGATGGATGGGAGGCTGGTTTGCGTGATGGATTGGGCTACATTCACAACCTTTTGTAGTTCTTTGTGGTCTTGGGCAGAGCAGGAGTCATACCAAGCTGTGGTACAACCAGAAAGAATGCTTTCTATGGTGCATCTGTAAAAATTGGTGAGAGTTGTAGCTGACATGCTGAGAAAGTAGAGGTGTTGGTGGACTTTCTTAATTATAGTGTTGGCATAGGGGGACCAAGACAGGGTTGTTGGTGATCTGGACACCTAAAAATTTAAAGCTCTCAACCCTTTCTACTTTGTCCCCGTTGATGTAGATGCAGCCCCTGGTCAGTTAATGGCACTATCCAAGACAATGGATGCCTGGTGTGGACTCTGCTGCTGATGTGCAATCAGATTAAATTTAAGAATTGGACTAAAACTCAGAGGATCCACATTTTTAATTAATTAAGTCAAGAATCATTATCATAAGTAGGAGAACTGGAGCGACATGGTGGCACAGTAGTTAGCACTGCTGCCTCACAGCACCAGGAACCTGGCTTGGGTTCCTCTCTGTGCAGAGTCTGCACATTCTCCCCGTGTCTGCATGGGTATCCTCCGGGTGCTCCGGTTTCCTCCCGCAGTCTGAAAGATGTGCTGGTTAAGATGCATTGGCCATGCTAAGTTCTCCCTCAGTGTACCCGAACAGGTGTGGCGACGAGGGGATTTTCACAGTAACTTCATTGCAGTGTTAATGTAAGCCTACTTGTGACAATAATAATAGATCAAATCGCAGCCAATAAAGAACTTTTTTAAAATGTGCAGCTACTGTGCTTACACACAAAATGCAGCAGCCAATTTGCACACAACAAGCTCCCATAAACAGCAATATTATAATGACCAGAGTTAACATAGTGTAAGTTTTAACTATATATTTGCACTTGTTATCCATACCTTTGTTGCCTCAAGCTCGACTATTCCAGTGCTTTCTTGGCCAGTCTCTCACCTAGCACCACCTGTAAACTTGAGCTCATTCAAAACTTTGTTATCCTACCCGAACCCATTAGTTACCCACTGAAGACACCGGAAAAAGTGGCCATTCAGGTGGTAGGTGAATTTTTAACAGCATGATATATCATAATTATTTCCAACTTGGCCAATTAGCTTTTATAGGTGTGAAGCCTAATTGCTTCCGATTTGAATCATTGCAACAGTGACTAAACTTTAAAAGTACTTTATTTCTATTAAAACAAATTGAAACTTTTAACTTTTTCTTCCTCTTTCACCTCTCTCCCTCTTAATCCCACCTTTCTTTCCCTGCCTTTTTTGCTTACTATATATGATTTTATATCGAATTACTATTATAAATTATATTTCACAGTTCAGACATTGCAGACCTGGAGGAGGAGGAGTTTGGGGTAAGGAATCCTGGAACTTCGGCTGTCCAACATCTGTGACAACATCTGTCCTTTTGTTCCAGGAATTTCTCAAATTGGAAGTCAGCCTTAATGTCTGGGAATGCTCCAGAGGAGGCTGCAGTCCAAGAACAGGTCGGAAACCTATAGCTTTAAGAGCAATAGTATGGATGTGAGGTGTAGAGGGTGATGGCAATTCTGGAGGGCAGAAGGTTAGCTTGGGGATATTGGGGGAGAATCACTGCTGCTTCTCTTGGCCAACAAGCAGTGCTGGAAAGACATTTACCTCTTTCACACAGCAGCATTCACCTCCCTTTAGATGCCAAGTTTCCCAAGGGTATCTGGGCTGCACAAGAACCTGAAAGACAGGTAAAATAAGAAGCATGCAGCTTCACTGTAATATTTAAATGACCAACCTGCCTGCTGGAAGTGGTTTGGGCGCTTTTCCTTTTGAGTTTGCTCAAAAACTCCTCCATTAATATCAGAAGTAGGTCAGTTCAAGGAGGACTGGGTTTGAGTTTGAGAATTCAAATTTTCAAGCCCACCTGATCCGAACCCACCCATTTGTGAGGATTAAAATTTCCCTGTGTGTGTCTCAGTAACACACACTACAAAGTCCCTCTATAGAGTACAGTTCATCAACTGGCTGCTCAAAAAACAACAAAAGAATTTGAGGGCAACAGCAAGTGTAATGAACAGCGAGTTCCATTCCTTTGCCACTGATTTCAGTATATATAAAAAGCCTCCACCATCTTGTCTTCAAAAATATTGGCAATAGAAATGCTAGGGGATGATGGTGGCGTACTGATGATGTCACTAAACTGGTAATCCAGATGCTCACTAATGTTCTGGGTTCAAATCCCACCATGGCAACTGGTGGAATTTAAATATAATTCATAAATCTGGAATATAAAGATAGTCTCAGTAATGGTGACCACAAAACTTCCATCCTTACATGGTCTGGCCTACATATAACAGCAATGTGGTTGACTCTTAATTGTTGTCTGTTCAAGGACGATTAGGGATGGGTAACAAATGCTAATGCATTTGGAAAATCATAATCTAATCAAGCAGAGTCAGATGGTTTCATGAAAGGGAAATCATGTCTGACCAATTCATTAGAGTTTTTGAGGTAGTTTCAACTAGAATGGATAGAGGAGAACCAGTAGATGTGTTGCATTTGGACTTCCAGAAGGTGTTCAACAAGGTAACCCACAAAAGGTTAAGTCATAAGATAAGAGCCTATGGTTTTGGAGGTAGTTTATTGACATAGATAAAGAATTGGCTAATGGGCAGGAAACAGCAAATGGGGATAACGGTTTCTTTTTCCTGGCTCATGGCTACAGGGACATCAACAATCCAGTTACAGATCACAAATGTATTATACAGGTCACTAATTGCTCACTAGGACACTGTAGTTTAATTACCTTTCCCATAGATAATTAGGCAGCACAAAGAAGATGCTACATTATTTTCAGTTTGCAAGATTCTTCCAAGTCCATCCTCCCCCCCTCTCTGCTCTCTCTGCTGTTTTTTTCTTTCGCGCCCGGGCGCGCTGCTTCAGATTTTTTTTCGAACTGCGCATGCGCAGTTCAGAGCTCCGATCGTTCCGGCAGCGCTAAGCCCTGCCCACTGCGTGGATCGGACCGGAGCTGGCAAAAAGCGTATGGGCGCGCTGCAAAGAGAATTCCGGGCTCGGATCTCTATCACGCCCGGATCCGGCCCTTAGACTCCAAATGGTAAAATAGGGCCCTAAGTGTGTAGATGAAGGTAGAGCAGTTGATGTCGTATACATGGATTTTAGTAAGGCGTTTGATAAGGTTCCCCATGGTCGGCTCATGACGAAAGTAAGGAGGTGTGGGATAGAGGGAAATTTGGCCAATTGGATAAGTAACTGGCTATCTCATAGAAGTCATGATGTGGAGATGCCGGCGTTGGACTGGGGTAAACACAGTAAGAAGTTTAACAACACCAGGTTAAAGTCCAACAGGTTTATTTGGTAGCAAAAGCCACACAAGCTTTCGAGGCTCTGAGCCCCTTCTTCAGGTGAGTGGGAATTCTGTTCACAAACAGAACTTATAAGACACAGACTCAATTTACATGAATAATGGTTGGAATGCGAATACTTACAACTAATCCAGTCTTTAAGAAACAAAACAATGGGAGTGGAGAGAGCATCAAGACAGGCTAAAAAGATGTGTATTGTCTCCAGACAAGACAGCCAGTGAAACTGGCAGAGTTTCACTGGCTGTCTTGTCTGGAGACAATACACATCTTTTTAGCCTGTCTTGATGCTCTCTCCACTCCCATTGTTTTGTTTCTTAAAGACTGGATTAGTTGTAAGTATTCGCATTCCAACCATTATTCATGTAAATTGAGTCTGTGTCTTATAAGTTCTGTTTGTGAACAGAATTCCCACTCACCTGAAGAAGGGGCTCAGAGCCTCGAAAGCTTGTGTGGCTTTTGCTACCAAATAAACCTGTTGGACTTTAACCTGGTGTTGTTAAACTTCTTACTATCTCATAGAAGACAGAGGGTGGTGGTGGATGGAAAATTTTCAGACTGGAGACTAGTTACCAGCGGTGTACCACAAGGATCAGTGTTCGGTCCTCTGCTATTTGTGATTTTTATCAATGATTTGGAGGAGGGGGCTGAAGGGTGGGTCAGTAAATTTGCTGATGACACCAAGATTGGTGGAATAGTGGATGAGGTGGAGGGCTGTTGTAGGCTGCAAAGAGACATTGATAGGATGCAGAGCTGGGCTGAAAAATGGAAGATGGAGTTTAACCCTGATAAGTGCGAGGTGATTCATTTTAGTAGGACAAATTTGAATGCGGATTACAGGATCAACGGCAGGGTTCTGAGGAATGTGGAGTAACAGAGAGATCTTGGGGTTCATATCCACAGATCTCTGAAGGTTGCCACTCAAGTGGAAAGAGACGTGAAGAAGGCCTATTATGTGTTTGCGTTTATTAATAGGGGGCTTGAGTTTAAGAGCCGTGGGGTTATGCTGCAACTGTACAGGACCTTGGTGAGACCACATTTGGAATATTGTGTGCAGTTCTGGTCACCTCACTATAAGGATGTGGAAGCATCGGAGAGAGTGCAGAGGAAATTTACCAGGATGCTAGCTGGTTTGGAGGGTAGGTCTTATGAGGAAAGGTTGAGGGAGCTAGGGCTTTTCTCTTTAGAGCGGAGGAGGATGAGAGGCGACTTAATAGAGATTTATAAGATGATGAGGGGGATAGATAGAGTGGACGTTCAGAGACTATTTCCTCGGGTGGATGTAGCTGTTACGAGGGGGCATAACTATAAGGTTCATGGTGGGAGACATAGGAAGGATGTCCGCGGTAGGTTCTTTACTCAGAGAGTGGTTGGGGTGTGGAATGGACTGTCTGCTGTGATAGTGGAATAGGACACTTTAGGAACTTTCAAGCGGTTATTGGATAGGCACATGGAGCACACTAGAATGATAAGGAGTGGGATAGCTTGATCTTGGTTTCGGACAAAGCTCGGCACAACATCGAGGGCCGAAGGCCCTGTACTGCACTGTACTGTTCTATGTTCTTAAATCTTCTCCTCTTATTTTGAGGCCATGCCCCCTAGTTCTAGTTTCACCTGCCAGTGGAAACAACCTCCCTGCTTCTTTCTTACCTATTCCCTTCATAATCTTAGATGTTTCTATAAGATCTCCCCTCATTCTTCTGAATTCCAATGAGTATCGTCCCAGTCTTCTCAGTCTCATCTCATAAGTCAACCCTCTCAACTGCGGAATCAACCTAGTGAATCTCCTCTACATCCCCTCCAGTGCCAGTATATTCTTTCTCAAGTAAGGAGACCAAAACAGTACACAGTACTCCAGGTGTGGCCTCACCAGCATCTTGTACAGCCGCAACATAACCTCCCTGTTTTTAAACTCCATCCCTCTCGCAATGAAGGACAAATTCCATTTGCCTTCTTAATTACCTGCTGCATCTGCAAACCAACTTTTTGTGATTCATGCACAAGGGCACCCAGGTCCCTCTGCATAGCAGCATGCTGCATTCCTTCACATTCCGTGGGCATGAACTTATCAGATGTGTATAAGGTGGCAGAGTGGTTAGCGCTGCTGCCTCACAGCACCAGGGATCCGGATTCAATTCCGGCCTCGGGTGAACCTCGGGTGCAGGACCCAGGTTCAATTCCAGCCTGGCATCACTGTGTGGGGTATGCATGTTCTCCTCATGTCTGTGTGGGTTTTCTCTGGGTGCTCCGGCTTACTCTCACAGCCCAAAGATATGCAGGTTAGGTGGATTGGCCATGCTAAATTGTCCCTTTGTGTCAGGGGACTAGCAGCGTAAATGCATAGGGTTACAGGGATGGGGTCTGGGTGGGATTATTGTTGGTGCATGCCCGATGAGCCAAATGGCCTCCTTCTGCACTGTAGAGATTCTATGATGTATAAAACGACGGGAGTTTAAAGATAAAATACTCTCAGAATTCAGCCCATCATTTCTAAAAATTTTCTTTTGGGGTTATGCTTTCAATTTCCAAATTTTATCAGCAGTGATTCCCTCTTTTCATACTTTCCTGACCTTTTACATACATAAATGTTTTTCATTTCAAGAGCCTTTAAAATGTGTGCGCACCTGCATCAGGGAGTATGGTGGTAGCACTAACTACTAATTGCCTTAGTTTACTGAAAGCAAGACATGTTAATAAGCTGTTTGACTGCTTTAAGGAAACACATAAAATGTGTCTCGGAATATGTGTTGTTCCTAAGGTACAAGACTCAATTGTAGCTGAATTTTTGAAAAACATTATAATTAAATTTCAACAAGGTATATATTTCCTTCATATCCAAACCAGGTAAGGTCAATAAAGCAGTGGGAAAGGCCCATAGCAGCATGTTGACTGTATGCTTTGCTTATTATGAAAATTTGAAAGCCTTAAGAATATATATAAGTGATGCTTCTACTTCCTAAAAATGAGATATGTTTTTGTGAAAATATTCAGATTTTATGAGATCAATTTTTTTCTTCACGATTTGATCACTAATCTGGTGGAGCAGTTTGCCGCTGTCTGAGTTTCATTCTATTGATCCAATTAGAATGGACGTCTGGTAGGTTATTGAACAGACTGGCAATCCATTCCAGCAGATTAACATCCAGGTAATGAAGACAAAAGTCTACCCCCATGGGCCCGGTTTACATTTTAGAAATTTCTGGACAGCCCACTTAAAAGTCAGATGGGTGGCAACCTGAACAAGGTAGCTCGAGCCAGGTGTAACAAAGGCATGGCTTTGTGGTTTCAGGTTCAAAAGAATGTATACATACAGCCTTCAAACAATAGCCCAGTATATCTTTTAACATCTGAGGGAACATCTGGGAGCCAGTATTTCCTTTTTATACATAACATTATTGAAGAAAACAGTCTGCATATGAGGGCATGTTTGTCTTCACCCATTGTGCTCAGAAATGAAAGCAGCACATTTTCATAGGCTAAAGAGCTGTTAATTATTAAACATGCCTACACTGGAATAATCTGGAGGCTTTCGCTATATTACTTTTCTACTTCATTGTGTACAAGTGTAAACATCATGTGCAAGTGGCCTCAGACAGACACACACAAAAATTTCCAGCCCTACTGGTTCCACCTGTGGTCTTAACTAAAGGTTGGGGGTTATTTGGCAGGCCTACCCACAGGAAATGAGGAAGGACATTAATAAAGAGCGCTATGCACTCTTCCACACTCATGCACAATCACAGGCTGCAAGTGCTTTGTGGATTAGGGCGGAACAATTGGTGGCCGAAGACTGCTTTCATGAGCGCTGAGCTCTCCTTCAGCTCAAATAAACTGCTATGTTTGTTCAGCTTTACCTTCGTGACATTGTCAAGTACTGAGGGGAGGGAGAGGAGTACAATTTAAGGCAGACAGGTATCTTATTTTCCATTCCTAGTTTCCAAAAATAACAAACATATATTTTATAGCACCATTCAGTCCATCATGCCTGCTCTGTGAAACAGCTATGCATTTAATACTATTCCAAAATACTTGCCCCACCTCATTTTTCTTCATCTTAGCATCCATTTTTGTCTGATTACCATCTCTGTGAAAAGTACTGGGTTTTGTTCCTTATGTTAAAGGCACTTAGCAAGATTCCTGGGACGAAAAGGTTGTCCTATGAGGAGTGGTTGAATAGAATGGGCCTGTACTCTCTGACGTTGAGAAGAATGAGAGGTGATCTGATTGAAACATACAGTAGTTCTCAGATTTATGACACAACTGGTTCCTGAAAAGTGTCATAAGCCGTAACTGATTTTTCCAGAGGAACAGTGCTATAAATGAGGGATTTATAGTTCTTCAATCAAGGCTGGAAATCATTGATTGTGCGCCCAGCACTGTTAAATGCTCTCAACCTTGCCCTGTCAAGCTGCCGAGACAACTGTTGATGCCTACACACCTTAGCACAAGTTCCTCGGTTAGTGAGGGAGATATAATGAAGCCATTGATCACTGTCAGTTGCCTGTTTAACCTTGAACTTCTGCGAGTCTGAGCACATACAGGATGAGCAATATATCAACAGAGACATATTTATCGACATAAAAAAATCATAGAAATGTACACGGTATAGTACTGCACGATACAGTCTGCTGTGCATCACCTACAAATTATCTAGAAAGCACAGACAAATGTTTAAGACCTTACAGTAATTTGTCTTTATTATTGCTGGGCTCATGGCTGGGTCTGCACTTGGTTGGAGATTTTGAAGGGTCGTTGGCTGGAGCCTTCTTAGCTTTCAGGTTTTTCTGGAGTCTTCTCTGCTTTCTTAAAGTGTCCAAGGAGGTTTAGACAGATGTTCTCCTCTTCTCCTTGTAAATTTCTCTGTAGTAGCTGTATAGGTCAAATATGCCAAAGGGTGGCACGGTAGCACAGTGGTTAGCGCGGCTGCTTCACAGCTCCAGGGACCTGGGTTCAATTCCCTGCTTGGGTCACTGTCTGTGTGGAGTTTGCACATTCTCCTCGTGTCTGCGTGGGTTTCCTCCGGGTGCTCCGGTTTCCTCCCACAGTCCAAAGATGTGCGGGTTAGGTTGATTGGCTGTGCTAAAATTGCCCCTTAGTGTCTTGAGATGGGTAGGTTAGAGGGATTAGCGGGTAAATATGTAGGGATGTGGGGGTAGGGCCTGGGTGGGATTGTGGTCGGTGTAGACTCGATGGGCCGAATGGCCTCTTTCTACACTGTAGGGTTTCTATGATTTCTATGCCCCTATTCACTGATGCATTGCGTTCAATTTTGGAGTCACGTTCCTCAAAACAGGGACAAGGCAGCTCCCAAATGCCGAAATGCCTCAGACAACATGTGTGCTGTTAAGACTTTACGAGGAGGAATCTCTTCAACAGCGGCTGCACCTTTTTCTTCCTCTGCCACTTGTTGCTGTTTCAATTCAATGAGATCCTCATTAGTTAATTCATCAAAATGTGATGTCAGCAACTCACCAACATCCTCTAGTGCAATGTCTAAGTTGAGTTCTTTGCCCATTTCAACAACATTTCTGGTCAGCTTGTCAACAGTGTCTGTAAAGCCTTGGAAGTCATACACAAACTCAGGACAGAATTTTCTCCAAACACCATACAAATTTGATTATGTGACTTCATTCCATGCCTCACCCATGTTCTTAATTGCATGGTAAATGTTGAAGCCCTTCCAGGATTCCTTAAGAGTTGATCCACCTTCTTTCTCAATTGCCCTGTAGGCTTTAAAGGACACAATTACCTCCTGGTCCATGGATTGCAACAGTGAGGTGGTGTTGGGGGGCAGAAAGACTACTTTGATGTCAGAATGAATGTCATCAAGGATGGTTAGATGATCAGAAGCATTATCGAGAAGTAACAATGCTTTAAATGCAAGATTGTTTCTGCTGCAATAATCCCTGAGATTTGGCACAAAATGATTATTGCACCAGTCCACAAAAGATGTTCTTATTGACCAATGCCTTACGAATAGATTTCCATATCACTGGGAGAAATGAATTGGGATACCCTTCAGGGCCCTGGGGTTTTCCGAATGGTATACAAGCAAAGGTTTACGTTTGAATTCACCTGTAGCATTGGCACCAAGCAGAGGAATGAACCTATCGTTAGCAGCTTTGTAACCTGGCGTGCATTCCTTCTCCTTGCCAACGTAGGTTCTCAACAATTTTTTTCCAGATTTCCAGTTCAGTTTCGTCAACATTCAAATCCTGTCAAGCACAAAATCCATGCTCACCAATGGTTTCAGTCAATGTCTCAGGAAAAACACAAGCTGCGTCCTCGTCAGCTTGTAGCTTCACCTGAGACTTTGATGTTATGCAAATTGGTGCTGATTTTAAAATGCATTAGCCACCCTATACCTGCATTAAAAGGCTCAACATTCAAACTCTTCCCCCTGTTGCTTCTTCAGATCATCATAAAGACTCCTAGCTTTTTCCTGAATTGTGCCTAAACTCACAGGAGCACAATTTTGGTCCTTCTGCCAAACTATTAACAGTTTCTCAACCTGAACAATATGTACAGCACACTGCTTAGTTATTACAGTTGATTGCAAAGGAGCTGAGCCCTTAACATGTCCTGAATTCTTAGTCTGTCTTTCAGGATGGTCACAAAAGTCATCCGGGGGATATCTAAAGCTCTACCAATTTTAGTGTGAACTCGCCCTTTTCAGACCTCTTAATTATTTCCATTTTTGTTTCCATAGTAATTGCTCGATGTTTATCTCTTGCACCAGATTTACGCTTTTCTGCCATTATTATGGGTCAAGAAACACTAAATTTCAAGAAAGGGTTTGGAAAAATAAAGGCACCAAGTATTAACTGCAAACATGTGGCGAACAGCCACTGAACATTGGTGCACAAGTACAGTACGGATGTCAATAACATGGCATCGTGAGGTCACAGCTGATGTGAAACCATTAGGTCAAAACTAATGTGGGAAAGTTGGAACCGGATGTCAATTTAGAAACGTAAACAAATGCCATTTGTTGTAACTTGAATGCCATAAAGTGGAAGACTGCCTGTATAAGATTCTGAGAGGGTTTGACAGGGTTGATGCTGAGAGGCTGTTTCTTCTCTTTCAAAAGTATAGAACAAGAGGGTACAGTCTCAGGATAAGGGCTCAGCCATTTAGGACTGAGAGGAGGAAACATTTCTTCACTGAAAGTTGTGAATCTTTAGAATTCTCTATTGCAGAAGGTTGTGGATTCTCAGTCATTGATTATATTGAGTTTATCTCTAGTCAGGTATTACACTGGACTGGGGAAGCTCTTATGCTGTCATGTCTCAAAAAAAGAGCTACCGGACAGTGAGAGCCATCAGCGCCACTGCGGGCCACTCCGTTCTCATAGGTGACAAGGATGTGGTTCCTGATCCATTTCCCATTCATGTGCATCCCTGTTCCCACCATTCCCCAAGGTACAAGGAATGTACTGGTGAGAAGACCACCCTCACTACTGCTCCCACTCCATAATCCAATGTCTCCCAATAGAGGAAGACCACTTTATGGCATTGTCTTCTTTCTTCAATTTGCCTCCAACACTTTGGTGAGAAATGTTCATTAATTTGGCTTTCATTCTTCTGGTGGAGAAATGCTAATCTCAGGACAGTACTGTCTGAATTTCCCTGTTGATCACGAGCTGACTCCCATAAGCCTATCATAAATATCTAATGACCTCTGACCCAAGAAACTGGATCAAGCTCATAGTACAGTAAAATCAATGGGCATGGGGCCCACATTGACCCTGAAAGAGAGGAAGAAGATAAACACAACCCTTCACATCCTGACAATATTCTGTATAAAATGAAACACTGTCCAAACCCAGGCCTCCTTTTAGTAATGATCTAGTTACCAACTCACTGACTGAACATAGAACATAGAACAGTGGCTGAAAGTTTTTTCCCTTTTACTCTTACAAAACTCTCATATCTAAATACTTATTTAGATATGAGAGGCACGGTGGCACAGCGCCAGGGACCCAGGTTCGATTCCCAGCTTGGGTCACCGTCTGTGTGGAGTTTGCACGTTCTCCCCGTGTCTACGTGGGTTTCCTCTGAGTGCTCCGGTTTCCTCCCACAGTCTGAAAGACGTGCTGGGTAGGTGCATTGACCTGAACAGGCGCTGGACTGTGGCGATGAGGGGAATTTCACAGTAAGTTCATTGCAGTGCTAATGTAAGCCTTACTTGTGACTAATAAATAAAGTTTTGGGGAGGCACGGTGGCACAGTGGTTAGCACTGCTGCCTCACAGCGCCAGGGACCCAGGTTCGATTCCCAGCTTGGGTCACTGTCTGTGTGGAGTCTGCACGTTCTCCGTGTGTCTGCGTGGGTTTCCTCCGGGTGCTCCGGTTTGCTCCCACATTTTGAAAGATGTGCTGGTTAGGTGCATTGACCCGAACAGCCGTCGGACTGTGGCGACTAGGGGAGTTTCACAATAACTTCATTGCAGTGGTAATGTAAGCCTTACTTGTGACTAATAAATAAATAAACTTTATAAACTTTAAACTTTACAATGTCGTATAGAAAGCTGCAACTGCAAATGAGTGCAGTGTATTGGACAGGATTCTGCTGACCCATTACACTGCCCGAGCAGCACAGTGGTTCGGGAGACACTCGCCTGTAGCGGGGCTCGCGACCGGAGTCACCCAGGCACTTTTTTTTAGTGTAATCATCTCCACGTCAGAAATCGGCACAGAGCTGATTATCATATTGGAATGAGGATTTCAATATGATTGGCGGGCCCGGACGGTATTCTTTGGGTCCGCTAGCATCCCTCCCCACCCGGCTAGGAGTGGTTCCCTCTAGTGGTGTTTATTACTGCTCCCCACTAACGGGGAACAGGCGCCCTGACTCCGCTGGAGGGAACAGAGACCATTGTGGAGGGAGGCCGGGGGTAAAGGGTGTGCCCCTGGGCAGTGCCAGCCCAGTGCCAAGGGGACAGGGTATACTGGGAGGCAGGGTCTGTTGGGGCAGCGATCAGAAGGGGGGAATCTGCTGCCCACTCTGCAATCAGGATCGCTGGGAGAGGGAGGGAGGGAGGAGATGATCAGGACTGGTTATCAGTGTGTGGGGGTGGTGGTGGAGATCAGGGCTGGCTGGGGAGGGTGGGTGGGGAGACATAGGTCGGAAGGCCGGTGATCGGGGAGGGTTGCTGAGCTGGTCAGCGATCAGGAGGCCGGCAATGGGGAGCCGATCTCTGCACTGACAGATTGGCGCTTGTGTAGTGGCCCACTCAGCACAATGATGCTGACCTCTCGGGTGGGAATAGGCCTCATCCCCTACTTACCAGAGCGAATCATGCGGAGGCACTCCGCAATGTTCAGAGTGTCAGAGATTTGCTCTGGTAAGTACGCCCAAAAAACAGGTGGGAAAAATTCCTGTTTTCCCACACATTGGACACTTTTTGTGGGAGAATCCCGGCCATTATTTATACATAACGTAATCACTTCCTTCGAAACTGTTCCAAAGTGTTTCTTACTTACTATATTTCTTAACGCAGAATCATTACAGCACAGAAAGAGGCCATTTGACCCATCATTGTCTGGACTGGCTCTCAGAATGAGCTTGCTTTCTTCCTGTAAATTCCTGCAAATTCTTCCTTTTCAGATAACAGTCCAATTGCCTTTCTGATAGCCATGATTGAATCTGCCTCCACCACATTCTCTGGCGGTGCATTCCAGATCCTAACCACTTGCTGCATGAAAAATGGTAGAACTGGAATTGTAACATTAATATTGAATGGCCAATCTTATCACAGAATCAATCTACAGAAATGGTGCACATGTAGAACAGTTGTTGCAATTTCTATTGTTGTAGTGACAGGGCTATTAGTAAGTAATAAGTAATTATCCAAATTAGCCACAAAGGACAAGAAGGCATCTCTCTCCATTAGAGATAATAACCATGTATATCAATACAGGCAGTGATGTTGGTGCTCTCCTAAACTCAGGAGAAACTAGGATATTTAAAGTTTTGGTCAATATAACTAAGTTGACATAAGCAAAGGTGGATTCACTATCAAAGTTAATGTATTCTTAACTTTTTGGGTCTAGATAAATGAAAATTCACAATAAGCATAAAAGATTGAACAAATAGGAATTCCAGAGTTCCATCAGGGGCCTTACAACCAAACACACAACTCAGTATTTTGCAAAACAGTTCCAGCTTCAATGCCTGGTTGTTCTGTTAACTAATCTCAGTGTGTGAAGAGCAGGTGAGTGCTGAGTGCTACACATGGTTTCAATTAATCTATACTGGATAACGTGGATGGTGGGGCAGTGGGCTGGGAGGGTAAAGAGAGCAGAAGTAAAGCAGAGGTCATTACTCAATGACTTCTATTATCAAATGAGTGAAAATGACTCAAAAATCACAACCTGCAGACACTTTCTCAGTTCGACCCCTTGGAGCTCCAGAAGGGCAGGTCCCAGCAGGAGAGGAGGCAGAAATGTTGGGATTATCCTTTAGCAGGTACCATGAAGGACACAAACAGAGCTCTCATGAGGCTAAGTATTGCTACTTTTCCCCAATAATATTAGTCCACCAATTAAATATTTGTGCAGTTATACTGTTTCTGGCGGTCACACGCATCCTGTCCACACTTTGAGCTGATGGTTTGAAGAACTGACCACAACAGCAATTTGAACCTTTCATTATTGAGAATATTTTCAAGTCTCTGAAATTTAGGGATGGTTCTACAACCTCTCATTTGAGACTCAAATGAATCACAGGAATAAAATCTGTGCTTCCTCTGACTTTTATGTGCTTCCTCAAAAGCATTAGGTGGCAATAAATCTCTCATATTAATATAGTTCTCTTTGGGTGACCACTTAAACATGATCAGTGGCATATATCTTGGAACTTAGTCTATGGGTTTCCAAAAGGCAAGACATTTCCTTTGATATAAAAAAAAGAATCTCTTTCCATCATCAGGAGAACCTAGTGACACTTAAGCAAACTGGATTCACTTTTGCTCAGGGTGGAGGCCCAAAAGAACTGACAATTACTGTGTGGAGCAACCTGTCACCATGGGGCCAATTGAACACTTTTTGCAGGGGGTGCTAATAATTGTCTACATTGCAGTAGAACACAGTAGGATTGCCAACTCTGACTGGATGTATTCCAGAAGGTTCCATCACATGGGTTCCTGCTTCCAATTGCCTGCCCTTTGCCCGTGCTATTCGTCGTGTGACACATCCGTCCTTGTTTGGTTCCAGATTTTATCAAGTATCATCAGATAATTAATGGTGGCAAAAAAGATATTCTTGTTCTGAAAGCTTTTGAAAAATATTCAGGAAGGCATTGTTTATATGAGTTACTATGCTTGTATTAGAACCATTCTAAAAGTGCTTCAAGAGGGTGAACAGCACTTCCATTTTCATGCAGCATCCGGAAAGCCGTGTGATCTACACTTGCTTTCAATTGGTGAGCTAACGGCATTAGTGAAAGGAATTGGGTGGAATTTTGCTGTTTTTTGGCAAAGTGTAATCTCGGGATGGGGGGTAGATGGTAGCCCAGCAGGTTTTCCCGCCGTATTTTTAAACCGATGCACAACGAAAATGTAAGGGGTGGGTCCCACGATGTGACAATGCAACTTAGGCTTTTGAAAGATTGGGGCACCTTTTTAAAAAGTGCCCTGATGCACAAGAATAAAAATTGAACCCCTCATTCATCCTCATCCGCCCCCCACCCAACAGACAGCCACCCCCAGCACTTTTTGGGGACATTGCCCCCTGACTGACCCATGGCACTGCACAAGGTGAAGTGTCAGGTTACTGCCGAGGCAGGACCTTCTCCCCCCCTGGGGCTGTACTGACTTGTGCTCCTCCAGCAGGTTTTGCTTGCCAGGTGCACATCGTGAGGGACCTGTCGTGATTCATGTTAGTGTGCTCTTACACCAACATGAATGGACAATTTACTGTGGTGGGACTATCAGGCATAAAGGTCTGACAATTATATTTAAACGTATACAGATAGAAGTGGAGGATGGGGACAATTGATCGGGGAGTTCCCATGTAAAAGTAATTTTGGGACTCCCGTGCGGGTCTCCACCCCGCCACCATTCTCAACCCCCAGAAAACTGGAGCGAAAAATCCTGCCCATTGACTTTTACCTCACATACTTATGCTTGTGCTTCCTATGGTAAGAATAGACTCTTACTGAAGCCAGCAAACCCTCTACAATTTTCATGGTTGAGCCTAGATAGTGACTTTCAGCAGGCATTCTGGCCAGAGGGGATTCCGTCCTCAAACAATGCCTATGATTGTTCAGCAAAGGTCACAAGAATATAAGAAATAGGAACAGGAGTAGACTGTGCCCCTTGACTCTGATCCCCATTCAACGTGATCATGGCTAATTTTCAGCCTCAATTCCACTTGCTCCTTATATCCCTTGATTCCATGCTAGACCAAGAAATCAAACAGCCTGTGGTCAAAGACGTGCGGGTTAGGTTAATTGGCCATGCTAAATTGACCCTAGTCAATTAGTGGGATTAGCAGGGTAAATATGTAGGGTTACAGGAATAGGGTTTGGATGGGATTGTGGTTGGTGCATACTCGATGGGCCGAGTGGCCTCTTTCCACACTGTAGGGATTCTATGATTCAAATCAAACCTGGAAAATCTAACCTAACGACTGGCAATATGGCATCCAGGGTACATTCTGTTCCCAAGGGTAGTCTCGGTGCCACCTATCACTGCTGTGTTTACAGGGTTTCTTCCAATATCAAGAGCACAATTGGAAGCAATCCTGTAAAGTAAACAAGTATGAGATTTGAAACTAAGCATGCCAGCACTGGGAGGCTCCCTTGAGAATGGCGCAGGGCTACATTCTTATCAGAAAAGAAAACAGAGACACCACTCCCTGTTGATCAAAGCTAAATATCTGTAAGTCAACAACTGCAAAATATCCCACTGCGGTTTCAATTGTTTAGTAATTGATTGTAAGCTGTTCCACATACTTATACCAAAGGCATAATATGCAAATAAGTGTACATTCAGGTTGTGCTGCTTACAATGTCATATCTCATAAACATCTCCGATCTTGTGTGAACTAAGTGTATACTTTGAGCCTTTAACATTTTTTATGGTCAAAGAACAAGTGACATTATCAGTGTCTTAACCTTTAATCAGCCCTTGAATAAGTCTTTCTCTATAGGTACTGCTTATACCATTGCTGTCAAAATGGAATCAGTTATGCAATTGCACCATGTAAGTAGTCCAACATCATAATCTACAAAATTCTCTTGCTACCTTCTTTAAATCCCTTCAAAATCAGCAGGAGGTTATGATGGAACCTCCTGGAATGCACACAACCTCTTCGGAATCGTAACTACCCTCACCCCGACCTCCCCACCCTCCCAACCCTCCACCGACTAACACCAAACCCTCGACTATCCCCATCCCTTAACCAACTACCGCTCTACACCCACCTTCCACCTCAACCACCTGATTCCTAACCCCATTACTACCCAATTACCTCCGACTCATTCTACCTCCTTTTCACTTACTTTTCACCTTTACCTTCTCTCCCTAGCTTGTCAAAGAGACATTTAACCAATGTGACATTTAAGCTTACTGGAATGTGGCAGGTAGCGCTGTAAAAAAGAGGCATGGCTTTATTTTCCTCAATACTCCTACACTGCACTGAAGGAATCTGGCAGCGAGTACACTCCATATTTCACAGCAGGCTGAGGTGAGAGGTCCGGGAGAGAAATGTGCAGTCCAATCTAAGGTAGGAAAATAGGAGCAGAGCGGCGATCCAGTGGTGATTGTCACTCCTGCGAAGATGCTGCCCTTTGTCATAAAACAGCTGTATTCTTTTCAAAATTTCCAAGTAAATGCAAAGTTGATCCAAGTCGATTTGATCAAAATATTCAATATTCAATCTTCCAGTGGAAGATTGCCTTGCAACTGATAAGAGCGAAGTTTAAAAATAGACAGGATTCAGTGCCGGATTTAGGCATAAGCTAAACAAGCTACAGGGGCCTCACAAAATTTCAGAAGGTTTACAATGAAGAGAACATTTAAGAGCGGATACCAGAAAATAAAAAGAAAGCACCAGCTTGAAGAGCAACTCAAAAAATTACCAAAAGTTGACAGTTACTTTGCTCCAGAAACAGATAAGGATCCATAAACCCAAGGTGATCAGCAAAGTCCAAAACAACCACAGCCCAGTGCCTCTGCTACTGAGACAACAGAGTATGGAATCTCAGCTGAGGAAAACACTGGAAGTGATGCAAATGTGAGCGTTGCAGAGCCGACATCCACAGTTGAAACAACAAAATTCACGAAACTCAATGATGTAGGTCAATGGGGTGTCTTAACCGAGGATGAACTCTCATACTGGATCCTTAAGGGTCCTTCAGTGTGTCAACACTGGAACGGCCCATTTGAAAACTCAAAGCGGTCATTCAAAAATCAAGATAGATATTGTTCAAAAGGTCTTTTTCAGCCCAGAAAAGTTAATGGTGAAATATACAATCGGGAATGGCTAGTGTACTCTCCAACAACTGGCTGTGTTTACTGCTTTGTCTGCAAGCTCTTTTCAACATCAAATGCAGCACTAGCTTTTGGTGGGTTTTATGACTGGCGAAATCCCATTGCAATTAAAAGTCATGAAAACTCTGAAGAGCATAGAACAGCTTTGCTGACATACTTGACAAGAAAGCGTAGTTCAACCTTAGACTCACCTTTGTGAGACCTTTTGGTGTAACTTTTTAACAAGGGGCCTCCAAGCTTTATATAGCTTAGGGCCTCACCAAGTCTAAATCCGGCACTGACAGGATTCAATTTTTCAAAGCAGTGTTTTCATTGATATTATAGATTGTACTGATTCCAGGAGCAAAACTACCAGCCAAGATCACTGGGTCATAGTACCTGAGTACACAAAGAACAGGAAATTATAATAATACAATTTACATCATAATTATGCAGAGTGAAAATATAGGGTGGGGGGGGGGGCACCAACCTCAGCAGATGCCCGGTGGGAATCCTGATGCCCAGCTGAATGAGGCATCAGCCAAAAGGCAGGATTCTCACCATGCATAGGGACTATTTGGGTTCAGTCGACCCGCCCTGATCAGGTTTCTGCCTATAGCACGCAGCAAGCCAAATATTATGCAAACCTGCTATTTGAAGTGCAATTAGCTACACACGTGCTTTGGGACATCCTGAGTTCATACGAGGCACTATATAAATGCAAGTCTTCATTTTGATTGGTTCCAGAAAGTAAAATCATATTTTCTCAACAGACACATAGGGAGATAAATAAATTTATTCCCTCGCATACATGTCAATTTATATGATGTATATATGGTAATAGGGAGGAGCAGTTCTTTTATTGTCCATCTGGTCAGGTTGTGTTGTCTTTAAGCATTGTCAAGAATATGAGAGATTTAAGAAAAGATTAAACTAATGTGCATCTCAGTTTCACCTAATTACTTTGCAACAGGATTTAGCATTACTAACAAAGATTTCCCAGAAACAAACATGTTTAAAGTTGGTCTTTAATTCATAATCGCCACTAGCTGAAATAGTGATATACCAGAATTATTCAGGCTTAATTATTTCACCACTTTTCTTTTTCAGACTGTTTATGAGTTATGGGATAAACACAAAAGGTGGATTTTCTGCCCTTTCACGCAGGTAGGATCTACTGGTCCCGTTGAAGGCCCCCCCAGCAGCAGAGTCTGGCAAGCCATACAAAATCTACAGACCTCGGTGGAACCAGAAGATTACGCCGGCAGCCAATGGTAAGCTGCCTCCTCCACCAGAAAACATGGCATCAGAGTCACCCTGAGATTTTCCCCATGCTATGGGTTGCCTCTCTTTTTTGATTTGATTTATTATTGTCACATGTATTAGTATACAGTGAAAAGTATTGTTTCGTGTGCTATACAGCCAAAGCATTACCGTACATACAGAAGGAAAAGAGAGGGTGCAGAATCTGGTGTTACAGTCGTAGCTAGGGTGTAGAGAAAGATCAAATTAATACAAGGTAGGTCCATTCAAAAGTCTGATGGCAGCAGGGAAGAAGCTGTTCTTAAGTCGGTGGGTATGTGATCTCAGACTTTTGTGTCCTTTTTCTGACGGAAGAAGGTGGAAGAGAGTATGTCCAGGGTGTGTGGAGTCCTTGATTATGCTGGCTGCTTTTCTGAGGCAGCGGTAAGTGTAGACAGAGTCAATGGATGGGAGACCGGTTTGTGTGAAGGACTGTGCTTCGTTCATGACCCTTTGTAGTTTCTTGCGGTCTTGGACAGAGCAGGAGCCATACCAAGTTGTGATACAATCAGAAAGAATGCTTTCTATGGTGCATCTGTAAATGTTGGTGAGCGTCATAACAGACATGCTAAATTTCCTTAGCCTCCTGAGAAATTTGAGGCGTTGGTGGACTTTCTCAGTTCTACCCGTGCTTAGCACTCTTATTACTTTTTGAAAACAGTTCTAAAGGAAATCGGTTTATCTTGTACGTTGCCGGTAAAGAAATTGCTGCTGAATTTCTTATAGGATCTTATAATTATGGCCCTTAGTTCTGGATTCCCCCAGCAGTGGAAATATTTATCCTATCGAACTCATTCATAAATTTAAACATGGTTATCAGGTAACCTCTCAGTCTTCTCTGGAGAAAAGAGCCTCAGCCTGACAATTATACCCTCTCAGTTCTTATACTATTTTTGTATTGAAAAAGACATTCTTAAGAATTAGAGTGAAACTATCCAATCTCACTACATGCAGGACCCTAGTAGCTAGCTAGGAGAAGTGTACGTATAATCTTCAGAAACCCAGTGTATCTTGCCTTGTTAATTTTTTTCACAAATTAAATTACTGAGAAGCAGTTCATCAAGACAACAATAAACACAAAGGTGTTCATTAATCAATGATTAATGCATTTCAGAGTTTGTTTGGACATGTGACTTCACTTTGTAACTGCATTTATACGGTTGTGGATTAATTGGCAATTAGCTCTCACATTCAAGTTCATTGTTGCTGTTGATGATGTTTTTTTGACTTTCAATCAATGGGTACTAAGTTCTGATTTTTTTTGACAGCACAGAGACTACTTTTTCTGCAACATGTGCAAGAGAAACAATGGTTCCAGTGACTGCTAATGGCTGCCATCCAATCTTTATGTGTACTTCAGTGAAGTGCAAACAATCAACTATCTGATTTAAACAGGCTTTTCCACTATTTGAAAAAAAATTACTGCAAGTTCAAAAAATTACAAATGTTCAAACTCATTTTTTTACAATGTGAACTTTTCAATTAGATCTGGTTCATTGCAGAGTCGGAAGTGTGAAGACTCTTGGCTCCATAAACAGTTCCTCTACCTTAGTCAGCAGAGATGGAGATTTATGATGGTGCCTATTCATTGAAACAGCTTCATGTAATGAGGGATTTGATATGTGGCTGACAACCATCTCCTCTGGCACACTTACGCAATGTCACACCACACTATGAACTTGAAAACAGGAACACAGCTAGTGCCAAAGCAAACAGTATTCACCAGAGTTGACCACCAGCAAGATGTCCTTCCCGCTGAGACAAGAGAATATGGAAACCCTGCACATCCAAAATGACCTGAACCAAGGCTTACTTTGAATTTCTTTTCTACTCTCCACTTCTGAGTTCTGAGCAAGAATAGAACAAGGCCCACTATATTTCAGAAACCTCTGGATAAATTAAATGGACCAGAAACAGTCCGAGTATCCAGATTCAAACAGTGCAATTTCCAAAAATTGCAGGAAAAAAATCTCACATATCTTTCAGTATTATGGCATTTATGCAATGAAACACCCCTTTGGATAACATGTAGATCACAGCAGTATGGAGGCAGCAGTCTCTGATGATCATGTCTGCTCCTTTCTGCTACCACAGTTATTATTTTGAATTGTGTCTTGGCCCTTATTGTGGAATTGTCTTTACGCTCCCACTGAAGATTGATTTTTGCTCCTTATGATGAATTACTTATTTAATCTCTTCCATTCTGTGTCAGAATGTCAAAAGGCTTTGTTATGAAGTTGTGTATCTAGAAACTTAATTCATAATACAATTGGCGGGTTAGGTTGATTGGCCAGGTTAAAAAAATTGCCCCTTAGAGTCCTGGGATGAGTAGGTTAGAGGGATTAGCGGGTAAAATATGTGGGGGTAGGGCCTGGGTGGGATTGTGGTCGGTGCAGACTCGATGGGCCGAATGGCCTCCTTCTGCACTGTAGGGTTTCTATGATTTCTATGATATGTATTGAACCTTTTTGAAAATAATACTTTTGCTAAGCATATGACAGTGGCCTACACAGCTACTCTGTTGCACCTAAGAAGGACAAAAGCTGCTTCGCAGCTCGGAGACAGTGGCTAAGAGAAAGTAAAAGTTTATTTGTTAGCCACAAGTAGGCTTACATTAACACTGCAATGAAGTTACTGTGAAAACCCCCTAGTCGCCACACTCCGGCACTTGTTCAGGTACCCTGAGGAAAATTTAGCATGGCCAATGCACCAAACCAGCACATCTTTCAGACTGTGGGAGGAAACCAGAACACCCGAAGGAAACCCACACAGACACAGGGAGAACATGCAGACTCCACACAAACTGGGAATCAAACCCAGGTCCCTGGCACTATGAGGCAACGGTGCTAACCACTAACCCTAGATTGAAACCAGTGTTTGGGTGTAAAAATATACTGGACTTTGAACAAATAGTCAAAGATAGACTTCCACAGTGATAGAAGGGGCAACAGCCTTATAGCCTCTCTGAAACCTCACTCATTAAAGTTGAACTGTTTGTAATTTTGAAAAAAACCACCAGAAGATCTCTTTGTTCCAAACGGAGCTCTTAAAGGAGGATTCTGAATTACACCACTGTCTAAGAGGGATAAAACTATATGGTAGACCACCTAACATCAGATGTAGGGGCACTTTAAAGACAATAATTTTGAACAAAATAAATTAGAAAATCATTTAGTTAGCGATCAGTTAGAAAACTTACAAAAAAGTTATTCGCTTAAAGTATTGGTTAATAAATGATAACCAGCTTTTACTTCTTAGAGGAAAAGCATGTTTGACTAGCTTGATTGCGTTTTTCCTTGAAGTATGTAATGGAATTGGTGGTTGGAAGCTCTGTCTGCACTGACCATGGTATCAAAGCCTATGTTTTTTGAAACACTCCTTAACTGAAACAGAAACAGGTTCAGGTTTCTGGGAGGACTGGTTAATTAGAAACCAAAAGAGAAAATGCTGGAAAATCTTAGCAGGTTTGGCAGCATCTGTAAGGAGACACTAGAGCTTATGTTTCGAGTCCAGATAACCCTTTATCAAAGTCCAAATTTAATTAGAAGTTAATTAGAAGTCCTGGCTGTGACATTAGACCACTGAGAAATCAGCCTATAGCTTAGGCTGAAAGCTGATTGGGGGGGGGAAAAAAATCAGATCAAGTTCAAAAGATCAAAAGATCAAAAAGATCAAAAAAATCAAGTTCAGCCGTGGTCAGAACAAGCAGGATTCTTCAGAGGTTCCGTTTTTCAACAGAAGAACAGTGCTGTGGTGGTGGCTTGAAGAAACCAATTGCTTTTTGTGAATCTACTGCTACGATTGATGTACCTGCTAAAGATGTGTCAGAAGAGTTAGAAACTCTTGGTTTAAAATTGACATTGGAGCATTAAGCTAAACAGTAAAAAGGTAATGGCAGTTGGAAAGACTTCAAGACTTGAACTAAAGTGTAGGAAAAACATGAACAAGCTGTAGCAAAGCAGATTGCAGAAAAGCCAATGACAAAACATGGAAGAAATATGGTTTGAAAGAAATTGGGAACAGTAGGTCCAGTGTTAACAGTGAGGGGTAGCAGGAAAAATGCTTGTTCTTGAATGCAAATTAGAACTTCAAAAAGAAGAGGCAACAGCTGCCAAAGCTGATTTGGATAAAACTGGAGTTCAGTGGGATAAGGAGAGGCAAGAAGAGATCAGGAAAATTTGTGAATTAAAAAATCAAGATTTCTTCACTGACCATTGAAATAACCACAATGAAGTTCTTAAAGAGGCCTTTACCTGGCAGAATTATGACAGATCAAATTTAATTTAGTGAATTGTGAAGTGATTATTTTGGTAAGAAGAAAGATGGGAGGCAATGTAAACCAGTGGTGCAGTTTTAAAGGAGGTACAGGAACATAGACACCCAGGGGTGTATGCATAGAAATCTTTGAAGGTACATGACAAGTTGAGAAGTCTGTTAATAAGGGATCCTTGACTTTGTAAATAAAGGTATTGACTATAAAGGATGGAAGCTACACTAAATATTTATAAAACACTGGTTAGCACACAGCTGGTGAAATGTTGACCAATTCTGAACAGCGTACCTTCGTAAGGATGTCAAGCTCTTGGTTGCAGGGAATGGGGTGCAGAGGAGATTTATTAGAATGGTACCAGGGATGAAAGACCTCAGATGGATTGGAGAGACTGAGAAAGCTAGGCTTGTTCCCTTTAAAGCAAAGAAGGTTAAGGGGAGAAAAAAATAATAAAGGGTTCTGATAGAGTAAATAAGATCTTGTTTCTTTGTGTCAGAAGGGTTGGTAGTCAGATGACACTTGTTTAAAGCAATTGACAAAACAACCAAAGGCAAAATGGGTGGCACAGTGGTTAGTACTGCTGCCTCACAGCACCAGGGACCTGGGTTCAATTCCGGCCTTGGGTAACTGTCTGTGTGGAGTTTGCATGTTCTCCCCGTGTCTGCATGCATTTCCCCCGAGTGCTCCGGTTTCCTCCCACAGTCCAAAGATGTGTGGGTTAGGTTGATTGGCCATGCTAAATTGCCCCTTAGTGTCGGGGGATTCGGAAGGTATATATATGGGGTTACGGGGATAGGACCTGGGTGGGATTGTTGTCGGTGCAGGCTTGATGGGCCAAATGACTTCATTCTGCACGGTAAATGCTACGATCTATGAACATGAGGAAAGAAATACAGAGTGTGTCATAATGATCTAGATTGTACTACCTGAAAGCACTGTTGGAAACAAATGTGACGGCAACTTTCAAAAGAGAATTGGATAAACTGAACTGAAATAATTTGCAGGGAAATGAAGATTGAAAAGGGGAGTGATACTAATTAGATACAGCATTCTAAGAATCAATGCGCCAAATGACGTCCTTCTGTGCCGTATGATTCAATGTGTTAAGGATTCATGTCATAGCACAACTCATAATAATTTTGAGGTTTTAATTTACAGATAGGCAAAAATCACACTTTCAGCTGTATGTTATGATAAAATACTAAAAATACTATAAGATTAAGCCTGAACAAAGGCCCAAAAAGAGCATTTCTCCAACTCAAAAATGCTGGTCTGACTGTGAAAGTTCAGCCACTCGTTATAAATACTATTGCCAATGTGCAAAAAACAGGCTCCTACCAACACTATGGAGATGAAAAACCAGTTAGTGTTTTTGAGGGAGGAAATTTGACTCGGAATCTTGGAGAACCCCTTGCTTCTCTTTGAATAACAACATGAGGCTGAATTTTACGGCCTCCCAATGGCATATTTGAAGGCTGGGGTGAGGCTCATAAAACAGCGTGTGGCCTTCCCACCAGCTTCTTGCCCACCTAGACCTGTCTTCCATTTTATGGTGGGTGGGGAAAGTGTCATGCTGCAACCCACCAGCCTACTGAGGCTATTAAATGGTCAATTAATGGCTACTTAAGTGTCTCATTCTGCTGCTGTCACTATTTTAACTACAGAAGGGGAAGGTTGCTGTCCTTTTGGGGCGGCCCTGTGATCATTGCAGGCAACTGCCCGCACCCCCACCCCCCCCCATTCTAACAAGGTCATGACTCAATCCCCTTGTCTCTTGAATCAATCTATCTCCCCCCACTCTTACACCCTTTGTTAGGGTCTATCAGCCAGGCCCCACTGATACCCTGGAATTAACACTCAGTGTGGGCTCCATTCTCCTTTTCTTCTTCTTCAGTGACTATTGTCTGTAGTCCCAGCAGCGGCCACTACTCTAACCTGGCGCTGCTGGGACTACAAAACTGCTGGCCATTCCGATTGGCTCACTAACGTGGGACTTCCTCCCCAGATGGCGGTGAAAGTCTCAACCTTAAACAACTAACGTTCTGCTCCCATCATAAAATGATTGTGGGGCAGCCGACTTTTGAGTGGGTGGATTCCCTGCCAACTGTTTGGTGGGGGGGGGGGGAAGAATATCGCAACCCATAAAATCTATCCCATGGTATCTTTAACAGGCAGAGTTCAAATTTAACATTTCATCCAGAAGGTGGCACCTTTTCAAACTACAGCATTTCCGCAATCCTACACTAATTATACGGTCAAAACGTGGAGTGACACATAATTAACAACTCAAAGGTGACAATATGATCAAATAATATCCATATAAATATTAACTTGGCTTTCACTTTTGGATGCTAATTTATTTGCTGTGCATTTCTATGTTTTTATTTTGTTAAAGCAAAGTTCAGCCCTGGTATCAAGCTAAGTGTCAGTAAGGAAGCTCGTGCCTCAATAAATAAGGAGACCCTGATAAGAACAAATTAACTTTCCTTTGCAAGGCCATAATAATAGTCCATAACTTCCTCAGGAGTGGCAGTTAGGGTCGGATTGCCTCTCTGTACTCACTTACCTACGCTAAAATTCTAAAGTATTTATCTTGCCCAACCATCCTGACTCAGGCCGGATGAGATCCAGGCAGCGGAGGGCGTTCCCGAGTCCAGCATTAAAGTCCAAAAAAAACAGAATGGAGGAGGAAAAATCCCCGTTTTTACAGCAGTAGCCCATTGGAAATAACAAGCCAGATAGAAGGTAAGGGGTTTGGGGAATACTTGGGACTTGGGAGTGGGTGTGGTGGGAGGGGTTGCTTAGATGGAGGGGGAAGGAAAAGTTCCCCTGGGGATTCGGGAGTACAAGGATTCCCATGTGGGGACTAGTCTAGGTCTTTGAAATAATTATGCTGAAGTTAGAAGTGCTTTTATTTCTTCTAACTCTGTCAGAGTAACTGTTAGTGTAACATTGGTATAACCATCTGAAGTTAGCGATTTAAATTGCTTTGTCGGGTGGTTTCCAGCACAGCACAATTGTCCAGGGGATGTTAGCATTTCTGGACAATTGCCACCTAAACTCTTACTTGGGAACTTCCCAGAGAAATTCCCCAGCACATCTTTGGGGTAACCTCCAAATCTGACATTGGGGAGCCAGGACGTTCAAGGCTAATGTGATTTACTAATGGTGTTCACATCTGTACGGTGTAAAATAAACCCCCACAAATCATTAGAAACAAATACAAATCAACAACATTTAAAAAAAGTTGGAAGAAATTATGAGAAAAACAAACAATTCAAAACACAACCTCAATTTGGCACAGTGGTTTCTGTGTAGCCCAGGCTTGTCCAACCTTCTCATTTTGGGGGGTTGCGCACAATCCAAATTTTTCTCTCACTCAAGGGGTCAATGAGCAAAGTTTGCAAAGTTAAAGTTTGGCACAACATTACGAATGCCGAAAGCCGGGGGAAAGCGGCGAGAGCTGGGGGAATGCAGTGAGAGCGCAGGGGAAAGTGGGGAGAAGGGCAGGGGTGAAAGAGAGAGGCGGGGCAAATGGCGAGAGCTGGGGGAATGCAGTGAGTGTGCAGGGGAAAGTCGGGAGAGGGGCAGGGATGAAAGAGAGAACCAGGGGCAAATGGCGAGAGCTGGGGGAAAACTGTTGAGCTAGGGGAATGCAGTGAGAGTGCAGGGGAAAGCCGAGAGAGGGGTAGGGGTGAAAGAGAGAGCCGGGGGCAAATGGTGCAAGCCAGGGAAAAGCGGCAAGAGCTGGGGGGAATGCAGTGAGAGTGCAGGGGAAAGTGGGGAGAGGAGGGGCAGGGGCGAAAGGGAGAGCTGGGGCAAATGGCGAGAACGGAGGGAAGCAGGGGGAGAATGGGGGGAAATGGGGGGAAAATGGGGCTCAGTAGTGAGCCTAACAGCAGCAAACAGGGAGAGGAGAGAAACAGGTTGTGACTGAAGGAGCAGCCCCTTGCAAAAATCTTCAAATTCACAGACTGGTCCTAACTGCATTTTGCTCAGTGGCTCCAGGGCTGGGTGGGGATTATGGGTCCCCACACATAGAGGGGGAGGTGGTTGCATTGTGGTAATGTCACCGGACAAATAATCCAGAGGCCCAGGCTAATACTGTGGGAATATGGGTTTGAATCCCATCATGGCAGCCAATGGAATTTAAATTCAGTCAATAAATCTGGAATTAAAAACTGTTCGTAATAGTGACCATGAAACCATTGTCGATTGTTGTAAAAACCCATTTGGTTCAATAATATCCCATAGTTCTGGCCTACGTGTAACTCCAGATCCACGGCAACGTGGTTGACCTTAATGCCCTCTGCATCAAGTCATTCAGTTCAAGGGCAATTAGGGATGGGTAACAAATGCTGGCCTCGCCAATAAAACCCATATCCTGTGAAGGAATTGTGGTGAACCATAGTTGGTTACCACTATGAGTGCTGAGCCATGGATGGTCAGCACTATGGGTGTTTGTAGATATGTTACTGTTGTTACTGTTGGGGTTAGGGTTGGGCTGTTCTACCTGTTGATATAGTTCTGTGGTACACTCCAGTTGGCTCCGCCTACCTGGGGAAGTATAAAGGTCACTGCACTGCCTGGTGACCCTTTAGTCTGGGATTGTATTGTATATAGTGTGTTCCATTCTTGTTAGTAATAAAAGGCTTTATTTCCTGGGTACGATCTAGCCTCCCGAGTGATTTAATCGCGCATCAGGAATAAACAAAATAGAGGGGCTTTGCAGGGCTAAATGTGGCCTTTGGGTCACGGGTTGCAGAAGCCTTCTTGATGGGTTTAAAAAATTTCAGATTTTATCGAAACAATTCATTGTCAAAGTATAACATTTTTGAGTTGGTTTATTTATAATTTATTAAATTTACCTGAAATCAAAAAGTTCATCAAAGAAAAAACTGGTGTAGTAGATAAATCTACTCGCCTAGATAAATCTACTTGCAGAAACCAAATAAATTGACTGTTTTATAAAGCTTTGTACCTATAAACACAACTTTACTCAACCACCCCACCTTAAAAAAGTTACTCAGTAAATTGATGTGAAATGTCAAAATATTGCCCAAATTTCACACCTACTCAGAGTGCCAAATGGATTATCAATAAACAAATCAGCTTTTTTTTGTGGAGCATTTATGGTTGAAAAGAAGTACAATGTAATTCAGCCAATATTTACCAAGTTATAGTATAAATAAATGTAATTCATTAACCGTAAGAACCAGTTGTTGTGAAGGTCAAAACACAAAGGTACTTTGTAATAGAGAGAAATGTCAAAAAAGAAATAAACAATGTCTTGATCTTAGAAAGAACACTGTGTGCTACTTTCAGCAAAGCCTGTCCTGCTGCCAAAGGCAGATAAAGGTAAACTATCAGAAACACATCAAACACACTGCTATGATGTTCAGTCAATCCACCTTAACTTCTGTGATTGGCAGAAACTCATCATTCCCAGATGAACCCAGGAGTAACTTTGTACAAATCTACAGATAATTTATTTTCCCCCTCCCTCATGTGTCTTCAGTTGCTAATTTTCAAGTGGGAGGTTGGTATTCTAAAGTGAGAGTGAGCATTTTTGAGCTTTTTTGGCTGTCCATCAACATACATGTGATTTATGACAGGATTAAGGGATGCAAAATTTAGGGGGAAAAAAATGAAGCATCAAAGGAATAAACTTTTTAGGGTGAAATGTAATGTTCAATGTGTGGAACATCTCCTAACATCAACATAATAGAATGTTACAATTAAATTATTCAAAGTGCAAAACAAGCCTGAACAATGTTTCATGTTTTTGCGATGAACTTTGAGAAAGACACATTAATCTTCCCACTGCTAGACCCATCAAGGTGGTATCAACTCTCAGATAGCTTCTCTTCTCATTATTTTCCTCCATTCCATCTCTCTTCAGAAATAAATCCAGTTATCTATTGAAGCCATCTAGCTTCCCATTTTCTTTTGATTGAAATAACCCTGCCCGACTTCCATCCGAATTGATACTTCAACGCTTGATTGCAATGAATAATTTGGGTGGATCAATTTTTTTTTCCAAATAATTACAAAGAAGCATGATTAACTTTTAATATTCTTTGGGGTTTTTTGGAATGCCTTGGTTTGAACCGATGACCAAAGTGGGTGGCTTTAAAAGAGATACTGAGCCTAACCACATGAGAGCAGACAATCAGACATGTTCAGTGGCATTTTTACTGGTGAATGGCCTCATATACCCCTGATCAGGTTAACTGAAATCCATAATACTTTGGGGATCAGTAGCCTCTCTCACCCATATTGCTCCATTCAGGTTATCAACATGCTCAGGTTGAACAAAGAACAGCCAAAGAAAAATCAATAGACCACAAAAAAGGAAGCAACGTTCAAGAGTTCTAATGAAAGGTCATCAATCTGAAATGTTAAGTCTACTTCTCTCTGCAAAATGAATGCAGCATTTTCTGTTATTTCAAGCTTCCAGCATCTGCAATATTTTGCTTTTTTTCAGGTTAATTAATAGTTTGAATCTTGTTTTATTTTAATGGTCAGCCACCCATTTTGCCATCTTTTGCAATATGGTTCAAATTCATTACAGCAAAGTACTTGCTGAGAATTTCATTTTCACACCAGTAAAAAGAGTTATTTTAAGCATGACCCAAATTCTTTTGCAGGCTCTCAGCTGAAACATTGCAAAGAAATGACCAGAACACTTTGGCTGCATGCAGTATAGCTTTCAACAGCTGTGATTAAAATTGTGACAAGAAATATCCGTTCCTGCGGACTCTTCTGATTACAGACCTACGCTGCTGTAACTTAAAGCTGTCCATCCTCTCTCACTAACTATTTAGTCGCCTTTTACTCATAAAGCTCTCATCTTCCAGAATTTGATTACCCTGGATGCAGCAACAATAGATTCAGACTGGGTTCAATTCATTGCAACTGAATTCAATTTGATCAGTGTTTTTGCTAAACATCTGCCCCAAACTAAGATGTACAAAGTAACTGCTGAACACATGCGCTGACATGTCAAGCTGCCATTTCCTTTGGAGACAGTTTTAAACACCCACTGTGTCTGTATGTCTAAGTAGACTGAGACAAACTGCCGGGTGTATGTTCATGGAGAGAGTGGCTATTGTTTACACTCCCAAGGATGAATTGATCTGAGGGTCGCCCTCGTAAGGATTCAGCAATCAACAAGGCTCAAAGTGAAAAGAAACAGGTGATCAGCACAAACAGGTGATCGGCACACGGTATATTTCAACTGAGCTTGGTGGGTTCGCTTGGAAAATGGTGCGAAACAGCATCAGACAAGAGTGGAAAATTGTGTTGACAAGCTCTGTCCTAATTCATGCTCAGGCTAATTAAGAGGAGAGATGGCATATATCCAGTAACAGTTCTGGCATACTGATGCCAAGTTTACAGCCTGGGTCAGACACAACATACAGCTCTTGTCTTTTCATATTATCCAAGCAATAAATCTCCCTGACAACTTCAAAATAATACCATCTGGTGCACGTGTGTGACAGGTCACCATCTCATGCTATCCAATTTTGCTTAGTGAAATTGCCAAATGACTGCCAATTAAATTAAACAAGAGCAATTCTGTGTTTGTGGACTTGTGCTCACTGGGAATTTGATCTTAACTATCCAAATTTATTTTATTAAGTACTTTTAAGAGCTGAGAGAGGAAACTTCCATGCAATTCATCACAACAGTATTTGATTTATGAAGTCCTGATTTGAAAAATCCCTCAATTTGCAGTTCATAGAATCATAGAGTGGGTACAGCAGAGAAGGAGGCCATTCAGCTGTCATTTCCATGCCAGATCTCTGCAAGAGCAAATCAGCTGGTGTCACCAGAGCTCTCCTCTTCCTCCTCCTCCCCCCCATACCCCCCTCCCCCCACTCCCATGTAGTCCTACAAATGTTTTCTCTTCAAGTGTCAATCCAATTCTCTTTAAAAGGCATTATAGAATCTGCCTCCACCACACTTCTAGGAAATGCATTTTAGATCCTAACCACTCGCTTTGTTAAAATCTTTTCCTCATGTCACCATCGGTTGTTTTGCCAATCAGCTTAAATCAACTTCTGCTGATTTTCGACTCCTCTGCCAATGGGAACAATTTCTCCCTATCTACCCTGTCTAGATCCCTCATAATTTTGAACATTTCTATGAAATCTCTCTTCCCTGAGGAGAACAACCTCAGATTCTCCAATCTAACTGAAGTTGCACTCTAGGTAAGACTTTGGTGCTTACCTCAGCTCCAGAATACTTCTCTGTCCTGGCAACCAGGTAATCCAAATTCACATCATCACTGATGGGCATGGAACGAAACTGTAGTTTGAAGATCTCTGCCCGAGTGGCTGCATCGGGCAGTGGTACGTATATTATGCGATCAATTCGTCCTGGACGCATCAAAGCCTGCAACAAATGAGAAAGTCTATCATACTCTCATTCATGCACAGCACTCCACACAACTCTCCTCTGCTAACATAGTCTAATAAACAGTTACAGGCAGTTAAATAGTCTTTATGTTGTGGCACAGCATTACAAAGTAACTGGCTATCATACACATTACTGAGCCAATCACAGAGCAGTTCTTTATCTCTGAAGCCTCAAACAAACATCAAATTTGTATTAAGGACATAGGAACAGGAGTAGGCCATATGGTCCCTCAAGCCTGTTCCACCATTCAATATGATCATGGCTGTTCTTTGATTACAATTCCACTTCTCCTCCTGATACTCATATCGCGATAGCCTCAGAGTCCAAGATATCTGTCTCAGGCTTGAATATGCTCCAAATGACTGAGCACCAGATATTTCTGGGGTAGAGAATTCCAAAGATGTACAATCTTTACAATCAATACATTTTCTTCACCTCAGCCCTAAACGGCTTCATCTCAGTCCTGAGACTGGCCCCTAGTCCCAGAATCTCCAGTGAGGGGAAACAGCCTCTTGCTTCTACTTTACAGAATTGTATAAGTTTCAATAAAATCACTTCTTAACTTCTAAAATCAAGACTGTTTAGGCCTATTTTCCTTTCCCCCGCCCCGGACAACCCTCCCATCCCTGCAATGAATCTAGTGAACTTTTGTTGCACTCCCTATAAGGCAAGTATATTTTGCCTTGAACAAAACTGTACACAGTATTCCACAGTAGGCCTCACCGAGGAACACTGCACAACTGCAGCAAAACATCCTTATTTGTATACTCCATCCACATTGCAAAAAAGGCCAACTGATTTGATTTGATTATTGTCACATGTATTAGTATACAGTGAAAAATATTTTTTGTTGCGCGCTATACAGACAAAGCATACCGTACATAGAAAAGGAAAGGAGACTGTGCAGAATGCAGCATTACAGTCATAGCTAGAGTGTAGAGAAAGATCAACTTAATGCAAGATAGCTCCATTCAAAAGTCTGATGGCAGCAGGGGAGAAGCTGTACTTGAGTCGGTTGGTACATGTCCTCAGACTTTTGTATCTCCTTCCCGATTGAAGAAGGTGGAAGAGAGTATGTCCAGGGTGCGTGAGGTCCTTAATTATGCTGGTTGCTTTTCTGAGGCAATGGGAAGTGTAGACAGAGTCAATGGATGGGAGGCTGGTTTGAGTGTTGGACTGGGCTTCATTCATGACCCTTTGTAGTTTCTTGGAGTCTTGGACAGAGCAGGAGCCATACCAAGCTGTGATACAACCAGAAAGAATGCTTTCTATGGTGCATCTGGAGAAGTTGGTGAGAGTCATAGCAGACATGCCAAATTTTCTTAGTGTTCTGAGAAAGTAGAGGTGTTGGTGGGCTTCCTTAACTGTAGTGTCGGCATAGAAGGACCAGGACAGGTTGTTGGTGATCTGGACACCTAAAAACCTGAAGCTGTCTTCGTCCCCATTGTTGTAGACAGGGGCATGTCCTCCACTATGCTTCCTGAATTCGATGACTATCTCTTTCATTTTGCTGACATTGAGGGAGAGATTATTGTCGTCGCACCAGTTCACCAGATTCTCTATCTCCTTCCTGTACTCCGTCTCGTCATTGTTTAAGATCCAACCCACCATGGTGGTGTCATCAGCAAATGTGAAAATTGAGTTGGAGGGGAATTTGGCCACACAGTTATAGGTGTATAAGGAGTATAGTAGGGGGCTGAGGACACAGCATTGTGGGGCACCAGTGTTGAGGATGATCGTGAAGGAGGTGTTGTTGCCTATCCTTACTAATAGCCGTCTGTGGGTTAGGAAGTGGGTTCGGAACATACCATTTGCTTTCCAATTGCTTGCTATAGCTGCATGCTACTTTCTGTGTTTTGTGCATTAGGACAGACAAATCCTTCTGAATACTCCCACTGCTGAAGAGATTTTTATAAATGGGTGGGAACCCGCACTATGCCCGCACCACGAAGGTGGGCAGCCAATTTAGCAGATTATGAACCCAATTGGTTCCGATTTTACAGGTGCACCAGTGTTTTAGCGGCAGTAGAATGGTCCCCTGCTGCATATGATGGCTGCCAGCTCAGTTGAAGGTGGTCTCTCTTCAGTATGCCTGAGGGCTAATGGAGACAGAGGCTGCATGTCCTCCAGAGGGGTCACCAGCAGGAAAGCCATACCCATGACCCAACCAAATCACCCAGTGGGTTTCCCCTTCTCCTTGAGGTGCCTAACACTTTGCCTCTAATAATTTTAGCTGTAAATACAATTGTCCAAGGGCATCTTCATACTTATGCAAAAAATGTCAACAAAGAAATAAGTGAAAGATTGTTCTCACAGTTCAGCATGATCTGTTACTTAGAACATCGTTTCATCACATTGCAATGTTGGCCTTTTCTACTCTTGCGTATTGGTGTGAGTTTGTCTTATTCAGTTGCTGAAAAACAGTGGATGGAATTGAAGCAGGCAAACTAATATTTCTTTCTGCCAACTGGTTATACTTTCCATCCTTTTGTACTTACTTAGAATCACGGACAATGTCACAGAATTAGAAGTTGTGGCATCTGGAGCCAAGGAAATAGGATGATAACACTCTAGCTCTGTTACGGTAACATGTAAACTGATGGCAAAACACCCTGACAGAGGCAAGTGGTGAGCCATTAAAACTTTTTTTCCAAAAAGCAGAAAGCCTTATTTTAGTACAATGAATCCACCCAGCTGATATACAAAAAAAATGATCAGCAGGAAAAGCCAAGTTGTTTCCACTATCGGGAACGTTTTCCACTGGAAAATTTTAAAAAGTGGGTATTCCATCGTTGCTTGTTGTGAATTCTCCGTGCATTTTCTAACCTATTCATACAGCTTCACAATTATCTGAGACAAATATCCAGGAATCTCTTTCATCCGCTCCAAGAAAGCGCCCACAGCAAGAACTGTGACTCTAAAAACAGTGTGCAAGATCTGACAAGCATAAATTAAGTATTTTGGATAATTGTTGTCGTTCATTGGCAAGGTCCAGAATTTTACAGGATGGAAGATCATTTGGCCCATCACTAACTCTATTCACTTAATCCCATTCGCTTGCCTTTTCCCCAAATCTATTAATATCCATTTTGAATATTTCAACTTCCCTTACTAAAATTATTACAGATTCTGCTTTCACCACTGTCCATGCTCTAATAACCATATTCATCAAAGTCTTGTCAGACATATGTTGTTATTTTGATAATAATCTCATATCGATGCAATATATAAGCATCAACCAATGGAAAGAGCTTTTCCCAATTTAACTCAGGGAGGTCTCATAACTTTGAACATTACCATCTCCTGGTAGAAAAGAAAAGAATCAGTTACTCTAGTCTCTCTTCTTTTCTTCAGTATCTTCCCCATGGTCTTGACATCTCAACAGAGAGCACTCAAAACTCTGCCCCAATCAACAATTTATGTAATTTTACTATTACCTCTTGCTTTTCTTTTAAATCCTTATATAGAAAATCTGTGCTCCAATCAGTTATTTTACAAATGCATCAATCTGTCTTTACATACATGTGCAACCAAATCGCTCTGTCTTTCCACTCCATTCAATGTTTTATCTTCCAATGCTCATTTTGTCTCCTTTCAAAATGTGTCTTCACATTTCTCTGTATTGAAATTCACCCAATATCTGCCTTCTAAATCTATTAAGACGACCTAGCCTTGATTTTGAAAGCCTTCAGCCATAGTGATTAACTAATCACACCATTCTTGCTCCCAATTCACCAACAAGCATTTATCTTGGGGGGCCTTGATTATGGATGGCATTGGTTCAGATGAAAACCTACTTGGAATCAGCAAATCAGGGACCTATGACATATGCAGAATGCTGATTCAATGTTGAGAAACGTTTTGCTCTCCACTTGCCTGGATGAGTGTAGCTCAACACCATCCAGGACAAAGCAGCTCACTTGATTGCTATCTCTTCCATGAACATTCACTCCCTCCACCACCAACAAACAGTGACAGCCATGTGTACCATCTACAAGATGAGCTACAGAAACTCACCAAGATTCATTAGGTTACACATTCCAAACCCATGGCCGCTACCATCTAGAAGGACAAGGGCAGCAGATACCTGGGAACACCACCACTTGGAGGTTTCCCTCCAAGTCACTCACCATCCTGACTTGGAAATACATTGCCGTTCCTTCACTGTTGCTGGGTCTAAATCAAGGAACTCCATAACAGCACTCTGGGCCTGCTGAACTGTAGTCCCCTTTGTACACCAAGGAAGTGGTTTCACTTCACAGTCTGTAATAAACTATGTTTCTTTCCAGTTGGGGGCTTCCTGTCTCATTACAATTTCCTTTCTGGGATCTTTCATTTGATTTCTTTACATTTATTTCCTCTACAATTTTTTCTCTGCTCCATTTTGCTCTTTCCATGTTGCTTTCTGCACTTACAGTCACTGAAATTATGTGTATTTTCTTGAAAGAATTCAAACATCTGATACTGTGTGTGAAGAATGTTGTGTTTAGATGTGAGGCTATTGAGTTCTTCCTAACCCTTTAACAGTGCTGAATGAAATTATTGGCTTCCTGTTGCTTCCTTGGCAATGAACTGACCTGGATCCTATCCACTGTAATGGTGAGCGTGTGTCTCAAGAAGTACCTCCATAGCTCAGTGTAGCAGTCTTCCCACACAGCCTCATATCCCTCCCACACAGAACCAATCTTACTCTTGTTTTTGCACAATATCATTGTTCTGGACCTCAAGATAATGGTGCTGCTACACTTATACTTCAGAACCGAGTTTGACCCTCTCTCCCTCATTGTCCACGTGGAGCCTCACAATAGTGCCTTATGTTGAGATAGAATTACCACCTGTTATTCCCCAGCGTCCACCACTAATACCAGATCCCATCATTGTTGTGGTGGATATTCTGACCCTTCTCCTGAGCCCATCAACTATAAAGTGCCCTTGACCTATGTGGACCTCTACCTAAACCACCTGAAGTATGTATGCACTGTTACCTACAGAGGATGAATCTCCCCATGAGAGCTTCACATATCCTCTCATCCTGTATTATATCTTCCCTATCTACAGGTTGCAGATGCCCCCAGTCACCATCAACATTCCCTCTGCAGTCCAGCACAGAGTGCGTGAAGCCCAGAGACGTCGACTGTAATACAGCCCTGCACACCAAGCTGTGCTTTGTTCCTGTGGAGCACACAACCCTTGCCCCTCCCTGCAGCTGGAATACACCATGCTTCCGATGATTGCTCCTGCTGCACCCCTGCACTGTTTCCTATTTCTGATTTCTGACTGTGAGGTCCACATAGCCCCTGGACTACCCATCATGTGGCTCCTCTCCATTTCACAGGAGGAATCTCGGCACTCTGTGAATACTTTCTGCAAGGCCCTCAACTAAAATGAAAACTTTGGCTTTGCAAAGAAGACAAAGGACAACGGTGATCCTCCAAAACCACACCATGCCCAAATTCTGAGCGCTGCTGTGAATTATCTCTAGTGTGCTACAGTAAGGAACCCCTACCTACTATTCTGAAGTCTGCGTGCATCCCCTTCCGGTAAAAAATGTGGTATCCTTTTGATTCCCTTGTCTGTCATGCAGCTTTCTTGCCTCAGTTAGCATCTGTTTCAGAAATGGAAAAATTCCACCTAATGTGTTTTTACGCCGACGGGTTTCTGACTTTTCGGTTCCAGTTAGATTCTCTACTCCCTGCTCTCCTCTGCTTCACAGGGGAGAAAAGGAAATCTTATACTGTGACAATTCCAGTCTAACGTTCCCTCCATTCTGCACCAACGAATGGTAAAATTCTAATCCTACACTCTGGGCAATGTTGGACCTCCAGTGGTGTAGACCATAAAAACCTGCAGAGAGCACGTACAGGAAAATCATTTTCCCTACTTCCAAGTAACTGAAGGGTTAAATACAAATCTTGGTTGTTTGCAAATTTTAATAAATCACATGAAATACTCCAATTCATTAAATGAGACAGGCATTCAATCTGATCTCGAAAAGTGCATGTTGCTGTAATAGGAGTAAAAGGATCCTCTGTTCCTCAGGAGCGTCTGTTCCAAATTTCTTGAAATTTTTTTTCAGGCTGCCGCCTTTGACAAACATGAACTGACATAGTTAAGATTAGACAATAATGTGATTTTTAATGTAGTGTTGGTTAGTCTGACATGCCAAAAATTCTATCTAATATCGCGGCTGTATTCAAAATGTCGCAACAAAACTGAGGAGAGAGAATATTCTGCAAATGCTGCCAATGGGAGCAACAAGCTATATAATGTGGGTGGGTATGTGGGTGGAGAGAGAGGTGGGTGGTGGGGGTGTGGTTGTCGAGGATTTTTTAAAAATAAATTGCATAAAACTTTTTTCAACACATTTTTTACATTAGTTCTGCCTGAAGAATCTGAAATTTGGACAAGCTTCAATGAGTCACAGTTGGCTACCTGAATCTGGCCATGAAGGGAATTAAACGCACAGTTCAAAACCATATTTATATAAATCAGTGGGGCCGCGCACACATCTGCATGGCCGCGCACACATCTGCATGGCCATGTACAAATTTGCAGTGCCATGAACATATCAAGCACTCATTAGGAATATGCCACAACAATGAGAGTTTATCCTGCCAGAATGGAGATAAACAGCAGTGAGCATATTATGGAATAAAAGCCTCAAATCAGACACATCTGGTATTTAATCAACATGGAGCCTCTGGAAAGCTGCAGGCTGTTTCTGTCAGGACGACGGGTTTGGAATATTTTCAGCAAGGATGAGATGTGCCCGGACCAGCTCCTGAAGGGGAGTTACCGTCCTTCTGTGCAAGTCTGTTTTTTTCACAATGTGAACAACTGCAGAACTCATTCAGCGCCCAGAAGTAAAGGCCTTTTTTTGTCCTCAGGCAAAGTAGAGCTATCCATCACTTAACAGACTTACTTCCTGTTTTGAAGCAGTTGGGGAGGTATAACTTCCAACCCAAATACTTGGCTTGGCAAGCTACACTAGTGTTGATGGACGCTTTTATAACCACTTCATTCCACCTGAATCTTGGTGTAGTGCAGGGTGGGGGAGGGGAGAAACAGTGCACAACTAAAACAGCTGTAGGAAAAGATTTTCTGGTTCTGCCAGCTGTGACTAATACTAGTTTGTGAAGTCAACATCAGTATATTCATTATTTAAAAAATCAGATTTGAAAATGGTTTTTGAAAATTGTCCTTGGCCAGAATTTTGCACTCCCCCATCGCCGGTGAGACCTCACAGCCATTTTACACTGGGACAGGCAAGGCTTCGAACGCGAAGCCACTTAATAGCTGTTTCCCACCCAGCCTCAATTTTTTGGCCAGCTGGCGGATGACAGCTTAGGGTGGCAAACCTGGAAATTAATAGAGTTCAATCTCAGGCGGGAAGGGGCCCCCTTCTTAAGGTCTGGTGACCTCTGGACCTCCCTTGCCCTATGACCTAAACCCTGAGACCTTGATTGCCCTTCTTGTGACACCCCTGGGCTTTCCTCCCCTCCCCGCCTGACCACGAACAAATCTTTTTCTCTGGTTCCTGGAAACTAGGCTCAGGAAGATTTGTACAGGACCTCTTCTGGCCACTATTGTTCCTGGAGGGACTTTCTCCCAAGTGAGGGACAGAAGTCCCACCATATGCCAATCCACGCTCGTTAGAATGTTAAACAGCAGCGGGACGGTAGGAATCGGCAAGAAAGTGTTCCCTTCTGACTCTTTAGATAGCGGCCCATGAGTCCCCGCCATCCTAAAAATCCAAGCCCCTAACACTCACAAAAACCTACTACACAGTATATGAACACAAAGTTTCAGCTTTACAATAAGACCCTGCAATTAATTGTACCATCTTTGATAACCAAGTTCATGATAATAGCCAGCCTTTATATGGAACAGAGGAGAGATTTTTACAAAGAAAACAATTTAAATGTAAGCAGATGTCAAAAAATTATTAGAAAAAGAGTGAAAAGCGCAGTGAAAGAGTTTTTAAATTATATATTAGTGTCACAAGTAGGCTTACATCAACACTGCAATGGCGTTATTGTGAAAATCCCCTAGTCACCACACTCTGGTGCCTGTTCGGGTACACTGAGGGAGAATTTAGCGTGGCCAATGCACATAAACAGCACGTCTTTCAGATTGTGGGAGGAAACCTATGCAGAAACGGGGAGAATGTGCAGTCTCCGCATAGACAGTGACCCAAGCAGGGAATCAAACTCAGGTCCTGGTGCTGTGAGGCAGCAGTTCTAACCACTGTGCCACTCTACCACCCTAGAAAGAGTGCTAGAAAGGTTTCAAAAACACAGAAAGAAATAAAAAAATGAAACAGAAGTCAGGATGGTTCACACATTCATGAGGATGCAAACATATTTAATGTATAATTGAAACTTCTGACACATCAGCAAATGCACAAGGGTCTATGGTTTCTCACATGGCGTTCCTCACATGATAAAGTGATAAGAAAGAACTGAAGAGATCTCAGAAAGGACAAGAACACAAGTTTGCTCACACATCTACTTGTCTATAAAATCATTCATATGTCAGTAATGAATCAGCCAGCTTAAGAACCACTTTCATCCAGGTTATTTGAAAAAAAAATCTTTGCTTTGCACATTTAGACAAGGGGAAGGTGGCAGGTTGGATCCAAAATTGGCTGAGTGGCAGTCGGTGAATGTTTCTGAGAATGAAAAACAGTTTCCAGAGGTGTTCCACAGGGCTCAGTCTTGAGGACCTTGCTGTTTGTTGTATATATTAATGATTTAGATTTAAATGTGGGAAACAGGGTTTAAAAAATTGTAGATGACACAAAAATTGGCTATGTAGTTGATAGCAAAGAGATTAGCTGTCAACTCCAGAATGTTATCAATGGTTTGATTGAGTGGGTAGAGAAGTGGAAAATGGAATTCAATCTGGAAAAGTGTGAGGTAATGCATTTGGGGAGGGCAAACAAAGCAAGGGAATACTCAATAAATGGAGAGATATTGAGAGGAGCGGAGGAAGTGGAAGACCTTGGAGTGCATATCAACAGGTCCTTAAAAGTGGCAAGATAGGTGGACAAGGTGGTCAAACAAGCATCAGGAATGTTTTCCCTTATTGGGCGAGATATTAAATACAAAAGCAGAGATGTAATGATGGAACTGTATAAAATGCTGGTTAGGCCACAGCTGGAATTTTGTTGACAGTTCTGGTCACCACATTACAGGAAGGACATAACTGCTCCGGAGAGAGTGCAGAGGAGATTTACAAGAATATTGCCAGGGCTTCAAAGTTGGTGCTATGAGGAGAGATTGGATAGGCTAGGGTTGTTTTCCTTAGAACAAAGGAGGCTAAGGGGTGATCTAATTGATGTGTACAAAATTATGAGAGATAATCAGGTAGACAGGAAAGATTTATTTCCCCTAGCTGAGGGGCCTATTACCAGGAGGCATAGATTTAAGGTGATTGGTAGAAGAATTAGAGGGTACATGAGGAAAAATCTCTTCAGCCAGATGGTGATGGGCATCTTGAATTCACTGTCTAAATTGGCGAGTCTCCCAGCCCCTTCCTAATGGCCCAAACTGGATTGTGCCTGCAAGGCCAATTAGCATATTTAAAGTAGCATTTTTCAGGTATGGCATGATAACGGCGAGAATCACTACTGGTTTCCACTAGTGGAGACCTGGCACAATGGTCATGTCGGGTTGGGGGTGGGGTGGGGGGGTGAGGCGGGGGGGGGGGGGGGGGGGGGGGGGGGGGGGGGAAGGTATGGGGGGCTGAGAGGCCATTGAAGCCCCCAGGTGGTCAGGGACATCGCTAGGTGGTGCTCAAAAATATCACAGAAAGCAGTAGAGGCCAAAACATTGCGTGATTTCAAAAACAAATTAGATGTAGCTCAAGGGGCTAAAGGGATCAATCGATATAGGGGGAGGTGGGATCAGGATATTGAATTTGATTATCAGCCATGATCAAAATGAATGGCAGAGCAGGCTTGAAGGGCCAAATGGCCTACTTCTGCTTCTATTTTCATGTTTCTATGTTACCCTTCCCTGATTTGATGCAGTGTACACAGCTCAGCCTTCAGCTCAATGTCTCCAAGTCATAACTCCTCAAGGCACAGACATTTACTGCAGATATGTTTGCTCTGGATCACACTAGCATCCAGGAGTTCTCAGATGCTGCAGCCAAGACACATCACTTGCCCTGCCATCCTCATGTGCTTTAATTAATTACTTAATTATTTTATTCAATTATTTATTTTCCTTAATGTATTTGATAAATCTTACCACAAATTCCTGTACTAGTTGGAACATTAGGAATAGAATTGACAGAATAACTTAACAGATACTAACCAAACAAGAACCAATTCCTGCAGGGTGAAATAAATTAGAAAAAGCAAAGGAGGTACCTCCCTCTCACCTACTCAAATTCTCTCAACCTACCAAATTCTCACACTCCATTAAGGTTGCACTCAGTGCTGGTCACCCTGCGAATGTCTGAATTTATATGTTCTGAAACAAAGTGACAGAGTCCAGAGACCAGTTCTAACTGGTGCCCTTATTTAACTATTTCAACTGCGGCCGATGGATTACTTCTATCTCTCAGGTTTCGGTCCCCGGATGAGACTTAGAATTTAAACAGCACACACAGTTAAATGCTAAATATATATTAGAAAGAGGTTTAAGATTCCTTCAACACAGCAATTCTCTCATGACTGTGTGGCCAAATTCTGCTCCAACTTGATTTTCAAGTTTGCTGATGACATCACCGTAGTGAGTCGGATCTTAAACAATGACGACACGGAGTATAGGAAACAAATAGAGAATCTGGTGAAATGGTGCAACGGCAATAATCTCTCCCTCAATGTCAGTTAAATGAAGGAGATAGTCATCGACTTAGGAAGCGTAGTGGAGAACATGTCCCTGTCTACATCAATGGTGGTGAAGTGGAAATGGTCAAGAGTTCAGATCACCAACAACGTGTCCTGGTCCCTCCATGCTGATGCTATAGTTAAGAAAGCCTACCAACGCCTCAACTTTCTCAGGAGGCTAAGGAAATTTGGCATGTTTGTTATGATTTTCACCAATTTTTACAGATGCACCACAGAAAGCATCCTTTCCGGATGTATCACAGCTTGGTATGGCTCCTGTTCTGATCAAGACTGCAAGAAAATACAAAGGGTTGTGAGCATAGCCCAGTCCATCACTCAAACCAGCCTCCCATCCATTGATATGGTCTACACTTCTCGCTGCCTTGGAAAAGCAGCCAGCATAATCAAGGACCTCACGCACCCCGGACATACTCTCTTCCACTTTCTTCCATCTTCCAACCCAAGAACAGCTTATTCCCTGCTGCCATCAGACTTTTGAATGTACTTACCATAAATTAAGTTGATCTTTCTCTACATCCTAACTGTGACTGTAACACTATATTCTGCACCCTCTCCTTTCCTTCTCCCCTATATACTCTATGAATGTTATGTTGTGTCTGTATAGCTCGCAAGAAACAATACTTTTCACTGTATCTCAATATATGTGACAATAATAAATCAAATAAAAAATCAACTCCTGTTGATAACACATTATGGATAAACTTCTCGAGGCCATACTATTGGATAAAGTTAATTGTCACTTAGTGGTTTATTTAGTGTAGTCAGCACAGGTTTATAATAGTAAGTCATGCCTGAGAAATTTAATTCCTTTCTTTGTGGAAATACTAATGTAATGATAAAAGAAATGCACTAGATGCTGCAAATAGGGATTTTAAAGTCATCACACAGGAGGTTTATTGATAAAATTAAGGTATATAGTATTGAAGTCAATTTGTTGGCATGAATAAGGTGCTGGTTAAAAAAAAGAGAGCGAAAGGAAGGCCTTGCATTTAGAAAGTGTCTTTTACAGTCCAGGGGTTTCTGAAGTGTCTCACAGCCAATTAACCACTTTCAAAGTATAGTCAATTTTGTTATGCAGTCAAACACAGAGTAATGTTTAACAGATGACTTTCGAGCTTAAGGATGTAAATAGTAGGGTCGCCCAGGGCCAGTTATTCTTGAATGTTTATATTTCTATGGGACTTTTGTTCCAAGCTTATTTTTTAAATCTACAAACTAGCAAATTTATGCATTTCTTCAACAAATTTCAGTGGTATTACGTATTTCACTCATTCCAGTTTGTAATGGTATTGGTATTTTGTAGAAATATGCATGTAAAGAAAGCATTGGTTGAAAACTGGAGGAATCATTCAGTGCTCAAAGGGTTAACAGTGACAATGTTTCATGGAGCTTAAATCTCAAAGCACCAAAATGTTAGGTGCATTGTGAAACATAGCAGTCTCCACGTATATTGGGCCTAGAGACTGGAGAACCATAAGTGCAGAGATAATATCTCGCCCACAGTATACAACTTCAAATTTGAGCCACAACTCAGATCGACATCTGGACAGAGATCAGGATCTGAATATGCTTCTGCACCTGTGTCGATTAGGCGGCTGATATAGCCAGCAATGACTGAGCATGGCACTACTCTGACAAGGTCAATTCTAATTTTCCAAAAACACAATGAGTGCAAACAGAATTCGGGTTTCTAGAAAGGCACAATCGGATTGTAAAGTCACACTATATAATCCCTTTTGTATTGGCCTATGCAGGCAAATGGTAAAGCAATCAAAAAGTAAGAAAGATAACTTCTGGAAATTAACTGTCTCACTGCAACTGTTAAAGTGTTTATTTCCAATTTATTTTTTGAGTTATTTATTGCTTATTTCCAATTTTCCTCTGGGTGTAACAGGCACTGCACTGGAAAAATGATCCTTAGCGAGGTATCAATAGACTCAGTGTAGCTATTTTCTCTCACCAATGCTTTGGCACGTTGTTTGAGCTTCCAAGAGGCTTGTTCCATCTTTAGGCCTTGGTTGAGTCTCTGGCAATGGCAGAAGTCTCGCAGCTACTGTCGTGGGCAACCCAGGGGAAAATGGGGAAGTGGTTTCGTGCCATTGTATTCGGTAGTAACATTCTGACTCCCTCTAAACTATAGTATTTCCCATTGTTAAACATGCCTTTTCCAGTGGTAACCAGTGGTGTAATACTGTAGACACTGATGGCCAAGTTCTGCGCACATGAGGACTGCCTCAACGGGATCTTGGGTTCATGTCACACTGCGTGTAACCCCCACCATTTGGCCTGGGCTTGCAAAATATTACCAACTGTCCTGGCTTGAGACAATTCACACCTCTTTAATCTGTGATTATCCCTCTCTCCACTCGCATTGTCTGCACCTATAAAGACTCGATTACCTGTAAAGACTCGCATTCCAACCATTACCTTGCAATTGTGCCTTTGTCCATATCTCCACTCACCTGATGAAGGAGCAGCGCTCCGAAAGCTCATGATTCCAAATAAACCTGTTGGACTTTAACCTGGTGTTGTGAGACTTCTTACAGTGGTGTAATAGGTAGAGCTAATGATTGTGGTGTTTTGTTGCATTATCTGGATTAATTTGTGGCTCCTTTTCAAGCAATTTGCTGAAAACATAATACTCAATAGGTCTGGCAGCACCTCTAGAGAGAGAAACAGAGCGGACTTTTTAGGTTGCTTACTGTGGCTACATTCCAATCATGGAGCCACAAAACCAAATGCAGTGATGTGGTGAAGAAAATCGAGGAACCAATTACAGAATGGAATTTGGGGGTGGGAGGGGGGGGGGGCGGTGTCAGTATGAGGGGGCAGCAGAAAGTGAGGCATTGAGGAGCAGAATAGAAGTGGGTAAGGTTGGGAGAATCTTAAAATTAAATTGACTGGGACCGTAAGACCACAGAGAATATGACATTCAACAATGGCAGATGCTCTGAGAAACTAAGATTTTGGGGATTTAAACCTCTTCATTCAGGGCCTCATGAATGCATCAAATTCAAGTCTCAAGAACAGTATTTCAAGTGTCAACATTCAAGAAACTAGTTCAACACTAAAGAGATAATTCTATATACTGTAGCAAGAACAATAGCCTCATTTGTATGGTCAAACAACCATGGCCAACGTATGAGGTAAGACACAGTATAGAGCTAAAGGAAATGACTTATACAAAATGTCAGGGATATAAATGGACTCGGAGATAAACAGCGTCGAATTTTGCTGCTAGCAATTGGGATAGATTCTGAAAGAACGAGTGGCGGTGGGTCGATCTTTCTGGAGGTAGCCAATTAGCAAGCCATACATGGGATGGCCAATCAGAGGAGTTGAAGAGAAGGGCTGCTGGTAGTCCCATTGAGAATGGTGTGCACTGCTTAGCTGAACAAAGAAGGAGAGGACACCACAAGATTGCAAGGCGTGTGACTAATGCCGGAACCAGAGACAAATCTTAATGCCCAGGTGGATGTGTCTCAAGGGAAACACTTGCACTTGAAAGCATTTGCCTGCGGATGTGCTGAGTACAACCTATGTATTAATTTAAAGATAATTCTGCATATTAATTTCATGGTGCTCTGACCACCTGCTGTGCTCTCACCTACTGTGACGAGATGAGCAGCACATACAGCTGGGATCCTGTGCGCCTTTGGCAAACTGCCATTCCTCTGGGAAAATGCCACTTAATTGATGCTATAATGATGGTAATTGGCTTCCTGCCACTGAGAGACGGGTTGCTGTCCAGGCACGCCAGAGGTGGGCTAGTCCTATGCACTTTTTAAACATTTTCCTGACCAGCCCCCCTCCCGCCCCGACACACAGCTCCCCCCACGTCTAAACCCTTCTCCAAGGGGCTGGGAAAATTCCTATCAAAGAAAGCAATAAAGAGACACAAAAAAAGGAGCTGCAACATGCAAAAAGTCTCTCAAAAATATAAACATAATATTAAAAAAAAAGTAGTTTAAGGGTAAGAAAATGGCTTAGGGAGATGTGGACCAATTAAAGACAGATGCAGGTGATATGATAAAGATATGATAAAAATAAATACTCCATATCCATATACTTCATTTTCAAAGAATAGGAAGAGCAAAAATCCATGTGATAGACGGAAAATTGAAAATAAATCCAAGTGTAGGAACTTACTCTATTCGATGTAAGTAAAACAATGGTAATGGAAAAACTAATGAGTCTTAGGATCGAGAAATCTCCAGGAACTGGTGGTTTCCCCCCAAGAATATTAAAAGAAATAGGTGAGGAAATTGCAGATGCAATAGTTAGAATCTTTAAAAACTGTCTTGATTTGGTAAATGCGCTATTAGACTGGAAAATTGTTACTGTCAGAATTATTGAAGAAGGTGGGGCAGAATTTAATGTTGATGATGGAAGTCTCAGCCACCGAGTGGAGAACCGTCGGGAAAGCACCACTCAAATTAGTGCCTGTCACCTCAGACACTTAACTGGTCAGCATCAGGTCTTTTCTGTAATTCAGTAACCTGGGGGTGGAAATCCTGCAGCTTTCCATTAGTCTTCAGCGGTACTGGGAGCATTGGCTGCTGCATCCTCAAGAAGCCTAGGGTTGCTGAGATAGCCAGGTCACATAGTAGTGAGGGAGGGATGGGAGTTGTGAGGAATGGTTTGCTGGCAGGGCAGGGGTTGGTGCAGTGGAGAAAGGGCCAGTGTTGGCAGAAAGGACCCCTACTCCCAACCTGATGCTGGTTTCCCTTGATTAGGCACCGAGTGTCTTTGAATGAGGGACATCCCACCACCCGTCCCAGAAGCCCACAAGCAAACCTGGCAAGGGTTGCTTTTCAAGGTCCCCATGTGGAGCCTCCTCCACCTACGACTGTTTGACTATTTCAGAGATGGGAAATTTCTAGAAACAACAATTCAGAACAAAATCAGTAGTCACCTGAGCAATTGTGGGTTAATTAAAGAAAGCCAGCATGGATTTATTAGTTAAATTGTATTTAACTAACTTGCTGGAGTTTTTTTGAAGAAGTAACAGAAAGAGTTGATGAGTGCAATACTGTTGATTTGTTGTGCATGGACTTCAAAAAGGAACTTGATATGGTGCGGCACAGTAGGAGCAAATTTACAACTCATTGAATAAAATGGAATGTACAACATGAATATGAAATCAGCTGATTGACAGGAAACAGTGAGTAATGGTTAATGGATGTTCTTCAGATTGGAGAAAGATTTGTAGTGGGGTTCTTGAGGAGTGTTGGGACTGCTGCTCTCCCTGATGTTTATTAATGACCTAAACCCTGGTGAACACAGTAAGAGTTTTAACAACACCAGATTAAAGTCCAACAGGTTTATTTGGTATTATTCTGTAACTTGATTTTGTGTCTCTGTGCCCTGTTTGTGAGCAGATTTCCACTCCATCTGATGAAGGAGCAGGGCTCCGAAAGCTAATGGCATTTGCTACCAAATAAACCTGTTGGACTTTAACCTGGTGTTGTTAAAACTCTTACTGTATTTACCCCAGTCCAACTCCGGCATCTCCACATCTAAACCCTGGTGTACAGGGCACAATTTCAAAATTTGCACTTGACACAAAACTTGGAAGCATTGTGAAGGAGGATAGTGCAGAACTTCAAAAGGATATAGACAAGTTGGTGAAATGGATGAACAAGCGGCAGATGTGATTCAATGCATGGGAGTGTGAAATGATTCATTTTGGTAGCAAGAAAATGGAGAGACTTAAGGGGGTGCAGGAGCAGAGGGACCTGGGTGTATATGTACATAAATCATTGAAGGTGGCAGGACAATTTGAGAGAGCAATTAATAAAGCACGGGGTATCCTAGGCTTTATAAATAAGGTAAGAAGTTTAACAACACCAGGTTAAAGTCCAACAGGTTTATTTGGTAGCAAAAGCCACACAAGCTTTCAGAGCTCTAAGCCCCTTCTTCAGGTGAGTGGGAATTCTGTTCCGAAAGCTTGTGTGGCTTTTGCTACCAAATAAACCTGTTGGACTTTAACCTGGTGTTGTTAAACTTCTTACTGTGTTTACCCCAGTCCAACACCGGCATCTCCACATCATTTATAAATAAGGGCAGTGAGTACAGGATTAAGAAGGTTATGTTGAACTTGTAAAAAACTGGTGTACTGTGTTCAGCTTTGAGTGCCACATTTTAGGAAAAATGTGAAGGCATTTGAAAGAGTGCAGAGAAGATTCGCAAGAATGGTCCCAGAGATGAGGAACTTCGGTTACAAAAATAGGTTGGAAAAGTTGAGATTGTTTCCCTTGGAGAAGGAAAGTTGAAAGGAAATTTGACAGAGATATTCAAAATCGTGAGGAATCCGGGCAGAGCAGATAGAGAAACTATTCCAATTGGTGGATGGATCAAAAACGGCGGCACGGTAGCACAGTGGTTAGCACTGCTGCTTCACAGCTCCAGGGACCTCAGTTCGATTCCCGGCTTGGGTCACTGTCTGTGTGGAGTTTGCACATTCTCCTCGTGTCTGCGTGGGTTTCCTCCGGGTGCTCCGGTTTCCTCCCACAGTCCAAAGATGTGCGGGTTAGGTTGATTGGCCATGCTAAAAATTGCCCCTTAGAGTCCCGAGATGCGTAGGTTAGAGGGATTAGTGTGTAAATATGTAGGGAAACTGGGGTAGGGCCTGGGTGGGATTGTGGTCGGTGCAGACTCGATGGGCCGAATGGCCTCCTTCTGCACTGTAGGGTTTCTATGATTTCTATGAAAGGGCACAGATTTAAAGTAATTGACAAAAGAAGCAATGGAGACAAGAAAGGAAACGTTTTCACACATCTGGAAGGCGCTGCATGAGAGTGTGGTTGAGGCAGTATCAATCAAGGCATTTAAGAGGGAACTAGATTATCTGAAAAGGAAGAATGTTCAGAGTTACGGGGAGAAAGCAGGGGAATGACACTTGATGAGCTGCTCATTTGGAGAGTTGGTACAGACTCAACAGGCTGAATGGCCTTCCTTTGTGCTGTACCAATTCTGTGACTCCAAGAAGTTTACTAATCATTTAAAGTGAGTGGACAAGTACAAAATGGCAATCGAAAATACTGAACTTATTTAAAGGGGGTTGGAATACAAATGGGAAGAAGTTATTCTTCAGTTGCATGAAGTCTTGGTCAGACCTCATCTAGGGTAATTCTATCAATTTTGTGCACCATACTCAGGAAGGATGTATTGGCTTTGAGAGAAGGCAGCATAGATTCACCAGAATCTTATCATGGTTTCGAGGATTACATTATGAGGTCTTGTTGCACATGTTTGTTTTCTATTCCCTTGAGTATACCATTTTGATGGGTGATCTGAACAATGAGTTTAAAATTCAATAGGCTAGATACAGAGAAACTCTGATGGGGTTGAGGTATGGATCAGCAAGGGTAGAATGGAGGAGAAAGTGCAAGGGGCTAAATGGCCTACTTCTGGTCCTATATTTCTAATATTCCTTAGCAAATCTAACCTCATTTCTAACCCCCTTTTCCTTTTCATGTTCCTGTCACCACCAACCAATTCTACATTCACTTTGGATGTTCCTTGTGGCTTTTCACCTGTAATGTCACCTGCTCATCATTAGAATTAGCTAGTTTCACGACAACAATGCAATGCTAGACACTTTTCTGAGGCAAGGAGTAGGTGGGTCAGGGTTGGGAGAAATTAAGGATCGGAAAAATAATCCACAAAACAGAGTCAGGGCTGCATCCAGGGCTCTCTCATTGCTGTGACATTTATTCGGGGGTGAAACTGGCTGAAATCTAAACTGAGAATTAATGAAATTATGTACCTGGCAATACTCATAATTAAGAATCTATCATTGTGAAATTCCTCTCTATAGATCTACATGTGTGTTCGTGTGAAAGTGCTCTTTCTGGTATATATTTGTCAGTGGAAAATTGTCAGTGCTGATAACTGACATGTGAAATAATGGTCAGGGCAAATTTCTAAAGTCCTCTTAAATACTCCATTGAGCTCCGACAGGACAACAAAGCTTAAAGAGCCCACAGCTGGTGGAACGGCTGGGCACACAGCTTCGAAGAACAGAGAAATTTAAAGAATTTTAATTTTGTTATTTTACACAGGAAATGCATTCACAAATCTCCCTAAAGCCCTATACAGTAAAGTCCTTTTTCTGTAGGATAAAAACACTTTATATTTCACTTTAAAAATGGAAGTGCTATAACAACAAACATATTTGATACCAAGTCCCAAGAAATAGTGTGCAGAATATTAAATCACAGCTGTGCAGACTTATGGGTTTTCCCTGCTACACACTGAGTAATCTCCGATTTGGACTGGTTCCCACATCCCACTCAGATTAAGCCAAATAAGAGGACATTTGTATAACCATATGGAGGCCTGCTGCACATGAAGCGTCACCTGTCAAGGATACCATTCAATGCTTACTTTTCAGGTCAGATTAAGCAGACAACAAATGGCCATTGCTTCTCTGTTCTTTACTGCACATGCCATAGAGTACCACAAACTATGAGCAGTGCTGTTTTGTACAAAGAGTCGATGTTAATCACTATGCAGATCAATAAAATTAATACACAACTTTTTCATATTTGGTGCATCTATCAGAACAGGGCAGCTGGTACAACGACTGGGTGACAAGAGACTAGTGAAATTAAGTATGGTATAGTGTCTGAAATCTGGCTGTCCAAGAACTGGAGCTTTCTGAAAACTGGACATTTTTAGAATTTGTCATGCATCAATTTTAATTGAGGAAAATAAAAAAAAGCTTATCTGGCGAATTCAGCCGGGTGAGGGATTGGTGTAGTGTGGCATCTGACTAGTCTATTCCTGCATTCCGAGTGACCTATGATCCCACCCAGCTTGACCTCAATCACCCATGGTACAACCTGCCTGACCAGAAATTTGGCAAGATCGGAAATCCCGAGGTTACTGGTTTTGTGATACTGTACATGTTCAAGCATAAGGAGGTTCTCCTATGGTTCATAGCAGTCTAATAACTAGTACAGGCAGCAAATTTTTAGATCAGATAAAAGTCACAAAGAACAGTAGGGCAGTCCGGGGGGGGGGGGGGGGGGTGTCCAAAGATAATGATTTCAGCTTCCCCAATATTCAGCCACTATCATACCCGGCTAATCGCCTGAGCCAGGGAGAGGATAAAAGTGAATTCAGATTTCTACTCTCATGCGATCTAATGAGCCCTGCTGGAAGTATGCCTGTTTTAATGAGTAATAGTAAGATCAGGGTTGGCTATGATGTCTTCTACAGTTGTCCGGCTTGATGCCTCTCCTTACACAAATGATCACTTCTGCCATTAAACTAAAGGGTAGGATTAATCCATGGAGCTGGACCCCAGAAAGTATGTTACAGGGAGAACATTTTGAGGAGATAACTGTACAGGGGTTTAAAGCACCTCTATGAACCACCGTGAACATACCCTCTTTCGTTGCCCCCCACTATTCTTATGTTAGGTAACGCTATACCATATACTAGTTTCAAACTTGTGAATATCAGCAAATGATCAATGACGTAGGACCTGGGTTCGATTCCTGGCTTGGGTCACTGTCTGTGTGGAGTTTGCATGTTCTCCCCGTGTCTGTGTGGGTTTCCTCCCGGTGCTTCGGTTTCCTCCCACAGTCCAAAGACGTGCGGGGTTAGGTTGATTGGACATGCTAAATTAACCCTTAGTGTCCCAGGATGTTATAGGTTAGAGGGATTAGCAGGGGAGCTAAGCGGGGATAGGACCTGGGTGGGATTGGTGTCGGTGCAGACTCGGCTGAATGGCCTCCTTCTGCACTGTAGGGATTCTATAATTCTACGATTTACATGTCTCTTTTCAGTGTTGTACTTTCCAAGGTTAGTACTGCTTTATAAACAGTCACCAGAAACTCCAATGCTGTTGTGCTGACTTTTTTTCTAATTATCTCTTTCCCTCCTGACTTGCTTCCACTCTGCACAAGCTCATCCTACTCCCGATCTTCTGAGCACTTAATGGAAGGGGAAATTTGCTGGGTTAAATCTGTGTCAGGTTATGTACTACAATGTTCCTTCCAGCAAAAGGCAAAGTCTCTGAATAATGGCTGGTCAAGGTTTATAAGATTCCCCATCCACTTTGGAGTCCTGTTACTGTCAAAGACCTCGATTTTAATTTGGAGTGGGATTGGGGAAGGATGGCATTCAAAATGAGCGGCAAGCTTGTGTGCTGAGACTGGGAGACATTTTTGTTCCCGGGCTGATGTGCATGTGCATGTGATCAAAGGCCTGCCAATCCAGCAGAAATCATTACCGGGCAGCTTGGTGAGAAAGGGGAATTGGGAAAGCAGAAGGTCAGCTTCAGGGAATCACGAGAACAGAACTTTATCAGAGGGAGGGGAGACCTGTCACTGTTCGGGGTATAAGCATGGTATAGCATGGCCTCACAGTTACTTTGTGGAGCCTGGAGAATCCCTCAAGGAAACAAAATAATTTTCTTCACTGGACATTTTCCAACCCAGGCATTTGTTCTCAGCAGGTTTAACCTGACATGAAAGCCACAACTGCTCTCCTGCTCAGGCCTTAGGTTGAAATAACAGATATTGGCTTCATGGCATTGGAGCCTGGGCACATTCTTAGAGGGCCACACCAACTTCTTAGCTGTTTATTTGTCAACCACATTCACCATGGGGCAGGACTGTGGAGTTTGACCTGATCCGTTGGTTGTGAAGTTGCTTAATTCTGTCTATCAAACCGAAACCTCTCTACCTCTCCGATCCCCTGCAATTTAAAATTGGCTTTAATCAATTCGGGAAAGGTGCGGGGTTGGCAGCGGGGGGTAGGGAGGGGGGGGGGGGGCGGCGGTCGTGCATAAAATCAAGGCCAAAATTTCAAAGCACCCATCGCGGGGGTATGTTTGGCAGTACTACCATCTGTTATATAAAGGTTTATTTCAAATTCCATTTCTTGGAATGAATCGAGGGGGAGAACATTGTAAATCTGAATAATGAAAATGAGAAATGCATTTGTTACATGATGTGTTTTTTCCTGGGTCAGGTCTTTTTCATGACATTCCAGCCATGGTTAACATTTGCTGCATGAAGCCAACTGTCAAAACACCAATTACTTCAAGAATGTTTGAACAATGTTTCAGGCAGGGAGCCAACTGGCTCTAAAATGCACAAATTAATACAAGCCTTATGTAAAGCAAACTTTTATTAACTGTACATTCCTTTCATATATTACATTATGGAACTCATAAAAGCAATAAATTAGGTGGCATGTCCGCGTATCACTGGATATGAGGTTCTGATTGCAACTTTGATATGGCCTGAAATTAGAATTGTTAACTGTTCCTATTTTTTCTTTTGTGCAACTAACCACCAATTCATCAATATAATGGTAGACTTCAAGAGGATACAGACAGGCAGGTGAAATAGGTGGATATGTGGCACATAAGGTTTAATGGAGAGAGTTGTGAAATGATGCATTTTGGTAGGGAGAATAAAATAAAGACTACAATTCTGGAGGAGATGCAGGAGCAGAAAGATCTTGGGATATGGTGTACAAACTGTTGAAGGTGACAGTGCGAGTTGAAAATCTGGATCCTGAGCTTTATAAATTGAGGTATTGAGTACAAATACTAGGCAGTTATGGTGAACCTTTATAAAATGCTGGTTCAATTTCAGCTGGAGCACTGTGTCCAATTCTGGGCACCACACTTTAGGAAGGATGTGGAAGCATTAGAGAGGGTGCAGACAAGATTTACACAAAAATGGTTTGCGGGATAAGGGACTTCAGTTACATGGCTAGATTGGAAAAGATGTGGGGTGTTCTCCTTGGAGAAGAGAAGGTTGATTGGAGATTTGATAGTGATGTTCAAAATCATGAGTGGTTTAGACAGAGCAGATAGAGAGAAACCATTCTCACCAGCCTTGATCTTGTATACCTAAATAAGCCTAGGAACTAAAATCTCTCCCAGTCTCAACACACAAGCTTGCCGCTCATTTTAAATGCCCACCTTCCCCATCCAAATTAAAATAGAGATCTTTGACAGGAGCAGGCCTCCAAAGTGGATGGGGGTGCTCATAAACCCTGGCGTGTCATTAATCAGAGATTTTCCTGTTTACTGTTACCACTGATGGAAGAGTCGTGAATTGGGGACACCAACTTAAGGTGATTAGCAAAAGGACCAATGACAACATGAGGAAAGATTATTTATGCAGCATGCACTTAGGATCTGGAATGCTTTACCTAAGAGTGTGATGGAGGCAAGATTTCATCATAGCTTTCAAAAGAAAACCGGATAAGCACTTGAAGAGAAGAAACATGTGGGATGCGGGGACAGGTGATGGAGTGGCACTAGTTGGTTGTTCTTGCAGAGAGCAGGCATGAAGACTGGCATTTGTGATACTGAGAACTTAGGAAGAACTGGAGATGGATCCTCCCATGCTGTGACCAATTTATGTTTCCAAGTGGTTCAAAGCAAAGAACCATATCATTGCTATTGATCATCCTCATCCTTTTTACTCTGCAATCTCTTGTAATCTTAATAAAAGATTTGAGTTATCTCATTACTGCTGTAATGATTAGCTATGAATGCACAAAAGGGTAGTTTATTTGTAAATTTACTGTACACTACATTTTCTCTATCATTTGCCCCACTCTCAACAATAATGCCAAGTAAGCTGCAATTTCATTTTGGTGCTGTTCTACGAACAATACAAAAATAAATGACCCAGAAGCCTCATCACTTTGCAGTCCTCACTTGGGGAGGCCCAACTATAAACTTATGATTTCAGAATTTCCCTTATAGGTTACCTTCCATGCTAACCCATGAATACATCAACTTTCTAAATATCTTACCCAAAATACTAAAGCTAGTAAATGAATTGCTCAGATCTGAAGAGGAAGTCAATCTTGCCCCAGTGACTGTGATTTAATTATCAAGTCATAGTGAGACCCATACAATCTGCTTACAGTGTCAAAGGTGCAGTAAGCTGTTGGCTATTCCAAAACCTTTTCCCAATTGTAACAAGCATTTCGGGTTGCTCTGGGAGTCTGGTCACTGTGAATAGTTTGTAGAAATTCTCTGCCTAACCTGGGAAGTGGTAAAGAATCTTGAACACAAATAGTGGATCTTTTTAGATTGCTGTGGTCAATGTCACCAGCAACTTTCATAGACGGCTGCTATGAAACAACAATATACATTACTATAGTGCAGTCAATCTAATTAAACAGCTAAGCATCTCATAGGAGTAATATGAAACAAAATTTGACACTGAGCCACAAAAAGATATTAGAGCAATGACCAAAGGTTTAGTTAAAGAGGTAATTTTTAAGGAGTGTCTAGAATGAGGAGAAGGGAGGTAGTGAGGTTTAGGTTCGATAGATTTAAGCAATCCACAACCAATGGATCAAATCAAACTCCGCAAGCCTATCACATCCAGTCATGAATATTGATGGACAAATAAGCAACTAGCCAGAGGAGGAGGCTCCACAAATATCCCTCTCCAGAATGATGACAGAGCCTAGCATGTCAATTTGCAATCATCTTCAGCAAGAATGAAATGCCGAGTGGATGATCCATTTCCACTTCCTCCTAAGTCCTCAGCATCACAAATGCCAATCTTCAGCTAATTTGATCCAGATGATATCAGGGAATGGCTGAAGGCACTTGATCCAGCAAAGGTATGAGTCCTGAAACACCCTGGCTTTAATACTGAAGACTTGCCCCAACTGGGTCCCTAGACAAACTGTTCCAGAATGGCTGCAGAATGGCTCCAAGAATGAGGAAAGTTGCATAGGAATGCCTTGTCCTCAAGAAACAGGTCAAAGCCAATTCGTCCCATTACCACTGTATTAGTCTATTCTTAATCGTCACCAAATTGAGGGAAGATGCCGTCAACAGTGTTATTAAACACTTATGCTTAGTTTGGGTTTTATCAAGACCACTTGGCTCCACACCCTATTACAGCCTTGGTCCAAACATGAAAAAACAACTGAGATGAAAGTTACTGCCCTTGACATCTAGGAAGCATTTGACCACATGAGGAATCAAATGATCCTAGTAAAATTAAAGTCCGTGAGAATCGTGGGGAAAACATTCCTATTCCATACCAAGCATAAGGAAGATGGTTATAATAATTGGAATCGAATCATCTCAACTCCAAGATATCTCTGCAGTGGTTCCTCAGGGCAGTGTCCTAGACCCATCCGACTTCAGCTTCTTCAATGATGTTTGTTACTGATTTCCTAAGCATTTTCCCATTTCGAAAATAGTGTATGCCTCCATTCCTGCGTAGACACAAGGGGCCAAATGACTTCCTTGTGTGATATAATAATTCTTTGATTGTATGTTTGTGTGTCAATGGCAACGCCGGCAATTATTTTTTTATTCATTCATGGAACTAGCAAGGCCAAAATTTATTGTCCATCCCCAAATGTGGAAAAGTGTGAGGTTATGCACTTTGGAAGGAGGAATGGAGGCATAGACTATTTTCGAAATGGGAAAATGTTTAGGAAATCAGAAACACAACGGGACTTGGGAGTCATTGTTCAAGACTCTCTTAAGGTTAATGTGCAGGTTCAGTCGGCAGTTAGGAAGGCAAATGCAATGTTAGCATTCATGACGAGAGGGCGAGAATACAAGTGCAGGGATGTTCTTCTGAGGCTGTAGAAGGCTCTGGTTAGATCCCATTTGGAGTATTGTGAGCAGTTTTGGGCCCCATATCTAAGGAAGGATGTGCTGGCATTGGAAAAGGTCCAGAGGAGGTTCACAAGAATAATCCCTGGAATGAAGAACTTTTCGTATGAGGAACGGTTGAGGACTCTGGGTCTGTACTCGTTGGAGTTTAGAAAGATGAGGAGGGGATCATATTGAAACTTACAGGATACTGCAAGGCCTGGATAGAGTGGACGTGGAGAGGATGTTTCCACTAGTAGGAAAAACTAGAACTGGAGGGCACAACCTCAGGCTAAAGGCACGATCCTTTAAAACAGAGATGAGGAGGAATTACTTCAGCCAGAGAGTGGTGAATCTGTGGAACTCTTTGCCGCAGAAGACTGTGGAGGCCAGTTCATTGAGTGTCTTTAAGACCATAAGACCATAAGACATAGGAGCGGAAGTAAGGCCATTCGGCCCATCGAGTCCACTCCACCATTCAATCATGGTTGATTTCAACTCCATTTACCTGCTCTCTTCCCATAGCCCTTAATTCCTCGAGAAATCAAGAATTTATCAATTTCTGTCTTGAAGACGCTTAACGTCTCGGCCTCCACAGCCCTCTGTGGCAATGAATTCCACAGACCTACCGCTCTCTGGCTGAAGAAATTTCTCCTCATCTCTGTTCTAAAGTGACTCCCTTTTATTCTAAGGCTGTGCCCCCGCGTCCTAGTCTCCCCTGCTAATGGAAACAACTTCCCTACGTCCATCCTATCTAAGCCGTTCATTATCTTGTAAGTTTCTATTAGATCTCCCCTCAACCTCCTAAACTCCAATGAATACAATCCCACGATCCTCAGACGTTCATCGTATGTCAGGCCTACCATTCCCGGGATCATCCGTGTGAATCTCCGCTGGACCCGCTCCAGTGCCAGTATGTCCTTCCTGAGGTGTGGGGCCCAAAATTGCTCACAGTACTCCAAATGGGGCCTAACCAGTGCTTTATAAAGCCTCAGAAGTACATCCCTGCTTTTGTATTCCAAGCCTCTTGAGACAAATGACAACATTACATTTGCTTTCTTAATTACGGACTCAACCTGCAAGTTTACCTTTAGAGAATCCTGGACTAGGACTCCCAAGTCCCTTTGCACTTTAGCATTATGAATTTTGTCACCGTTTAGAAAATAGTCCATGCCTCTATTCTTTTTTCCAAAGTGCAAGACCTCGCACTTGCCCACGTTGAATTTCATCAGCCACTTCTTGGACCACTCTCCTAAACTGTCTAAATCTTTCTGCAGCCTCACCACCTCCTCAATACTACCTGCCCCTCCACCTATCTTTGTATCATCGGCAAACTTGGCCAGAATGCCCCCAGTCCCGTCATCTAGATCGTTAATATATAAAGAGAACAGCTGTGGCCCCAACACTGAACCCTGCGGGACACCACTTGTCACCGGTTGCCATTCTGAGAAAGAACCTTTTATCCCAACTCTCTGCCTTCTGTCTGACAGCCAATCGTCAATCCATTTAAGACAGAGATAGATCTGTTCTTGATTAATAAGGGGATCAGGGGTTATGGGGAAAAGGCAGGAGAATGGAGATGAGAAAAATATCAGCCATGATTGAATGGCGGAGAAGATGCGATGGGCCGAGTGGCCTACTTCTGCTCCTATGTCTTATGGTCTTATGTCCTCAAGAATTTGGTGATGAGCTGCTTTTTTCAACTGCTGTGGTCTACAAGGTGAAGGTATTCTGACGGGCTTGAGGGGCTGAATGGCCTACCACTGCTCCTAATTCACATGATTGTGCTGATAGGGAGGAACACAATAAATAGAGGCATAAAGCATTTTGTAGCCTGTGTGGGAGAATAATGCCAGCATATTGGAATGACATTTTTTGTAGTACGCACATGGCAATGCATTGATTATGAACTTGTTGGGATGGTTGTAGTCACTTGTTTAAAGATTCAGATGAGTTGGTGGGCTGTTTATTTTTTACTTGGCTAACATCCGTGTGGTAAATAAGTTGATTATATTTGTTCCATGGATTTTGGGGATCGTATTAATATTGTACACTCAACTCTACTGCTTTGCATTCAACATGTTTTAGTCCTTTGCACAACTTTTCATTTCTTTCCTTCTTATTAACTTGTGTAACCAACTGATTTAATGAAAATGAACTTCCTTCAGACACAGCCACAAATCGATCTGTCTATTCAGATATGTGGCATGCGACTGTCCTGCTGTGCAGGGTCATAGTCATAGGTTAGGAGTCAAAAGAGTACACATGCTTGTTGAATACAAAGTGCCCCTTGTAGCTGAAATAGTGGAAGGTAGTTAAGCTAATCTATAGGGATCAGTTAAAGTAGCCGTGTCGCCTTGCATGGGGGCTTGGGGGCAGAAGGTGGAGAAAAGAATGTAGTTATGTTTTTATGTTTTATTTATAATTTTATAATTCTTTCATTAATACCCCTGCTCCAGTTATACTGCCTTCAAGACAGAAAACAAGTAAATCTCTCCCCATCTGTGGTCATTCACAGAGCAATAATGGTAGCCAAAGGTTACTCAGCTTCACCTTAGACTCCTCGAGCCAACTTTTCATCCGAGTGCAGAGGCATTTTGATCCGCAAATGGCTACATTTGTTTGGAGGAAATCCAATTTTCTTCTGCGGTCCCAACCCCATCCCATTTCCTCTGCTCTTTTTGCCGGTTTGAAATATCCAGTGTACAAATCACACCCTTACCTCTGCTGAGGTCGGGTTCCCTATTTGAAATGGGGGCACGGATATCATCTTTTTTCACTAACATCAATTTCATTTGGTGCTGCGGGGTTTTGGAAACCCATCAAAAGCATGCCGGGTTTGAGAGTGTGTGAAGAAAATGGAAAACCTGTTGAGGAGTCTGGAACAAATTGAAAGGTAAGTATGAAGTGTTTTCACATTTTCAAATGTCATTATTAGCTTCAAAATTGCAATGCAGATGGGCTTTTAACACAGCGATTAATCCTTGGGATCTGTCCTTTACATTGACCAGCCTTGTGTTTTTGTTCATATGCATTACCATGCTTTGCCAATAAAGAAAGCACCATAATGCAGTAAAAAACATTACACACTGTTCTGCCAGCCTGTGCTGTCATCTTTTCTAATGTGATTTAAATGGTTTTGATTAATCTTTTAAAAAAACTGGTTTTGACGCCTGAAAAAATCTACACTGGAAACAATCTAACCACCTGCTCCCTTATATTGTTTGACAAGCACCTGCCTTGGAATTGAAACAAGCACCTGCTATTCTTCCCAGAGAGTGGCCTATTGTTTGGACAGCTGTGACCATTATAAGTGCTTGACTCAGTTTCAAGTGCTAATGGGTTTCAGCACAGTACAGCACAGTAGGTGTTCCATTCATCTGAGAAAGAATGACAGTTTCAAAAAGTTGTAATAACATACTGTTCTTTGATGTGGTTTCTGAATTACAGAATCACAGAATTGTTACAGCACAAAAGGAGGCCATTCGGCCCATCGTATCCACATCAGCTCTTTAAATGAGCAACTCTCTTAGTGCCATTCTTCAGCCTTCTGACTGTAACCTACACATTCTTCCCTTTCAGATAATAGTCTAATTCCTTTTTGAATGCTTTGATTGAATCTGCTTCTACCACATTCTCAGGAAATGCATTCTAGAACATACGTGCCCACTGTGTGAAAATGTTCTGTTCATATTGCTTTTGCTTGCTTTGCCAATTATTTTAAATCTCTGCCCTCTCGTTGTAGATCCTATCATGAGTAGGAAGAGTTTGATTTGATTTAAATTATTATTGTTGCATGTATTAGTATACAGTGAAAAGTATTGTTTCTTATGCGCTATGCAGACAAAACATACTGTACATAGAGAAGGAGAGAGTGCAGAATGTAGTGTTACAGTCATAGCTAGGATGTAGAGGAAGATCAACTTAATGCAAGGTAGGTCCATTCAAAAGTCTGATGGCAGCAGGGAAGAAGCTATTCTTGAGTCGGTTGGTACATGTCCTCAGACTTTTGTATCTTTTTCCTGACGGAAGAAGGTGGAAGAGTATGTCCTGGATGCGTGGGGTCCTTGATTATGCTGGCTAGTTTTCTGAGGCAGCGGTGGTGTAGACAGAGTCAATGGATGGGAGGCTGGTTTGAGTGATGGACTGGGCTTCGTTCACGACCCTTTGTAGTTTCTTTCTTTCTCTCTGTCTGCTCTGTTTCGACCCCACATGATTTTGAACACCGCTATCAAATTGCCTCAAAACCTTTTCTTCTCAAAACAAAACTGTCCCAACTTCTCCAATCTATCTTCATAGCTCAGGTTTCTCATTCCTGGAACCATTCTCGTGAATTTTTCTTCACTCCCTCCGACGCCTACAAATCCTTCCTAAACTGCGGCGCTGAGAATTGGACGCAATACTCAAACTGAGGCTGAACTAGTGTCTTAGATACTAGCTTAGAAAATGTGGCTGGGTTATTAGATTATGGAGGTCATGGGAGTTGAGTCTATCATTGCAAAGCTCAACCATTAAAGGGTGATGTCAGGAAGTGGTTCTTCATGTAAAGGGGAGTGGAAATCTGGAACTTTTCCCAAAATGTTGTTGGGACGACGTCATTTTAAAGACTGAAAATTAAAATTGATAATTTTTTGACAAGTAAGTTAAGGCTTAGAGAACCAAGGTGCATTGAGGGAATTAAGTTCCAGATCAGCCAAGATCTACTTGAATGATAGAACAAGCTCAAGGGGCTGAATAGCCTATTCCTGTTCCCATCTTATCGCTATGCAAATGTTTCTCATTGGCAGATATCATTAGATAGTAATTAGAAATTATTATCTTTTCATTTCCCTCTTCTGGAGATGTTTGAATCAATTTTAGTATACTGAAGAACTCTCATCTTTGTACAGGGACTACACTATGTGGATCTTCCTTGTATATATTGTTCTGTATCACAGCATGAGGGTTTTACCAAAACTAGTAGCAGGTCAGAACAATTCAAGCTACCGCTCATCATGTCATTTGCAGAGTCAAGCTCACTTGAACTGAATGACACCAAAAGTGGCAACATGAAATAATATCTGACAAACCAGATAACATCTACAATTTGGGAGTTGGGTATGGTAGATTCCTGGATTAACAGTCCAGAGGTCCACACAAATGCTCCAGAGACATCAATCTTACTGGCTTGCTGCGCCGATCGATCAATGTGGCGAACCGAAAAAATTCCGTAAGAGGCTAACTTTACTAGCCCCTTTTTACCAGCGAGAATGGCTTTGCACACAGAAAGGGCATGAAGCATATTAAGATGGAATTGACGACATAAGCATCTATTTACTGGGTCTGGCATGGCTGCTTCCGCCCACATGGATGCTTCCCCCCCCTCGCCAGCGAGACATCATGCCGGCGAGAATCACTACTGCTCTGCAGTAGTGGGGACTAGGCGCCATGGCCACACAGGGGAGAATTGGAGGCCACTGTTATGACAATTAGAATCATTTTGGGAAAAATCGCCCCCATAAATTCATACTGCCCCCATGGCAGCTGGAAATTTAAATTCAGTTAAATTAAACAAATCTGGAATTAAGACTAATGTTTTAGTGGTCATAAACCTACCAGCTGGATTTAACTGGATTTACTAATGCCCTTCAAGGGAATTAAATTTGCCATGCTTCTCCATTTTGGCCTACATGTGACTCCAGAACCATAGCAGTATGGTTGACTCTTTACAGCTTTCTGGAAAAAGCCTAGCAAGCCACGCAATTGCATCAAGGAGGAGGTGGGTGGCCTATCAGCATCTCCCCAAGGGTAATTCGGGATAGACAATAAATGCTGGCTCTGCCAGTGACACACACATCCCATGAACTAAAAACAAAATAGGGGTAGCCATGAAGTAAAAAGTAGACAGAGCAGAATTCAAATGGTGGCATTAATTCCTGTGCAGCTTAATCGTCCATCATTTGGAAGGTTCAATGTGGGGTATGAACATTTGCAAAGGTCACAAATCACTTTAGTTGTACAAGTCAGCATGTTGCAAATTCTGACTATTTTGTTTTCACATCATCAAACTGGATGCATTTAGAGCATGAGTGCTGATGAGCAGATAGATTTGTCAAAGTTCTATCTGAATGTTCTCTCGCTAGAAGTTTCCCTGACTTGCCAACCATAAACCTCTGATGATTTACTCCATTGAAGACTCATTATTTACAACAACTAATAACGGGCTACATTCATTCAGTCTTTCTGAACTGTGACACAGGAAACTAAGTACTTTGAATCACAGACAACAAATATGCAAACACTTCATTCATAACTCACTCAATTCACAACATAACAGGAAGTCAGAATGGTCGCTAAAGGTCAAAGGTAAAGCATCATTAAGGGCGTCGTGAATAGAATAAGGCATCACACTCCATTTACAATACACTTTACATTCCTCCAGCTCTGACACTGGAGGTCAATCTAACACTCAATAGAGTGAATAAATAACTTCTTCCCATACCCACTGCCACAAGACCAAGTTTCCTTGGGATCCTTTTGGAATTCCAGTATTCAAAAGCTCAGTTCTGTATTCAAATACCATGGGCCAGGATTTTATGGTTCCACCTCAGCACGTCTCCCGCAGTGACCATTGAAATCTCCATTCAGTTTGGCAGGACCGCAGGAAGGGCTGTAAAATCCTGGCCCATGTTTCTAATGGCCTAGTTAAATAATAATGGTAATATCCTGATTGGTTAGCCAGGGTCTTGTGTTAGTAGATCTGTGATAAACTTTTATTTTTGCTAGCCTCTATGATTGCCTAATCACAATTTGGTAACCATGTGGAAGTCTAGACATTTTCCATTTAATTTTTTCACCTCACAGCACCTTGGCTCCAAGGGCTACTCCTCACCATCACACCCCACTCCTATCCCTGCTCCTGCATTTGGTTCAGTTTCAGTTTACATCCCAATACCCTCTCCATTACTCATCTACAATGGCTGGCATAGGCATGCTGGGTAAACACGGAGAACATCAATAAAGGTCTAAACTTGATTTTCAGGCACAAAAAGTATTTCTGCTGTGCTGGAGCATTCAACAAAACCAGAAAAAACTAGCAAAAGCTGATCAACAGTTCTCCAAATGCTGCCGGGTGAAAAACAGCTCTGAACATACCTAAAATATTGTTTATGTGAAGGTGAAATGGAGCATGGGCTGCCAAAGCTTAAGCTGCAGAAATGCCCAAATTTCACCACTTACCGTACCACAGATGATTGTTCCTTTATTTATTTGTGGAGAAATATTCTGTGCAAATGGATTGATTCTTTCTGTTGGAAAATCTGATTGTCAAATCATTAATATGGTGGTCATGAAGCATTCTTCTCCCTCTCTCCCCAGTTCACAGAGGTAACCTTTCTCTCTCGCCACCACCCACTTCATGTTGATACTCGTCTCCCATTTTTTGTTCTAAATCCGTGATAGCAGCATCCTTTCTTTTTTCCTAACACCCCTACCTCCCCTCGCTACCTGAGATTTTGGTGGCACACCTCTCCCTTTGTGAAATTCAATATGGCACTCTCCCCTCTCTCTCCCTTTAGTTCAAAGCTGGCAATCCTCTCCAAGTTCTCCTTCCATTTTATGTTGCCTCCATCTCCTTCATCCTGGTACTATCTAGTCGCTACCTGCTACTCCCAATCAAGTTAACATCTTCCTCTCCACCCAGTGTTGTCATCAAATAATAAGAATAGTGATGCATAATCAAGGACCCCACACAGCGTGGACATACTCTCTTCCACCTTCTTCTGTCAAGAAAAAGATACAAAAATCCTGAGATCACGTACCAACTGACTCAAAAACAGCTTCTTCCCTGCTGCCATCAGACTTTTGAATGGACCTACCTCACATTAAGTTGATTTTTCTCTACACCTTAGCTATGACTGTAACACAACATTCTACACTCTCTCCTTTCCTTCTCTATGTACTTTTTGCTTTGTCGCAAGAAACAATATTTCTCACTGTATACCAATACATGTGACAATAATAAATCAAATCAAATCAGATTAAGTACCATCAAGTACCATACAAAGCTAGAGTCCCAGGCTAACCACACGGATCCCTGCCAACTATGGCAGGGTCTGAAAGACAGAGCAGGCTACAAGATGAAGGCGTGTAAAATCGCCAGCACCAATGTACCCCTCCCCGATGAGCTCAATGCATTCTATGCCCGTTTTGGGCAAGAGGTCAGCGAGAGCATGCCCTCCATCCCGGAAGCCTCGGGTGAACTCGTATCCAAGGTCACCACTGCAGATGTCAAAGCAGCCTTCTCGAAGGTCAACCCGTGGAAAGCAACTGCCCCGGATGGGGTACCAGGACGAGCACTCAGATCCTGCGCAGACCAGCTGGAGGGGGTATTTGCAGACATCTTCAACCTCTCTTTACAACAATCTGAGGTCCCTATCTGCTTCAAGAAAACAACCATCATAGAAAGAAATAGAAACCCTACAGTACAGAAAGAGGCCATTCGGCCCATCGAGTCTGCACCGACCACAATCCCATCCAGGCCCTACCCCCGTATCCCTACATATTTTACCCACTAATCTCTCTAACCTACGCATCTCAGGACACTAAGGGCTATTTTTAGCATGGCCAATCAACCTAACCCGCACATCTTTGGACTGTGGGAGGAAACCGCAGCACCCGGAGGAAACCCACGCAGACACGGGGAGAATGTGCAAACTCCACACAGACAGTGACCCAAGCCGGGAATCGAACCCAGGTCCCTGGAGCTGTGAAGCAGCAGTGCTAACCACTGTGCTACCGTGCCGCCCCATCATCCCAGTAGCAAAGAAAAACCAGACAGCGTGTCTTAATGACTATCGTCTGGTGGCTCTGACATCCATCATTATGAAGTGCTTCGAAAGGTTAGTCAACTTCTGGTCTCCCAGATTGTCTAGATCCACTACAGTTCACCTACCGCTGCAACAGGTCCACAGCAAATGCCATCTTCCTGGCCCTGCACTCAACCCTGGAACAGCTAAATAACAAAGACACCTATGTCAGATTCCTACTTATCGACTATTGCTCAGCCTTCAATGCCATTATTCCTATGAAATCCATCTCCAAACTCTGTGGCCTGGGGCTCGGCTCTTCCCTCTGCAACTGGATCTTCAACTTCCTAACCTACAGACCGCAATCAGTAAGGATAGGCAACAACATCTCCTCCATGATCATCCTCAACACCGGTGCCCCACAAGGCTGTGTTCTCAGCCCCCTACTATACTCCTTATACACCTATGTCTGTGTGGCCAAATTCCCCTCCAATTCAATTTTCAAGTTTGCTGATGACACCACCGTAGTGGGTCGGATCTCAAACAATGATGAGACGGAGTACAGGAAAGAGATGGAGAATCTGGTGAACTGGTGCGACGACGATAATCTCTCCCTGACTGTCAACAAAATGAAAGAGATAGTCATCAACTTCAGGAAGCATAATGGAGAACATGCCCCTGTCAACATCAAAGCAGACGAAGTAGAAATGGTCAAGAGCTTCATGTTTTTGACTGTCCAGATCACCAACAACTTGTCCCAGGTCCCTCTATCCCGATGCTCTAGTTAAGAATGCCCACCAACTTTTGCAGTACACTAAGAAATTTGGCATGTCCACTACGACTCTCCACAACTTTTACAGATGCACCAAAAAAAGCATTCCTTCTGGTTGTAACACAGCTTGGTATGGCTCCTGCTCTGTCCAAAACCGCAAGAAACTACAAAGGGTCGTGAATGAAACCCAGTCCATCACTCAAACCAGCTTCCCATCCATTGACTCTGTCTATACTTCCCGCTGCCTCGGAAAAGGAACCAGTATAATTAAGGACCACACACGCTCTGGACATACTCTCTTCCACCTTCTTCCACGGGAAAAAGATACAAAAGTCTGAGGTCATGTACCAACCGACTCAAGTACAGCTTCTTTCCTGTTGCCATCAGACTTTTGAATGGACCTACCTCGCATTTTGATCTTTCTCGACACCCTAACTTTGACTGCAACACTACATTCTGCACTCTCTCCTTTCCTTCTCTAAGTACGGTATGCTTTTTCTGTACAGTGTATAGGAAACAATACTTATCACTAATGCTTTGATGTGGAGATGCTGGCGTTGGACTGGGGTAAACACACTAAGAAGGCTCACAACACCAGGTTAAAGTCCAACAGGTTTATTTGATAGCACAAGCCACTAGCTTTCGGAGCACTGCTCCTTCATCAGGTGATTGGGATTTCAGTTCACAAACAGGGCATATAAAGACACAAACTCAATTTACAAAATAATGGTTGGAATGTGAGTCTTTACAGGTAATCAAGTCATAAAGGTACAGACAATGTGAGTGGAGAGAGGGTTAAGCACAGGCTAAAGAGATGTGTATTGTCTCCAGCCAGAACAGTTAGTGAGATTTTGCAAGCCCAGGCAACTCGTGGGGGTTACAGATAGTGTGACATAAACCCAATATCCCGGTTGAGGCCGTCCTCATGTGTGCGGAACCTGGCTATCAGTCTCTGCTCAGCGACTCTGCGCTGTCGTGTGTTGTGAAGGTCGCCTTGGAGAACGCTTACCCGAAGATCAGAGGCCGAATGCCCGTGACCGCTGACGTGTTCCCCAACAGGAAGAGAAACCGCTTGCCTGGTGATTGTCGAGTGGTGTTCGTTCACCCGTTGTCGTACAACAGATGAACGAACACCACTCGACAATCACCAAGCAAGAGTTTTCTCTTCCTGTTGGGGAACACTTCAGCGGTCACGGGCATTCGGCCTCTGATCTTCAGGTAAGCGTTCTCCAAGGAGGCCTTCATGTCACACGACAGCGCAGAGCCGCTGAGCAGAGTCAGATAGCCAAGTTCCACATACGAGGACGGCCTCAACCAGGATCTTGGGTTCATGTCACACTATCTGTAACCCCCATGACTTGCCTGGGCTTGCAAAATCTCACTAACTATCCTGGCTGGAGTTAATACACATCTCTTTAACCTGTGCTTAACCCTCTCTCCACTCACATTGTTTGTACCTTTAAGACTTGATTACCTGTAAAGACTTGCATTCCAACCATTATTGGTAAATTGAGTTTGTGCCTTTATATGTCCTGTTTGTGAACTGAAATCCCACTCACCTGATGAAGGAGCTGCGCTCCGAAAGCTAGTGGCTTGTGCAGTCAAATAAACCCGTTGGACTTTAACCTGGTGTTGTGAGACTTCTTACTGTACTAATGCTTTGACAATAATAAATCAAATCAAATCAAATCTACTGTTGTTAAAGCAATTCTGCTTATAAGGAGTTTGTCCTGACCACGTATACTTATGTATATACATACACAGTCACAGCAGGTCCAAAATTGCACTAGTTTCTATGATTACTAAGATAGTTAGAATGTTTGGGTTGAGTGGTAAGGGAGGGAGGATGGAGAGCTGAAACAGTGAAAGGGATCAGAATATCTCCATTAATTAATTGTTATCTGGGTAATAGGTGGATTGAAATGGAAAAATACAGAAAAATCAAAATACATTTCAGGGCAAGAAGGAAAATACAAGATGCAGGAAAATGTTGAAGTAATTTCCCTGGAATTAGAGTATCTAAGCCATACAAAGGAATGACTTGCATGTTAAAATCATAGCTTTCATATGTACTGCACATTGCTTCAAATTTTTGATTACTTTAAAGCGCAGTGACCATTACTGTTAGTCAAAAAGTTTAACCATTTAGAAGATAACAGGAACAAGATAAGATGAATCATCAATTTATGTTTTTGGTGTTGATTGCATGAGTTCCACTGACCAGGGCAATAGGGCAGCATGGTGGCACAGTGGTTAGCTCAGCTGCCTCACAGCGCCAGGGACCCAGATTCAATTCAGGCCTTGGGTGACTATCTGTGAGGAGTTTGCATGTTCTCCCCGTGTCTGCAAGGGTTTCTTCCGGGTGTCCAAAGATGTGGAGGTTAGGTGGAGGTTTGGCATGCTAAATTGCCACTTAGTGTCAAGAGGATTGGCAGGGTAAATATGTGGGTTTGTGCATGGGTGGGATTGTTGTCAGTGCAGGTTCGATGGGCTGAATGGCCTCATTCTGCACTGCAGGGATTCTATTTTCTATAGCTTTTGGGGCTAAAGGGTGTGGTGGACTTCAGTCGTGTATTTGTTATGCCTGGACACATCCCCTGCCGGCTCGGCTCCTCCCCTTGTCACCTAGTATAAAGGTGGCTGTCTCCTCCCCCTTGTTCAGTTCGGGTCGGTTACCTGTTGGGATGTGCTCCTGATTCTGTTATGAATAAAAGCCTACAGTTGTATTGGCACACAAGTAGTCTTTGCCTAATTGATAGCGCATCAAAGGGATCAAGGGATATGGGAGGAAGGGGAGATCAGGATATTGAATTCGATGATCAGTCATGATTAAAATGAATGACGGAGCAGACTTGAAAGGCCTAATGGTCTACTCCTGCTTTCTATGTAACTCTCATCTGAAAATGTATATTACATTCTCTTGTTCTGCCCCACCTCCAGTGGCTGTGTCTTGTGCTGCCTAGGCCCTGTGCTCTAGAATTCCCTCTCTAAATGTCCTTGTTTCATGGCCTCCCACACCTTTAATTCCTTCCTTAAAAGTCTCTTCCGAGCAAGCTTCTAATCAATATCTCGGTGGTAGTCTTCCATCTTGTTTGATGGTGGTTTGTGCCATGGTGGTTAACTCTGCATTAAGCATTGCCTGGTGTGACTCAGAGCTGCAGAGGAAGACAGTGGGCTGAGAAGGTGAATGATTCACTGGCCTCTGTTCTCTTTCCTCCCACTTCTTGGCCAGCTCAACTTTTCGTTTCTGTTTGCCTCATGCAATGCCCTTCCAAATAGTCAGTCTCTCGAGGTCATGGCAGTCAGCAACTGTTTCCCAGTTGTCAGTATCAATGTCTGTCTTTTTCATGTCACGCTTGCAGGTGTCCTCGTAGTGGAGATATGGGCACTCAGGAAGTTGTGACCTAGTGGCCAGTTCACCGTATACAATGTCTTTGGGTTTACCACCGTCATCCATCTGATGAATGTGGCCGAGCCAGCATAGAGATCGTTGACTTAGCAATGAGCACATGCTGATAGAATTAACAATCATAGAAATCATAGAAACCCTACAGTGCAGAAGGAGGCCATTCGGCCCATCGAGTCTGCACCGACCACAATCCCACCCAGGCCCTACCCCTACATATTTTACCCGCTAATCCCTCTAACCTACGCATCCCAGGACTCTAAGGGGCAATTTTTTTAACCTAGCCAATCAACCTAACGCGCACATCTTTGGACTGTGGGAGGAAACCGGAGCACCCGGAGGAAACCCACGCAGACACGAGGAGAATGTGCAAACTCCACACAGACAGTGACCCGAGCCGGGAATCGAACCCGGGTCCCTGGAGCTGTGAACCAGCAGTGCTAACCACTGTGCTACCGTGCCTCCCTCAAGTTCCAGGACCTCAGAGTTGGTGACCTCATCCTGCCAAAAGATGCCAAAGATATATCTGAGACAACAAAGATGGAAACTGTTCAGCCTTTTCTCCTGCCTAACATATGTTGTCAAGGTCTCAACGCCTTAGAGGAATGTGCTGAGGATGCAGACATAGTAGACTTGCAGTTTGGTGTTTTCAGTCAGATAGCTGTTGTTCCACACTTTCTTACTCAGCTTGGAAAAAAATCAGCTGCAGCTTTTGCGACATGAGGGGACTGAGAGCGAGGAGGTTAGCTCGCAAATAGATGAGGAATGTAGACAGGGTAAGAGGGAGGTTAGACGAGTGAGGGAGAAGGGAAGTGCTCAGGCTGAAGGTCTGAGATGTGTCTATTTTAATGCCAGGAGTGTAGTGAATAAAGTGGATGAGCTTGGAGCGTGGATTGCTGCTTCGAATTGTGATGTGGTGGCCATTACGGAGACTTGGATGTCTCAGGGACAGGACTGGGTGCTTCAGGTGCCAGGTTTTAGATGTTTCAGGAAGGACAGGGAGGGAGGCAAGAGAGGGGGGGGAGTGGCACTGTTGATCAGGGATAGTGTCACGGCTGTAGAGAAGGTGGACGCCGTGGAGGGACTGACTACGGAATCTCTGTGGGTGGAGGTTAGGAATAGGAAGGGGTCGGTAACTTTGCTGGGTGTTTTCTATAGGCCGCCCAATAGTAACAGAGATGTTGAGGAGCAGATGGGGAAACAGATCCTGGAGAGATGTAGGAATAACAGAGTTGTCGTGATGGGAGATTTTAATTTCCCAAACATAGATTGGAATATCCCTAGGGCTAGGGGTTTGGATGGAGAGGAGTTTGTTAGGTGTGTCCAGGAGAGTTTCCTGACACAGTATGTGGATAAGCCTACTAGAGGAGAGGCTGTTCTTGATCTGGTGCTGGCTAATGAACCTGGACAGGTGGAGGATCTCTCGGTGGGTGAACATCTTGGGGATAGCGATCATAATTCTATCTCCTTCACGATAGCATTGGAAAGAGATAGGGTCAGGCAGGCTAGGAAAGTGTTTCTCTGGAGTAAAGGGAAATACAGTGTCATCAGGGAGGAAATTAGACGGGTAAATTGGAAGGAGGCATTCTTGGGGAAAAGTACCGAAGGAAAGTGGAGGATTTTCAAGGAATGTTTGTCTGGAGCTCTGCATGACAACGTTCCGATGAGACAGGGGGGTGTTGGTAGGGTACGGGAACCGTGGTGCACAAAGGTTGTGATGAACCTGGTAAATAAGAAAAGAGAGGCGTACAGAAGGTTCAGAGAGCTAGGAGGTGTTAAGGATTTAGAGGAGTATACGCGATGTAGGAAGGAGCTTAAGAAGGAAATTAGGAGAGCGAGAAGGGGTCATGAGAAGACCTTGGCGGGTAAGATTAAGGAGAATCCCAAGGCTTTCTACAAATATGTCAAGAGTAAAAGGATGAGATGTGAAGGCATAGGACCCTTAAAAGGTGAAGGGGGAAAAGTTTGTGCGGAACCGTTAGAAATGGCGGAGGTGCTTAATGAATACTTTACCTCGGTATTCACGGTGGAAAGGGATCTGGGTGGTTGTACTGCTGGATTGCGGAGGACAGAAAGGATCGAGCATGTGGACATAAAGAAAGAGGATGTGTTGGAACTATTGAATGGCATCAAGGTTGGTAAGTCGCCGGGACCGGATGGGATGTACCCCAGGTTACTGTGGGAGGCGAGGGAGGAGATTGCGGAGCCTTTGGCGATGATCTTTGCATCGTCGATGGAGACGGGAGAGGTTCCGGAGGATTGGAGGATTGCGGATGTGGTCCCTATATTCAAGAAAGGGAACAGGGACAGCCCGGGAAATTACCGACCGGTGAGTCTAACCTCAGTGGTTGGTAAGTTGATGGAGAGGATCCTGAGAGACAGGATTTATGATCATCTAGAGAAGTTTAGTATGATCAAAAGTAGTCAGCACGGCTTTGTCAGGGGCAGGTCGTGCCTTACGAGCCTGGTTGAGTTCTTTGAAAATGTGACCAAGCACATTGACGAAGGAAGAGCGGTGGATGTGGTCTATATGGACTTCAGCAAAGCGTTCGATAAGGTCCCCCATGCAAGACTTCTTGAGAAAGTGAGAGGGCATGGGATCCAAGGGGCTGTTGCCTTGTGGATCCAGAACTGGCTTGCCTGCAGAAGGCAGAGAGTGGCTGTGGAGGGGTCTTTCTCTGCATGGAGGTCAGTGACCAGTGGAGTGCCCCAGGGATCTGTTCTGGGACCCTTGCTGTTTGTCATTTTCATAAATGACCTGGATGAGGAAGTGGAGGGATGGGTTGGTAAGTTTGCTGACGACACCAAGGTAGGTGGTGTTGTGGATAGTTTGGAGGGATGTCAGAAGTTGCAGCGAGACATAGATAGAATGCAAGACTGGGCGGAGAAGTGGCAGATGGACTTCAACCCGGATAAGTGTGTAGTGATCCATTTTGGCAGATCCAATGGGATGGAGCAGCAGTATAAAATGAAGGGTACCATTCTTAGCAGTGTAGAGGATCAGAAGGACCTTGGGGTCCGGGTCCATAGGACTCTTAAATCGGCCTCGCAGGTGGAGGATGCGGTCAAGAAGGCGTATGGCGTACTAGCCTTCATTAATCGAGGGATTGAGTTTAGGAGTCGGGAGATAATGCTGCAGCTTTATAGGACCCTGGTTAGACCCCACTTGGAGTACTGCGCGCAGTTCTGGTCACCTCATTACAGGAAAGATGTTGAAGCCATTGAAAGGGTGCAGAGGAGATTTACAAGGATGTTGCCTGGATTGGGGGGCATGCCTTATGAGGATAGGTTGAGGGAGCTTGGTCTCTTCTCCCTGGAGAGACGAAGGATGAGAGGTGACCTGATAGAGGTTTACAAGATGTTGAGGGGTCTGGATAGGGTGGACTCTCAGAGGCTATTTCCAAGGGCTGAAATGGTTGCTACGAGAGGACACAGGTTTAAGGTGCTGGGGGGTAGGTACAGGGGGGATGTCAGGGGTAAGTTTTTCACTCAGAGGGTGGTGGGTGAGTGGAATCGGCTGACGTCGGTGGTGGTGGAGGCAAACTCGTTGGGGTCTTTTAAGAGACTTCTGGATGAGTACATGGGATTTAATGGGATTGAGGGCTATAGATAGGCCTAGAGGTGGGGATGTGATCGGCGCAACTTGTGGGCCGAAGGGCCTGTTTGTGCTGTGACTTTCTATGTTCTATGTTCTATGTTCTATGTGTGTTGATTTCAGCATCAAGTGATAGATTACTGGTGATTGTGGAGCCTAAATTTGTGAAGCTATCAGCAACCTCCAGTTTCACATTGTCAATGCTGACAGATGGTGATATTACAACAACCTGGACAATTACATTTGTCTTACTGATGTTGATGGGCAGGCGAAACTTCTTATAGGCATAACAGAGTCTCGGTAAGGGTCAGAAGAAAGTGCAATAGTAATGGAGGGAGAGTCAGATTGGGGCTGGGAGGTTGGAAGAGGAGGGAGTGAGCATGGCAAGGGATAGAGATAGACAAAAGGTAAAAGGTCTCTAGGTGCACTGAGGCAGCATTCTTTCTCCTTCTGACACATATGGAGTGATGAAAAAGGCAAGTCCCTTCTTGCGGCAAAGTTTTTTGAACCCGGGAAACTCATGCGGTACCACATGAAGGCATATCAAGGCTTCCAATTCCACTGCAGAAGCCTAATTTAAATATATTAGTGGTGTCCTGTCTCACACTAGAATTGGCAATGGACATATACTGGGTTGGGAGCATGCTCCCTATTTTTAATAATCTGAACTTCCCTCCGCCCTCTCCTGTCTAATTTAGGGGGTTTAATACAGAGACCTAAGTGTCAAACACTGGTCTGGAGACTACATATCATGTAAATAGAATATACCATATCTTATTTGCATATTGTGAAGATTGAGGAAGTTAAAGAAATATGCAAGAAATAAATAATATCCACAATTATATCAACAGGCAGAACCCAATCACCACAACTGCATTATAGAAAAGCAAACTACTGCAGCTGCTGGGATTCTGGAGTACGTGATCCTTTTCACCACGAGGAAATTACATTAGGGCTCTTCCAGATTTTCTGCTGATTCTAACAGTGAGAGACTAAAGGCGGAATTCTCTGGCCCTTCCCACAAGCGGGATCTTTCGGTGCAGCCAAAGGCGACCCCCTCCATCTGGCGAGCAACCAAAATGCCATAGACATTGGTGGATCAGAAGATCCACTGGCAGCCAATAACGAGCTTTCTCCACTGCTGGGAAACATGCCCTGGAGCTTGAGGTTGCGGGGGGGGGGGGGGGGAAACCCACCCAAAGTCTTACACAATAAAAAAAGAATGCTTTAGTTCCTAGCCAGTGTAAATTTACTGATTTAAGTCTAGTGCCTGTGGGAATATTGGAATTGCTTTAACACCAAATTTACTGAGAAGAAAAGGAACCAGACTTCCTGTCCTGAATATTTATCTAGTGGCTTTAGCTAGAAGTGGATGGACGTGGGTGTTTAACGGGGACAAGTTTGAATTTGGCTCTGATGTAGGCAGGTAAACTAGCCCAGGAATAGAACCAACTGTGAGGAACCAGGGACAAATACCTGCAAATACCTGATTAAATAGTAATGTAAGCACTCATATACAATGTTGCAGACTCCTTAAAGCTATTCTGCATCAAGAAGGCTGACCAATGTTGTACTCTATTTATAGAACATATCTACTTTTGAATTTAGAGGTTTGCTCTCCAGCTCATATTAAAAATGATCAATTCACATTAGAGACCATTTTCACGAGCAGGACAACAAAAATAGCAATAAAAAGCATGACACTCTCTTTTCTGTACTGACAATGCAGTGGTTTATCAGGATTCTTCGAGATAGTATCTCCTCAATATGTCTAAAATTCAGTCATGAACAGAATTAGATTTGCTGCAGCCATTAAGGACATTCACGGTATCGCATAGGTAACTGATGGTCATTTTGACACTACTGAATCATATGTTATGAATGCTAACGTGAAGGCAAACACTAAAGCAACATCTAGGTGAGATGGAATGCAGTAGCCCTTTAAAATTTCCACATCCGATCTACTAATCAGAGAGCAACTGTTACTTACCCTCCAGGCTCAGCAACTTTAAAAAACATGAACATGCTGAAGTTAGTTTCTGCACAATGATGAGTGAAACAAGCAAGAGTGCTGTGATGCATCAAAGAAGCCACGTATGGCAGGGGCAACCTTCAACATTATTGAACTAACTGTTGATACTGGTTAAGGCTCACACATGCAGCAGGCTGCTTGGGTGAAGTAACCAATGCTCATATCCAAGCAAGGAGAGTATGGCTTAAGGATAGGAGAACAGAAACAAATTGATGGGATTAGTTAAAAGAAAAAAAATGGCCTAATAAATAAACAGGAGAAGGGATAATTTTAAATTTGATTTATAGAATAGAATAGAATCCCTACAGTGCAGAAGGCCATTCAGCCCATTGAGCCTGCACTGACAACAATCCCACCCAGGCCCTATTCCATTAACCCCACATATTTACCCCGCGAGCCCCCCAACACTAAAAGGCAATTTAGCATGGCCAATCAACCTAACCTGCACATCTTTGGACTGTGGGAGGAAACCAGAGCACCTGGAGGAAACCCACGCAGACATGGGGAGAACATGCAATCTCCACACAGACCGAGGCCGGAATCGAACCTGGGTCCCAAGCACAGTGAGGCAGCAATGCTAACCACGGTGCTCAATTGTAATAAATCCTACATAATAAAGTGAATGTTGATTGAAGCTACATGCTAGATTATCTCTCTGAGGTACTTCCATGTTTTGTGAAGCTGATATTATGACGTAGAAAAATAATACTATGGGAACATAATCCTGCCATTAGATTCCTACACAATTAACATATTGCTATAGTTTGCATTTATAGTTAAGCAATCATTTTAATTACTTACATGTGGAACAAATAAATAGTTAGGGACAGTTGGAGACCATTGAACATCTACTGACTCATACTTTGCAGCTTATCGGTCCACTTGTGGGATATATCCCTCAGCTTTTTAAATTAAAGTTAAGGTTAGACATATTTCAAATTGTAGATGATAGGATTTTGTCCATAGGTAATAAATATCTCCATACACATATCAGAGCATATAGGAAAAAAAAATCACAGTAATTGCTCGTGAGACAGGAAGGAAATACTTCTGGAAACAGGTTCTTGAAATCTGTGTAGGAAAACAGACTGCCAATATTGATGCCAATAAGTGGGTGTGTAAATTCACAACTGTTTCACCTGACAGTCATATTTATGTTTCCACAAAGGAAGAAGAATATAAAATGTTACACAGGAAACACTGTAGGTAAATGCTCATTCAGGTTTTCTTCCACATACAAGACCTATACTTTCTAAATAGCAGTTATTATGGGGCAGCCTCCAGGCATTCCGCATCAGGTGTTGCCTAATTGGCCCTTGTCATTCAGATGAGTCACACCTGTACCTGGTGTCCAGTTTATCCTGAACCTACTCTGTGCTTTTATAGATTGAGGCAAGAGCAACTGACTGGAAACATCGGACATTTTCTCATGCAACAGACTCAAGGGGGTTAGTATTCATTGCACGGCTCTGTTCGTTGCCTGGCTGAATTCTGGGCCGGGAACCTGGAACTGCCAGTGGAAGTGATTTTTGAGGAGGAGGCCGAGCCCCATGCAATTAAAGACTTCGGGCTGGCTCCTGACACTCGAGGACCAATAGAAGGCCCTCTGGCATTGAAAATCAGCAGCCCGTTATCAGAGGTGGTATTGGCGATGTAGGATAAAGAGGGAGCCTCCAGGAGCCTCTGAAGACTATTTTTAAAAACTTTCAAATCATCAACAGAAACCCCGCCACAGAGCATGGCCCAATGGGTATTGAGGTTGTGGGTTGGGGAGATGGGCTGAGGGCATATTTTTAATGATGGAGTGCTGGACCTCAGTCTGCCACTGGGAGCCTGCCTCCAATTGTCAGCTAGGTTTCAGCCTCAACCAAACGCCAGTCCATGTTAGCAGATTAGCCCTAATAGATCATTAAGGATGGCCCATTGGCTATCTTCTCTATCTGCTGCTTGTGGATGGGTAGAGTCATAGAGATTTACAGCATGGAAACAGGGCCTTTGGCCCAATTTGTCCATGCCGCCCTTTATTTTTAAACCCCTAAGCTAATCTCATTTCCCCACATTTGGCCCATATCCCTCTATACCCATCTTATCCATGTAACTATCTAAATGCTTTTTAAAAGACAAAATTGTACCTGCCTCTACTACTACCTCTGGCAGCTTGTTCCAGATACTTACCACCCTGTGTGTGAAAAAATTGCCCCTCTGGATACTTTTGTATCTCTCCCCTCTCACCTTAAACCTATGCCCTCTAGTTTTAGACTCCCCTACCTTTGGGAAAAGATATTGACTATCTATCTGAACTGTGCCCCTCATTATTTTATAAACCTCTATAAGATCACCCCCCAGCCTCCTACGCTCCAGAGAAAAAAGTCCCAGTCTATCCAGCCTCTCCTTATAACTCAAACCATCAAGTCCCGGTAGCAACCTAGTAAATCTTTTCTGCACTCTTTCTAGTTTAATAATATCCTTTCTATAATAGGGTGACCAGAACAGAACACAGTATTCCAAGTGTGGCCTTACCAATGTCTTATACAATTTTAACAAGAAATCCCAACTCATGTATTCAATGTTCTCACCAATGAAACCAAGCATGCTGAATGCCTTCTTCACCACTCTGTCCACCTGTGACTCCACTTTCAAGGAGCTATGAACATGTACCCCTAGATCTCTTTGTTCTGTAACTCTCCCCAACGCCCTACCTTGGTTCAATCTACCAAAATGCATCACCTTGCATTTGTCTAAATTAAACTCCATCTGCCATTCATCAGCCCATTGGCCCAATTGATCACGATCCTGTTGCAAACGGAGATAACTTTCTTCACTGTCCACTATGCCATCAATTTTGGTGTCATCTGCAAACTTACTAACCATGCCTCCTAAATTCTCATCCAAATCATTAATATAAATGACAAATAACAGTGGACCCAACACTTATCCCTACACCACCAACACTCAAACTGGTATGTTCAAAAATGGCCTGTAGACAGGCGCATGATGGCAAGCCAGCAAACCACCATGTCATCCAATGGTGGGAAATTATGTCCCAAGGGTTTCACCCAGAAAAGCGTGGAGCAATAACTTGCCGCTGCAAGCAAACAGCTGTAGGCCAGCAACGCGAACCACTGACACTTCACCAAAGTGCAGTCAGGTACAATATTGCTTTTCATTCAGGTTACAATTGTGATTTTCAGACATAAATATGAGTTGCCCTCACATTAAATAAATGTTTGATTAACTTCCTCTTTCAGCACTAACCAAAATAGTTGTACTTAATAATGTTCTGACATAGCTGCCAATAATGCCACAATGTTGTCTGCACGCCACAACTCACCAGACGGGATTTTCCATTTAATTTATACAGAAGAGAAGCATTAACTTTGCATTTTAAAGGTCATCATTCTGATTTAACAAGAACATCTCCGGTCCAGTGACAATGTATTCAAGCATCCTGTTCCCTTTAAAGCTGATGTCAGGCAGTTTTAACTCAACCGACTGGAGGGATGGAAAATTAGCTAAAGTTTCCAATTCTTCCAATTCTCATATCCTGTGGTCGCATAAAGACAGGATAGGTTCAGTTATATGCTTCCAAGGTCAAATTGCCAACTGCACTCAAGAGGCCAATGATGTTCACTTCATCAGAGGTCAATTATATATTTTTCTGGTATCCTGGTGCATTTTGACATACCAGGAACAACAGGCCTGGATAATCAGGCAGGAGCAACCAGAAAAGGCCTTTCTTGTTCACTGGACTACTGTGTGGTGTGGGTGGATGGGAACTGGGCAACAGAGCAGGGAAGGGCAGAAAAATTTTTTTTCTCACATAGCCAGTCCCTTCAGTACCTGTCTTAAACTTGCACAATTGCTGCAAGTCTGCTCTGTGCTCACTGTGGCCGGTTGGGCAAATTTGGTGGGCTCAGGTCTCAGGTCTCCATGCCTAATAATGATAGCAGGCATTTTATAGGCTAAAGTGCACGGAGCGGTTGCCATACTAGCAGTGCCTCACTGCTCAACCTCACCCAGAGAGAATTGCCACAAGGATGGTGTACCAAAGTAGCCCCCATGTGCGATACAATGCTATTGGATTATTATTGCTGTTAAAAGCGGATTACGAAGAAGCTTTCTTTCTGACTTGAGGAAATATTTTTAAAATTGTAGTTTTGAGCGTGGCCCCGCAAATGGTCAAGCCATAGATACTAACACCAGATGTAGCACTAAGCCGCACATACCAGAATGGAACAGATTTGATTCCTAGTTGTTGTGGTGTGAGCTGTTCCCCATTTGGGGGATCACGGAAATGGCGAGTGGGATTGTGAGCTCCCCCTCTCCAAGACTGCACCTCACACCAGCATCAAGGCCCAGACGATGGTTGGCCTGCACCTGCCCTTATTGTTGCTCAGTCTGCCTCTCTGGGCCATGAGTATCTATCCCTGGTTGCTTCACTGAGTCTCAAAGCCCAGGTCCAACGATAAACCCAGTGGCAATGTCTTTGCTGCTAAGCTGTGGCCTGTCCGAGCCCAACCCTATTAGCCTGATGCTACCCAACAACCTGGACTCCAACATCAGTCATGACCTTTAACCTGTGTTCCCACTGCTTCCGAGCCAAGGCTTCTGGAGCAGCGCAGGTGAAGTAAAGAACCAGGGAGTACACAAAATAATAATTTTAAAAACTACTTTAAAAACACAGGTTTGCATATCTATATCTTGCATTATATATTGATCTATATTAAGCAAACTTTATTGATTGTATGTTACTATGCTGTTTTATTGCTGTTGGAGTCTGGGGTTGCAATAAGTTTCAAGTGTTAAGATGTGACTATACCAGAAAAAGGTTGGCGAAGCACCAAGTTAAGGTAACACATTTAGCATGAACCAAGATTTTCACCTTCCATGGCAGAGCAGTTTGCCAAAGTTCAAAGTCAAACCTCACACAAGAATGGCTATAGTGAATGTGGAGGGCCACTGATGGTAGTGGAATTACACCTCAGTTAGAATCAGTACCTTCAAGAAAGGGAGAACATTGGAAGGGGGATGGGGAACACAGTAGGGAAAAGCATGTCAGAATTCATCAGCACAATATTTAGCTCTAAGAGGATTATACATCCCAAATCAGTCATACTAATATTTTTGAACTTAGCACTATAAATTTTGAAAATTGTACATTTTAAACATTTGCACATGTTTAGTATAAGAAAAAAACTGGATGCTCTTTAAGAAAACTGGGTCATGTTATGACATTGTTATATACATTTGATATTTTTAGAGATGATTATCAGTGAAAACAAAGCTCAATAATTATCTGCTTCCAATTTCCTCAGCCAAACTCCAGGGGCTAAACTGTACCATGTTAGACATCCTGCTGCCAACACAGTCATCTTAAAATAATACATTGTATACTTACTTCAGATTAGGACAGATTTTGCTGTACATACCAAGTAGCTGTGCAGCTAGCAAACTCAAAGACACACCTAAAAACACTAGACAGAATTTTGCACCCACATTTGCCACAGGCACTAACTGTGATGTGGGCATTAAGCCCCGCAAGAGGCCAAACATGAGAATCTTGACGGTGATCTCGTGGCCTGATCGTTCCCATCCCCTGCCATTGACAATAATAAGGCTCTTGCCCGGGCATTTAAATACTTTTCACCTCATCAGCAGGCTTCCCCGCAATATTGTTTCCCCCCCCCCCGCCCCCTCCACATTGGGATCTCCCCCATCACCGACGTATCATTTGGTGGTGGTGATCAGAGTTTCAGCTTTCTTGTGCTCATCCTTAGTTATGATTCCCTTTGCACCTGCTGTGGTGTACACCTCTTGTCTGGCTGTGTTTCTTACTGAGTTGCACTCTACCATGTATTTTCAGGGCCAAAAAGCCTAAATTGGTGCGTTATCTTTAATTATAAGGCAAATAAAGAGTATTTCACAAATACTGGATGCCAAAGTAGTCTGCCCCACAGCTATAGCGTGCCATGGGCAGGCTAAACTGGCTGACACTGGGACTTCTGCCCTTCACTGGGAAGGAAGTCCCACCCTCAGGAGCTGCAGCAGTCCCAGCAGTGCCAATAGTGCCTCAGTGGGCATTGGCGGGACTGCAAGCAGGCCCAATTAGTAGGCCCAATGAATTGAGTTGCGTCTGAGGTATTGTATCGGGAGGGTTTGGCCAGCTGAGAGAGGGGAAGACAGAGGTATGGGGGTTGTGAGTTTTAGGGAGTTGGCAGGTAGGAAAAAAGTGGGGGGTTCTTATCTTAGGGGGGTTGCCTCCAGATGTGCAACAAGCCTCCCTGAAGATAGTACCCCCTTCCATCCCGCTCTTTTAAAAGCTTTTTTAAACCAAATCAGCCTGCACAATGTGCTTACCCATTTCTGCAAAAAGTAGATCTTAAGCTTCAGAATATACTTCGTGCCTTTGCAAATCATTTTTTAAAAATGTAAATACCAAAAGCAAATGCTTGCAGATGCTGGATATCCAAAACAAAAAACAGAAAATGCTGGAAATACTCAGGTCAGGCATCATCTGATAATCAGTGCTTTTAGGCAGTTCATCTCCCATTATAACTGGCTAAGGTTAGAGATAAAACAGGCTTTAAGCAAGTACAGGGAAAGGGAAAAAGGGAAGAAAGAACAAAAGGAAAGGATTGGATGGAAGGCAAGAATGATTAAATGATAATAGGGATGAGATACAGCCTTTTGATTGGGCATTTTATAGCCTACAAGATTTAACTTTGAATTAATAATTTCAGATCATAACCAATATACCCATTTTTTGTGACCAGCAGTTACTGGTAATGATTCTGCTGTTGCCAATTACATTTCCTCTGGACCCATCCTTACACTTGTCCCTTGCCTTGCTTAGCCTGCCCATGGCACGCTATAGCTGGTGGGGAGTTTTGTCATTTAAGGACTCCTGCCTTTCACCCTACCATAGACTTTTCCTTTTGTTCTTCTCCTTCCTTCTTTTCCTCCTCCTGCCCTGCTTAAAACTTGTTATGTCTCTACCTTTTGCCAATTCTGATGAAAGGTCAACCACCTAAAATGCCAACTCTGTTTCTCTCTCTGTAATCCCGCCAGATCTACTGACTGTTCTTAGTATTTTATTTTTTATATATAAGTACCTTGTGCAAGTAAGTTTTAGAATAGCTCTCAAAAGTTGTGCACAAACATCTTTATAAAGTGCTTGATTTTATACTCCCCCGGCAGGTGTACTTTTGGCTGGGGGCGGGTGAATGCCCAACCGAGTACCTTCTCGCCAATCCCCAAGCTCAGCCTCATAACACACGGGTGGATGGGGGCTGAGATCTGCAGCCCATTCACAATATTTAAATAAACAAGAGTCAAGTGAGCTTGACCTCAATAATATGTTGCCTGTGCTATAATACCTATAGCATGCCAAGTCGGGTGGGATTGTGCAGGCTGATTTAGTTAAAAAAAGCTTTTAAAAGAGCGGGATGGAAGGGGGTACTATCTTCAGGGAGGCTTGTTGCACATCTGGAGGCAACCCCCCTAAGATAAGAACCCCCCACTTTCTTCCTACCCGCCAACTCTCTAAAACTCACAACCCCCACACCTCTGTCTTCCCCTCTCTCAGCCGGCCAAACCCTCCCGATACAATACCTCAGACGCAACTCAATTCATTGGGCCTACTAATTGGGCCTGCTTGCAGTCCCGCCAATGCCCACTGAGGCATTATTGGCACTGCTGGGACTGCTGCAGCTCCTGAGGGTGGGACTTCCTTCCCAGTGAAGGGCAGAAGTCCCAGTGTCAGCCAGTTTAGCCTGCCCATGGCACGCGATAGCTGTGGGGAAGACTGGCTTGGTGCTTTCCTTCTGGTGGTTTGAGGTTCGAGCTATCCACGCTCCCTCCCACCCCCCATCCCCCCTCCCCCCCCCCCCGACCACTCCCCATAATATGCAGCCCAAAGCTTTTCAGTGGCAATTAAGTAATGTTTTGATGGGTTTTGAGAGTTGAAGAATTATTTACAGTCATTGAAAAAGAGTCTTTTATAAGAGCAGAAATTTAAAGAGAAAGTTTCACAGAGATGCTGAGCTCTTTAGTCATAAACTTCACGGGCATCAGTTATCAGTATAGTAGGAAGAAATTCCAGAGCAAATTCTAGTAAAAGCAATAACCCTGGGCATTGCTGTCATCAATCCCTGGCTCCGAATGTATCTTGGCTTATTATGACGGTTCCACCTCCAGGCTATAAAGCCGTGTAGGTGAAATTCCTGTAAATACGCTAGTTCAAGAGGGGTACAAAATGAAGACAGAACTTTAAGCACATTTGGAAGCCAAGTACCTTTCTGGTGTTTCATACCTATTTTAAAGCAATTTTCATTTTATTCCCAGTGTAATACTTTTCTTAGAATGTATTTTTGTGACATCAGGTCATATTAAAAATTCAAATGTGTTGACCATTGTAAGCTCTTAAGCATGCTATGCCTATGTGAATGAATGATAGTTAATAATCAAACTTAAAAATGGAAAATACAGGAGAGATTTGTGCTTTCTTTATGCCCCTATTGTCTATGCATGTTTTAACATTCCAAACTTTGTTAATGAGATCGGCAGGAAATTTGGTTGTAAATAGACGCTGGTTAAATGGAGGCATGAATGGATATAATTTCCTGATTATGCCCCGACAGAAAACGCTAGCTGCTCACAAGTCTCACACAAAGCACATAATGTTTAGCCACTAGGATAAGGTAACTTGATTTTGCAGTGTAAATGAAGGTAGTTGCACAAAGCCCAGTATAAGAGTAGTTCAAAAGATGTAGTCATTAACCTGTGATGTGGTAGCAAAAAGTCAATGCAAAGTAGCATCCTTAAATTGTTGAACTCTAGAATATGTCAAGCCAGCATTCTGGATGCCATTTTTATTTAAATCATTTCTTTAAAAATCAATGGAGGTGAATACAATTGATAGTTCCTTTCCATTCTTGAGCTTTTAGAAGGCCTCTGCTCATACTTAGAAATTGTGTTATAATTTTTTTTTAGAATTTCAGTTCGCTATTGAAGGATCTCACTGTTTTTCCTTTACTCTCTGTCCTGCCCTGCTGCCTCAGCCATGACTAACCCTTTATTGTAATTTTACAACAGTGAATAGCACCGAACAATGTTTCAGTGTTATTAAATGATTCTTTTAAGAAGAGGTTCTATGTCATCCTTTCACTGGTTGCTTAATAAATTTCATCCCTCCTGTTACTAGAGGGATTCAGAAATCTTAGATGGTTAAATCTTCTAACTTATCACTGCAACATGAAAGTGTCTGAGAAGAGCAATTAGGTGGAAAGAATAGAATAGAGAAGGCCCTTTTTAGGAGCCAGGTTTGTTTTGCTGTCAGCATGATACCTGATCTACCTGTCTCTCTCACATCACCTGAATGCCACTGCCTCAGAATGGCAGCCGCTCTCCCCTCCAGCCACGTGAATAAAAGGCATTAACCTGCCAGTGTTAATCTACACACAGGAAGTTAGATCACTTTCAGAATAAGAAAACATGTAGGTTCGCCAAACAAGACACTCCAGCTGGCTCCTTTCAAACACAGGAAAGATGTAAATCTGGATCGAAATGTGATATCTCAAAGTGTTCCATTCATCTACGCTAATCCACATAACATTGTGCAATCAGGAGGGAATGGAGGTGGAGAGTACACTTTGACACATTTTCTTGGCCATTATGGATTTAAAACGGAAACATGTTTTTTTAAAAATGCTATGTGCAGCAACTTTTTCCTCCTGAAATGTTCCTGTAAATTAGTGAACTCTTAATCCAGCAAAAGATTTAATGATGCGTTTCTTAAGAACCACTCTTCCTCCTTCAATAAGGCAGCAAGTACAGAAGAGACATGTTTGTTGTAACTACAGTTAACCCTATGTATAATTAATGTTTTTGTACTTGGAAGCATATAGGCATCATACCATGTTGCTTTACATCCCCAACATCATCTAGGGAAGGAGGGCAAAAGTACACATTTGCAATAGGATTCAAGAAATGGTTTAATCGGTAGCACTGATTCCAAACCAACTGGATCAGCGCCAGCTCACTGATTGGATGCTGTGGCTTTGTTGGCAACAAGAACAAGCTTAAGCATGCGCACTGCACCTGCACAGTGCACATAGATTGACTTGTGTATGCCTGGTCTCTAATGCATTTAAAAGTCAATCTCTCTTTTTTAGAATATTTTTGATATTAGCAGTCTGAAATACAAAGTTTTTAAAAAAACTAACAATTCATTGACCCAGAGGAGATTTTTATCTGCAAGGATTAGTGAGACACTAGTTAAACTGTGTTTTTGGCCTTCCCATCTGACTTAGAAAAGTAAAGAAAACAGTACCCCAAAATAGCCTCCTAAAAATGCAGCAACTTCCTTCTCAGCAATACTGATGAGACCTTATCTCCAATGCTTGATATCTATTCTGACTATGAACAGGAGATGGCTCTTTTAAATGGAACCAGGAAACTGAAATTTGGCAATAACAGTAGCAATCCACTCTGTACTGTTGGAACTTGCATTAGTTCTACAGAGACAGACCATAATTACGTATCATTGAATTACTGATTTATACACAATATATCTGACTATGAGCAAGCACGAAATGCCAGAACTCAGGACATGCACATGCGTGTGTTTGTTTATACTGTGTGTGCATTCGCATCAAACGTGCACACTGAATAGACAGATCTGCTCCAAAAGGAAAGTGGTTTTTATCTCTCTGTGCCTGCACAGGCAGAACTGAAAAGGGAAAGTCACCTGCGGAAAAGTGGAGTTTGCATTACAATTTCCTGCAATTCGTTTTTATCATTGAAGAAATGCTTATGTCTAGTTTGTGAAGTACTGTACAGTTTATTACTACTTATAGATGAATACATTTAGCATTGTCACCAAGATGTGTATAATAGAAACAATACAGTTTTGAGTTTGGAATAATTTGATGACAGTCCTTAGAGACTAGCTGTGTCAGAAAATATCAAGGGTTCTAACTGTCTGCAGGGTTGGTTTTTTATCTTTTGCGAGGTACAGACATGAAATTGCTAGCTTATAATTCCATTCTAACCCTTTCAGGGAGGTAATCCGGAGGTAAATTACATGTTGTAATTTTTATATTACTAAAAAGAAGCTTTAGATTGACACTTGGTAAAGGTTTCATGGACTGTGGTCTTGTCATGCCTTTTCTGCTTTGGAAAATATCTCAGTGATGTTTCACCCACAGTGAAATGCATCTTCATGCAGCTAGCGTTAGTTGGGCGAACCAGAAAAGGGAGAAGAGGTCATTCTCTAATGGACAGCACAAACATTCTCTCACCCAAAATGAAAAGGAATTTTGTTATATCAGTCCAAAGATGTACAGGTTAGGTGAATTGGCCATGTTAAATTGCCCCTGAGAGTCCAAAAATATACAGGTCAAGTGGATTGACCATGGTAAATGTGCAGGGTTTCGGGGATTGGGCAAGGGGGCGGTGGGCCTGAATAAGATGCTCTTTCGGAGAGCTGGTGCAGACTTGATGGGCCAAAGCCTGACTGTTTGGGGTGGACAGTCAGGGATAACCTTTGTAAGATCAGATGCAAGTGACACAAAGATTTATTTCAATACTATTTATTTTGTATGTTTAAAAAAATACAGCTCTCTCAAAATTATTGACTGTAAAGACTGCACGTCTTTAAAGGTTTAGTATTCCCATTTGCTTTTACCATACATTCATCTCATCATAAATGTTAATTTACCTGCTTTGCAACGCAATGGCCAGAATTTTACCGTCCCGCCTGCTATGGGAATCAAAGCGGGCGAGGGACGGACCATGGAAAGGTACTTTGACCTCGGGTGGGATTTTATGGTTTCGGGACGAGCGAGGCTGTAAATTCCCGCCAAGTATGTCAGAACTCAAAACATAAACTGAGTTATTTTGTTACTTTTATTTTGTGATTTGACATTACAATCATTGTAATGACTTCAATGAGACACATAAGGTTGGCCTCGGAGTATGAGCTCCCTGATTAAGGTCTTAATTGCCTGCCCAATCAGAGAGCCGCACCTGAATATAAAACTGGGAATGTCAGATCTTCTGGCACTCTAGATTCTGACTGTGTACCAGAAGCATTCTAGGAGTAGAATAGAGTTTGCAAATAAACGGAATCAGGTGAAGGGACACCGGCCTCTGAGGAGTTATTTCAATTATGTTTTAGAACAAATCATTAATGACATTTTCACTTTATTCAAATCCCCCACTCTGTTCTGTCCTAAGAAGGAAGAAGTTGCAAGTATGTAGCTCTTTATCACACCCCCAGGTCATCCCAGAATGCATTCTTATCAGTAGATTACACTTAAGTACAGTTATAGTTGTTACCAAGGCAAACACATCAGTTAATTTTCACACAGCAACATCAAAATAACAAATTAGTGAATAACCAGCTAATTGAATTTTGGTTGCACTCATTGAGGAATGAATATTGGGAAGGACATTAACTGATTTTCTTGGCATTCTTGACAGTGTCATCATAACTATCACCTTAGGTACCTATATATGTAATGGCACCACTAGAAATTTGTTTATTTTTTAAAAACCAATTGCTGCTGAAAAGATCAAATACCAGGGGTATATTAGGAGTAGCCCATTCAATAATGGAATGGCATTTTTTTTACATTCAATAGACAAGAGTGTCGTGGCCTCAAAATTACAAATTGGGGACTTCTTATAATATTCTTAGCTATATTGGTGTTAATCACTCCTTAAATGGTCTGTTGCACATTGAATGTGTCCATATTACTCAATAAATACTGATACAATAATGTAATCAAGGGGTGTAATTGCATATTTGTGTCTTTTACTTGTGTACTTCTTCAATTTTACAAAGGTAGGTTGGGAAAATATTTGGAAAAACAGGCCAACAACTTGCATTTCCATTGCCTTTAAGTTAGAAAGGCATCCCAAGACCTTTTGCAGAAAAGTAGTCAAAGCGCAGGAGGTTTAAAGGGGACCTGAGGAAAACCTTTTTCACCCTGAGGGTGGTGGGACTTGAACTCACTTTCTGAAAGGATGTGGAGATAACATTTAAATCGTACTTAGATGTGCACTTGCGATGCCAAGGCACACAAGGCTATGGGCAAAATGCTGGAAAATGTAATTAGAATAGTTCGGTGATTGTTTTTGACCAGTGCAGACGTAATAGGCCAAAGGACCTTTTCTGTGCTGTAGACCCCTATGACTCTAAAATGATTGCTATGCCATGGAGATGTTAAGCAGGGTAACTAAAAGATTTATTTCACAGTAAGTGAATGTACAGTGACTCACTCACCTAATGCAATTGGTAAAGGATGTCTACATTTGTTACACTTACCCAGAGACATTTTATAGGCAAAATGCAGCACCCTCTGCAGAACACGTGAGACTGTGTGAACTGGGCACACTGCTATGTCTCTCTTTAACCAATCAAATTGAAGAATCATTAATGAGAGATGCAAAGTTTGCACCAAGAATTGTCATTTGGAATATTTCATTCAATGTTAAATAAAAGAATGCAAGTAAAATTGAGGGAAACAAAGACTGGATTAAGAAAGATTGAAATATAAAGCAATAAAGGGTAAAAGAAAATCTATATCGTAATTTTGTTACATCCAACAGTAATTAAAATTTGAAGAAATTAAATTCCACATTGTTAAAGTTAATTTTTCAGTACCAGAGATTGTTTGGCAGTAATTAAGATGTATCATGCTGTTAAAACAGTATTTACACTGGCATGGACAAGTCCTAAATTGCACTGGTGAATATAGATCAGGTAGGTACAGCAACTTTATGTTACTCCATGTGTTTCAATGTCATGTCTCTCAGCAAACTACTATCATGTGCATTCTGGAAGAGCAGGATATCACGCCAGCAACTTTCTGATCTATATATTTAACTGTGTATGTGTGGTTGCTGTAAGTTGCTCTCTGTAAACTTCTCCACACCCCCAAACCCCACCAAGAAAAACATAGGGTTTCCAAGTAAAAAGGAGGCTGAAAATATCTGAACAGCGTGAAAGAGCAAGGATGTTGGGGTCTTACTGCATGTAGCAAAAGGACATTATTATTATTTTGCTCTTCCATTTCCGGCTTGGCAAACAACCAGACCGACAGGCTGACTGGCTTCAGCTTCTCAGGGATGGTCTCTGACAATCAGGAGAGAAGTTCGGTGCTCGGAACTTATGGTTGGGAGAGAAGGAAGAGGAGAGAGAGGAGCTCACAGGATCACAAGAAAGGGGAGAAGTTCAAGGATTGGGTTTGTTGGGGTAGAGGAGGAGATGGGTAGAATCAGCTACAATTGCTGGACAGAAAGTGGGGGGGGGGGGGGGGGAATTAAGACTGGAGGGTGGGGGAGTTGGGGTGTCATAGAGGCATAGAGTCGTACAGCCCATCAAGTCTGCACCGACAATAACTACCGTTAAAGTCGCACGAATTCCATTTTCCAGCACTTGTCCCATATCTTTGAATATTATACCGTTTCCAGTGCTCATCCAAATCCTTTTTAAAGGTTGTAATGTTTCCAGCCTCCACTACCTTCCCAGGCAGTGCATTCCAGATTCTCATCACCTCCTGAGTGAAAAAAGGTTTTCACAAATCCCTTCTGAATCTCTTGCCCCTTACCTTAAAACTATCCACCCTGTGATTGACTGCTCAACCAAGGGGAACAGCTGCTTCCAATTCACCCTGTCCATACCCCTCATAATCTTAAACACCTCAATCATGTCCCTCCTTTAGCCTTCTCAGTTCTAAAGAGAACAATCCAAGCCTATCCAATCTCTCCTGATAGCTCAAATGCTCTATCCCAGGTAAAATACTAGTGAATCTCTTCTGAAGGCAAATGCGATGTCTTCATAGCGAGAAGATTTGCTTACAGGAATAGTGATGTTCAACTGCGTTCTCGGGTGTTGGTGAGGCCACACCTGGAGTGTTGTGTGCAGTTTTGGTGTCCATATCTGAGGAGGGATGTCCTTGCTATAGAGGGAATACAGTGAAGATTTACCAGGCCGATTCCTGGGATAGCAGATCTGTCATATTAGGAGAGACTAAGTTGTTGAGGACTATATTTGTTAGAGTTTAGAAGAGTGAGAGGGGATCTCACAGAAACTTAGAAAATTCTAACAGGGTTAGACAGGGTAGATTCAGAAGAAGAGTCCAGAACTAGGCATCATAGTTTGAGGATAAGGGGTAAACCTTTCAGAACTGAGGTGAAGAGAAATTTCTTTACCCAGACGGTGGTGAATGTGTGGAATTCACTACCACAGAATGTAGTTGAGGCCAAAACGTTTGTGACATCAAGAAGAAATTAGATATAGCTCTTGGGGCTAAAGGGATCAAGGACTATGGGGGAAGGGGGGGGGGGGAAACAGGATATTGAATTTGATGATCAGCCATGATAATAATGAATGGTGGAGCAGGCTCAAAGGGCTGAATGGCCTACTCCTGCTTCTAGTTTCTATATTTCTATATCTTCCTGTAACCTACAACCTTCTTCACTGTTAACCAACCTATCAATCTTGGTGTCATCTGCAAACTTGCTTATCATTCCCCCCCGCCCCCCCCCCCCCCTCCCAAATTATTATTTAAGTATATAACAAACAATAAGGGTCCTAGCATTGAACCTTATGATATTGCCCTGGACACTGGCCTCCAGTCACTCAAGCAGCTTTTTACCACAAGCCTTTGTGTCCTATTATTATGCCAGTTTCGGATCCATCTCGCCAAGTTTCCCCGAATTCCATGTGCTTTAACCTTCAATCAGTCTCCCATGTGGGACATTGTCAAAGCCTTTGCTAAAATCCACATAAATTACATCAACTGCGCTTCCCTTACCCACACATTTTTGAAAACTTCTTTCATATTTGTTAGGCATGACCTCCCTCTGACAAAGCCATGCTGACTATCCCTAATTAACTCATGCGGTTTGGAGGTTAGGGATTACAACAGATGTGAGAAAGAGGCTATGATCATCAAAGTGGACTCTGAAGGCTTACTTCAGAGGTTGCTCCTGGCCCACAAGCAGCGCAGCAAAAAGCACAAGATCTTGTGCAGCTGACAGCGCCCACCTCCCTATCTTTGTCAGGTTTTCTAACTGGTGCGAAACCCACACGTTATCTGTAAAATAATTAAATTAAGTTTCCAAATGCACTGTGGGAATCTGGCTGAAATATTTTAATTTAAGTGTCCCTCCTCTCCATCATGGTGGGACAATCACATGGCACATTACCCGCTGCCAAATAGGCAGCAACAGGTTTGTACACAGCGGATTTCAGTTGTATTCTCTATTTTTCTGTTTTTAATCTTGCCCTCACTTTTCCCTGGCCCTCTCCTAGCCATCATGGGGGGGAGGGGGGTTAATGTCAAGGCCCTGATGTTTGATAGAACTGAAGTTTATTCCAGCTGTACAGGGAATGATATAGTGTGGCAGATGTCAATGAAAACTCCTCCATTCCAGCTGGTTTAATGGTGCTTGCTGCACAGTACAAGTTGCCTCCGCTCATTTCTTATCTTTTCAGCATAATGACAGGATTTGCTGACTCCTTCCTTTAAAAAGATGGGGATCACAAAAGAAACACCTGGAAAAACACGGATGTGGCCTCTTTTTCTTATTGTCCTTCTAGCCAATCAACCTCTTTGAAAGCCAATGCCCCTCAGCCACAGGAATGCCAAACAATTCTTTTCAGGTACCTCCGTCGCCTCGTCTCGCTTTTCACACGCCAGGAAGTTCCTTTCACAAGACCTTTGCTTGTACATGTCTCCGCCAAAACAATGCAATGCGCACAGCAAGTTTTTTTTTAAACATATGTAATTAAAAGACCAACATAATTAACATCAAAAGAGATAATTAGTCAAGAAATATAAAAAGCATTAATCATAATACTCCAATTGTTAAGGAACTATTTTCTCTTTAATAAAAAAATTGCTGATTTTTTTTCAGTAATCAATGTTGTAATTCCTTATTAAAGTAATGTTAAATGTGACAGACACTAGTTCAAAATAACCCAGCATGTCAAAGAGCTCATGTTTAAAAAATGAGAAAATAAGAAATGTCGACAACATATTGAAAGCTTATAATGTCCGTTTTCTAAAACCAGCTAATCCCAAAGGCTGAAAGCTTGAAGATTTATCCTCAAATCTCTGCTAAATGTAATGTCTTATAAATGTAAACCAGAAAACTACAAACCACAACTTTCTAAACAATTCAGGGACATTATAAGGTCAAATCTTGATAGTTCTTTTTGCCAGTTTCCCTTCCTGTTCCCTGTCTAGTAGCCAGTATATGTGCGTGAGCATTTCTCGCAAGCATGGGCAGGGAATTAAATGGTTGGGGACATCTTAACTAAGCTACACTGACCTCATCCAATGTCTACATACGTGCAAGGATTCCAAGAAAGCAATCAGGAGTTGGAATGCTGTTCAACTTTCCCACCCCTAACCCAAAAACACGGAGGTCAATTGCAACATCTTTACTTCTGCTCTGAATGAGATGAATAGTGTGACACAGATAGAACAAATGTCAAACCTGGGATCCTCCTGGCTCAGCTACTTCTTCAACCGTATGAAGAACGCAATTAGAAAATGAAGCATACAAAAAAATGAGTCATCAAGTTGTACCAAGGAAGAAGTTCTGCTTGTGGAATTTGATCTTCTTTAAGATCAAATTAAAGTACTCAAGTACTCAAAAAGATTTTGGGATACTATCTGAAAGTAGGCAATCTAACATTCTTCCTTATTTGTTCAAACTCCGCAATAAATTATGTCAGTACAAAAGGCAGAAGCAGACATCTCCATGATTTAATAGTAAAGCTTTAGAGGAACTACACTAAATCACTCCTCCCTAATTGTTTTGAATTGTCAGGTTGACAACAACAGTTCACAGTAGATCACCCCATATATCAGCTTTGCAGGTATGTTTGGAAGAAACCTTTGTGTGTTAGCTGACACCACGGATGCAACCAGAATGACCAGCAGCTTTTCCAACAAAGGAACAAAGTGAAATATGCGCCAACGCTCAGTTATTTATTTATTTATTCATCGCAAGTAGGCTTACTTTAACACTGCAGTGAAGTTACTGTTAAAATCCCCTAGTCACCACACTACGGCACCTGTTTGGGTACACTGAGGGAGAATTTAGCATGGCATGTCTTTCGGACTGTGGGAGGAAACTGGAGCATCCAGAGGAAACCCACGCAGACACGGGGAGAACGTGCAGACTCCACACAGACAGTGACCCAGGCAGGGAATCGAACCCGGGTCACTTATCGGTGGTGTCAAATCAAACAGCTGCCTGGGTCAACACAAGTCCCTAGTTCCAGTGACTGAGAACATGAAGGCTCTGCGAACGTTAATAAAAATTATATTTTCTTGTGAAGGAAGAAGCATGCAGTGGCAGATAAAATTTTAACCATTATTTCCGGAGATAAATAAAACTCAGATACAATCTTTGGCACAACTTTCAGATATGGGCTTATGACGATCTTGTCCACATGCCAAACTAAGTAAAGCGGGTCTACAACTGAAGCATGAAGCTCGCGAACAATTTGCATTTGAATAAGTGCGAGCAGAATCTCAAAGTCAGAAACTAAGATTGCAAGTGTCCAGGTTCAAATTTAGTGAGCACATGCTACGCAAAATAGAAGTCACATCCCAGATTATCTAGCTTTAAATGATTTCATTTTCAAGGTACCATGAAGCAGAGGATAACTGAGCATTCACCAAGTGAATTTTATGACGAAAATTAGTAGCAGGTTGCAAGATTCTCCATTGATTTCAATATTTTGAACAGGTACACTGCCAAATAGTCGCTTGATGAAACAAAACCTGAGTATTGCTGAAAAAATACACTTTGTCGAATCTTTTTGTCCTGCACTCATCAGGACAATCACAAGAATGTCAATGCCAGGGGGAACAATGGCTTTATACTGTATGAGAAGCGGGTGCTGAGCAATACACACTGCTAAATGTTGATATTGTAAGCTTGATAAATAGTGAATAGGATTTGAGATTCCAAGGGAAAGTACTCAAAATCATTTCTATTTAACATTACAGGTATAAGTGGATTAGGTTTCCAAATTGCAATAAGTTATCAACAACTGACAGGAGAAAATCTTGACAGGAGCCACCCTGTAAATGGAAGCTCTGGAACATATTGAGCCATACCTCAGCCTTATTAAAGCAGTACAAATGTTGCCTCTTACAATCTGAACAGGACAAGCTTTGATAAATTTCAATAGGCCCAAGTAGTAAATGTCTCAGCTAATGCAGCATTAAATAGATTGCAGTAGGTTCAGATGGTTTGGATGATCCAGGATAGCTATAAGAACTTGCATTTTTTTTATTCATTCGTGGGACATGGGTGTTGCTGGCTGGCCAGCATATATTGCCCATCCCTAGTTGCCCTTGAGAAGGCAGTGGTGAGCTGCCTTCTTGAATCGCTGCAGTCCATGTGCTGTGGGTTGACCCACAATGCCATTAGGAAGAGAATTCCAGGATTTTGACGAAGCGACTGTGAAGGAACGGCGATATATTCCCAAGTCAGGATGATGAATGGCTTGGAGGGGACCTTGCATGTGGTGGTGTTCCCATTTAAGTGCTGCCCTTGACCTTCTAGATGGAAGTGCTGTCTAAGGATCTTTGTTGAACTGCTGCAGTGCATCTTGTAGATAGTACACACTGCTGCTACTGAGCGTTGATGGTGGAGGGAGTGGTTGTCTGTGGATGTGGTGCCAATTTGTGAGGGAGTGCTGCTCGGGCTGCAGTGGAGAGTGACAGTTGGTGTCTCACTGTGGGAGTGCTGCTCGGGCTGCAGTAGAGTGTGACAGTTGGTGTCTCAGTGAGGGAGTGCTGCTCGGGCTGCAGTGGAGAGTGACAGTTGGTGTCTCAGTGAGGGAGTGCTGCTCGGGCTGCAGTGGAGAGTGACAGTTGGTGTCTCAGTGAGGGAGTGCTGCTCGGGCTGCAGTGGAGAGTGACAGTTGGTGTCTCAGTGAGGGAGTGCTGCTCGGGCTGCAGTGGAGAGTGACAGTTGGTGTCTCACTGTGGGAGTGCTGCTCGGGCTGCAGTGGAGAGTGACAGTTGGTGTCTCAGTGAGGGAGTGCTGCTCGGGCTGCAGTAGAGTGTGACAGTTGGTGTCTCAGTGAGGGAGTGTTGCTCGGGCTGCAGTGGAGAGTGACAGTTGGTGTCTCACTGAGGGAGTGTTGCTCGGGCTGCAGTGGAGAGTGACAGTTGGTGTCTCACTGTGGGAGTGTTGCTCGGGCTGCAGTAGAGTGTGACAGTTGGTGTCTCAGTGAGGGAGTGTTGCTCGGGCTGCAGTGGAGAGTGACAGTTGGGGAAGTGTGGGGAAGTTTTTTTGTTTTCTTTTTTTCTTGCTGGTAATGGCTTCAGGGATGGCAGTTCAGGCAGTATGCTGCATCTCCTGTGGGATGTATGTGGTGAGGAAATCCAGTAGTGTTTCAGGAGATTTTAGTTGTAAGAAGTGCATTAGATTGCAGCTTCTGGAGGAGCGTGTAAAGGAGCTGGAGGGGGAGGTAGAGGAACTCCGCATAATTCGGGAGGCGGAGGTGGAAGTTGATAGGAGTTATAGAGAAATAGTAACTCCTAGAAATGAGGCTTGGGTCAATGCCAGGAGGAGGGGTAAGAAGCAATCGGGAAGACAATCCCCTGGGGCGGTTCCCCTCCATAATAGGTTTTCGGTGCTGGAGGCTACAGTTGAGGAGGAATCAACTGAGCATAGAGAGCAGATCTCTGGGGGTGAGCCGAGTGAGAAAGCTCAGGTGGTTAGGGGCTGTAAAAGACTGGGCCTTGTGATTGGGGACTCCACAATTAAGGAGACAGATAGGAGGGTCGGAACTAAAGGTAGGGACTCAGGGTTGGTGTGTTGCCTACCAGGGGCTGGGGTCCGGGATGTGTCTGACAGGGTATTCAGGACTCTTAGGGGGGAGGGAGATAAACCACAAGTTATTGTACATGTGGGGACACACGACATAGGGAGGATAGGGGAAGGGGATATTAGGCAGGGATTTATGGAGTTGGGGTGGAAACTAAAGGCCAAGACTGACAGAGTGGTTATCTCTGGACTCTTGCCTGTACCACGGGATAGTTTAGAGAGGAATAGGGAGAGGGAAGGTTTGAATTCATGGCTGAGGGGATGGTGCAGGAGGGAGGGGTTCAGGTACTTAAGCAATTGGGGCTCGTACTGGGGAAGGTGTGACCTCTATGAGAAGGATGGTCTACACCTTAATCAGAAGGGGACCAATATCCTGGGGGGTAAATTTGCTAAGGCCATGCAGGGAGGTTTAAACTGATTCGGGGGGGGGGAGGGATCCTGAGTAGTGGGGCTGAAAGTGAGGGATGCATGGATGGGGACTGCAATGCACGGCATTGCAGAGGTGGGGTGGAGCAGGGTTTGAAATGTGTATACTTCAATGCCAGGAGTATTCGCAATAAAGTGGGTGAACTTGCAGCGTGGATCAGTACCTGGGACTTCGATGTTGTGGCTATTTCAGAGACATGGATAGAGCAGGGGCAGGAATGGATGCTGCAGGTCCCGGGGTTCAAATGTTTTAGTCGAAGTAGGGAAGGAGGTAGAAGAGGGGGAGGGGTAGCATTATTGGTCAGAGATTGTATCACAGTGTCAGAGAGGAGGTTTGATGAGGACTTATCTGTTGAGGTAGTATGGGCGGAGATTAGAAATAGGAGAGGAGAGGTCACCCTGTTGGGAGTCTTTTATAGACCTCCTAAAAGTTCTAGAGAGGTTGAGGAAAGGATTGCGGAGTCAATCCTGCTTAGGAGTGAAAGTAATAGGGCAATTGTTATGGGGGATTTTAACTTGACTAATATTGACTGGAATTGTTATAGCTCTAGCTCGTTAGAGGGGTCAGTTTTTGTTCAAAGCGTGCAGGAAGGTTTTTTGACTCAGTATGTAGACAGGCCAACTAGAGGTGAGGCTATATTGGATCTGGTGCTGGGAAATGAGCCAGACCAGGTGCTAGACTTGGAAGTTGGTGTGCATTTTGGTGATAGTGACCACAATTCGGTTACGTTCACCTTAGTGATGGAAAGGGATAGGCATGAACCTCGGGCCAATGGTTTTAGCTGGGGGAAGGGTAATTATGAGGCTATTAGGAGAGAATTAGGAAACATAGGTTGGACTAGGAGATTACAGGGACTGGGAACGTCCGACATGTGGAGTTTTTTCAAGGAGCAGCTACTGCGAGTCTGTGATAGGTATGTCCCTGTCAGGCAAGGAGGAATTGGTAGGGCTAGGGAACCGTGGTGCACCAAAAAAGTTTCTTTGTTGGTTAAAAAGAAAAAGGAGGCTTATGTTCGGATGAGACGTGAGCACTCGGGTAGTGCACTAGAAAGCTTTAGATTGGCTAAGAGGGAGTTGAAGAGCGAGCTTAGAAGGGCTAAAAGGGGACATGAGAAGACTTTGGCGGATAGGGTTAAAGAGAATCCTAAGGCGTTCTATAGGTATGTCAAGAACAGAAGGTTGGTTAGGGCAAGTTTAGGGCCAGTTATAGATGGCAGAGGGAAGTTATGTGTGGAACCGGAGGAGATTGGTGAAGCATTGAACCAATATTTCTCTTCGGTGTTCACGCAAGGGGACATGAATATAGCTGAGGAGGACACTGGGTTGCAAGGGAGTAGAATAGACAGTATTACAGTTGATAAGGAGGATGTGCAGGATATTCTGGAGGGTCTGAAAATAGATAAATCCCCTGGTCCGGATGGGATTTATCCAAGGATTCTCTGGGAGGCAAGAGAAGTGATTGCAGAGCCTCTGGCTCTGATCTTCAGGTCGTCGTTGGCCTCTGGTATAGTACCAGAAGATTGGAGGTTAGCGAATGTTGTCCCATTGTTTAAGAAGGGGAACAGAGACTTCCCCGGGAATTATAGACCGGTGAGTCTCACTTCTGTTGTCGGCAAGATGTTGGAAAAAATTATAAGGGATAGGATTTATAGTTATTTGGAGAGTAATGAATTGATAGGTGATAGTCAGCATGGTTTTGTGGCAGGTAGGTCGTGCCTTACTAACCTTATTGAGTTTTTTGAGAAAGTGACCAAGGAGGTGGATGGGGGCAAGGCAGTGGACGTGGTATATATGGATTTTAGTAAGGCGTTTGATAAGGTTCACCATGGTAGGCTTCTGCAGAAAATGCAGATGTATGGGATTGGGGGTGATCTAGGAAATTGGATCAGGAATTGGCTAGCGGATAGGAAACAGAGGGTGGTGGTTGATAGTAAATATTCATCATGGAGTGCGGTTACAAGTGGTGTACCTCAGGGATCTGTTTTGGGGCCACTGCTGTTTGTAATATTTATTAATGATCTGGATGAGGGTATAGTTGGGTGGATTAGCAAATTTGCTGATGACACCAAAGTCGGTGGTGTGGTAGACAGTGAGGAAGGGTGTCGTAGTTTGCAGGAAGACTTAGACAGGTTGCAAAGTTGGGCCGAGAGGTGGCGGATGGAGTTTAATGCGGAGAAGTGTGAGGTAATTCACTTTGGTAGGAATAACAGATGTGTTGAGTATAGGGCTAACGGGAGGACTTTGAATAGTGTGGAGGAGCAGAGGGATCTAGGTGTATGTGTGCATAGATCCCTGAAAGTTGGGAATCAAGTAGATAAGGTTGTTAAGAAGGCATATGGTGTCTTGGCGTTTATTGGTAGGGGGATTGAATTTAGGAGTCGTAGCGTTATGTTGCAACTGTACACAACTCTGGTGCGGCCGCACTTGGAGTACTGTGTGCAGTTCTGGTCCCCACATTACAGGAAGGATGTGGAGGCTTTGGAGAGGGTGCAGAGGAGGTTTACCAGGATGTTGCCTGGTATGGAGGGGAGATCCTATGAGGAGAGGCTGAGGGATTTGGGATTGTTTTCGCTGGAAAGGCGGCGGCTAAGAGGGGATCTTATTGAAACATATAAGATGATTAGAGGTTTAGATAGGGTGGATAGTGATAGCCTTTTTCCTCTGATGGAGAAATCCAGCACGAGGGGGCATGGCTTTAAATTGAGGGGGGGTAGTTATAGAACCGATGTCAGGGGTAGGTTCTTTACCCAGAGGGTGGTGAGGGATTGGAATGCCCTGCCAGCATCAGTAGTAAATGCGCCTAGTTTGGGGGCGTTTAAGAGATCCGTAGATAGGTTCATGGACGAAAAGAAATTGGTTTAGGTTGGAGGGTCACAGTTTTTTTTTTAACTGGTCGGTGCAACATCGTGGGCCGAAGGGCCTGTTCTGCGCTGTAATGTTCTATGTTCTATGTTTTAATCAAGCTAGCTGCTTTGTCCTGGATGGTGTCAAGCTTCTTGAGTACTATTGGAGCTGCACCCATCCAGGCAGGTGGGGAGTATTCCATCACACTCCTGTCTTGTGCCTTGCAGATGGTGTCCAGGATGATGTCAAGCTTCTTGAGAGTAGTTGGAGCTGCACTCATCCAGGCAAGTGGGGACTATCCCATCACACTCCTGACTTGTGCCTTGCAGATGGTGGATAGGCTCTGGGGAGTGAGGAGATGAGTTACTCGCCGCAATATTCCTAGCCTCTGATCTGCTCTTGTAGCCACTTATTTAGCCATTTATACAATGCCTGTTAATATCGTGAAGTATAATGAGATAAAAATGAATATGCAACCAAAGAACAGGATATTATGGAGGGCGATTTTCCAACATCGCTGCATCGATCCCGGAAAATAGCGTGCAGGTCTAAAACTCGGTTTTGCACCCGGCGCCAAACAGTTTGCAATTGAACCGGTTCCTTTCCAATGGCGCAAAATGGATTGCACCATTTCTGGGTGTGAGGCCTATCCGCATATTAAAGTCGTTTTTAAATATGCATAGCCCATTCGACTCCCAACTCATGGGATCTTCTGTCATTCGGGCGTGACGCGAGAGCAGTGAGAATCAGTACTGGTCTTCACTAGTGGAATTCTCCATTCCGCAGCCACAACTTTTCTGGCGGGTCCGGCTGGGAGACACGTGTTTGTGGCCTTGAACGGGGATTTGTGCATGTGCGGGGAACGCAGGCGCTTCTCCCAGAGCTGGCGAGCAGTTGTCTTGATGTGGAGATGCCGGCGTTGGACTGGGGTGAACACTGCAAGAAGTTTCACAACACCAGGTTAAAATCCAACAGGTTTATTTGGTAGCAAAAGCCACTAGCTTTCGGAGCGCTGCTCCTTCGTCAAGCAAGTGGGAGTTCTGTTCACAAACAGGGCATATAAAGACACAAACTCAATTTACAAAATAATAGTTAGAATGAGAGTCTTTGCAGGTAATCAAGTCTTAAAGGTACAGACAATGTGAGTGGAGAGAGCGTTAAGCACAGGTTAAAGAGATGTGTATTGTCTCCAGCCGGGACAGTTAGTGAGATTTTGCAAGCCCAGGCAAGTCATGGGGGTTACAGATAGTGTGACATGAACCCAAGATCCTGGATGAGGACATCCTCATGTGTGCGGAACTTGGCTATCAGTCTCTGCTCAGCAACTCTGCGTTGTCGTGTGTCGTGAAGGCCGCCTTGGAGAACGCTTACCCGAAGATCAGAGGCTGAATGCCCGTGACCGCTGAAGTGCTCCCCCACAGGAAGAGAACAGTCTTGCCTGGTGATTGTCGAGCGGTGTTCATTCATCCGTTGTCGTAGCGTCTGCATGGCCTCCCCAATGTACCATGCCTCGGGACATCCTTTCCTGCAGCGTATCAGGAGCAGTCATCCACCAGACCACATAGGTAAGTAAATTTAAATCTTTTAAAAATCTATTTTAAATATGTAGATATGAAAGGTCCTGATCGAATCTCCCACCCTGCCAGGAGTACTTCGTTCCGGCGAGGTTCAGACTAGCTTTCCACATTCGGGGAGCTGGCAGGAGACCCGCCAAAATGAAGGGGGGGCAATTGGGAGCCCCCCCAAGGGGTCGGGCAGTGGGGGGGTTGGTGCCCCCTGGGCACACTGGCAGTGCCAGCCTGTGCCCATTGGCACTGCCCCAGGGGCAAGGTGCCCATGCCCAGGGGGCATCTTGGCACTGCCCATCGGGCAGTGCCAAGGGGTGGGACCTTTTGTGGGCAGGACCTAGGGACAATCAGTGGGGTTGGGAGGTCCCGCTGCCACTCTGCATTGGGATCAGTCTGGGATGGAGGGAGGGCAATGATTGGGGTAGGTGGGGGGGGGGGTCAACAGGGGGGAGGGTGGATCACCATTGCTGGGGGTAGGGGCTGGACATCAGGGTGCTCTGGGATAGTGGGGGGAGTGGGGGTCAGGGCTGGCCCAGGCATGTTGTGGGGGCTGCGACAGGGCTGTTGGGGGGGGGGGGGGGCTGGAGGGGCAGCACTGCGGGGGGGGGGGGGGGGAGGGCTGGAGGGGCAGCACTGCAGGGGTCCTGCAAGGAGATCGAGCTGGCCAGCAAACGGGAGTTTGACAGTTTGGGGCCATTGCGCATGCGCAGAACTCCAGAACTGTCAAACTCTGGGGCGAATAGGCCCCACTCCGCCCCCCCCTTGGATTTTAATGAGATTCACGACTGGGACCTCTTCAATGCACAGAGTGCGGAGATTCAGATGAGAAGCTGACCTGTCAGAACTGGCGCGATCTAGAACAATTTTGTCACCAATTCAGCACTTTTGGGAGAATCGCGGTCCTGATGTGATGGCTATGCCGGAGGGTCCTGAGGCCATTGAAGGTGGTTGGGGACATAGTTGAGCAGTGCCTTCCTGGCAGTGCCCACTTGGCACACCGGCAATGCCAGTTGTGCAGTGCCAGTGTGCCAGGTGCAGTGCCAAGGGGTGGGGCCTGCATGAGGGCTATGACGAGGGGAGCGATGCTGAGTGGAGGCTATGAGTGGGGAGCTATGCGGTGGGGGGCTGGGGGGGACTGCTAGTGATGAGCTGTCCTCTTGAACCACTGCAGTCCATGTGGTGAATATACTTCCACAGTTCTGTCGGGGAACTTGCTGGAGTCCATTATCAAGGATTTCATAACTCGGCATTTGGAAGGTGGTGGTATAATCAGATAAAGTCAGCATCGATTTATAAAAGGGAATTCATGCTTGACAAATCTATTGGATGTGGTTTATTTAGACTTTCAGAAGGCTTTCGGCAAGGTCTCACAAAACAGACTACTATGTAAAGTTAAACCACATGAGATTGCAAGTAATGTCTTGAGATGGTAGAAAGCTGGTTAGCAGATAGGAAACAACAGTTGGTTTAAATGGGTCTTTTTCTGATCGACAGTCAGTGACTAGTGGGGTTCCCCAGGGATCTTTGCTTGGACCCTAACTGTTCACATTGTATATTGATCATTTGGAAGAGGGAACTAAATGTATTATCTCCAAATTTGCAGATGATACAAAGTTTGGTGGGAGGGTGAGCTGTGAGGAGGATGCAGAGATGCTTCAGCGTGATTTCGACAGGCTGAGTGTGTGGGCATAAACATTGAGGATGCAGTATAATGTGGATAAATGTGAGATTATCCACTTTGGTAGCAATAATGGGAAGACAGATTATTACTTGAATGGGTTCAAATTGAGAGAAGAAGATACTCAGCGAGACCTTGGTGTCCTTGTGCATCAGTCACTGAAAGCAAGCGCTCAGGAACAGCAGGCAATAAAGAAGGCAAATGCTTTGTTGGCCTTCATAGCAAGAGGATTTGAATGTAGGGATAGGAATGTTTTGCTGCAATTGTGTAGGGTGTTGGTGAGGCCACACCTGGAGTATTGTGTGCAGTTTTGGTGTCCTTATCTGAGGAAGGATGACCTTGCTATAGAGGGAGTAGAGTGAATGTTTCCTAGGCTAATTCCTGGGATGGCAGGTCTGCCATGTGAGGAGAGATTAAGTTAGTTAAGATTACATTCACTGGAGTTTAGAAGAGTGAGAGGGGATCTCATAGAAACTTATCAAATTCTAACAGGGTTAGACAGGGTAGATTCAGAAAGAATGTTCCCAATGGTGGGGGAGTCCAGAACTAGGGGTCATAGTTTGAGGATAAGACATAAACCTTTTAGAACTGAGGTGAGGAGAAATTTCTTCACCCAGAGGGTGGTGAATGTGTGAAACTCACTACCACAAAAAGTAGCTGAGGCCAAAACGCTGTCTCATTTTTTGGGGCTAAAGGGACAAAGCGATATGGGGAGGAAGGGGGATCAGGATATTGAATTCGATGATCAGCCATGATCAAAATGAATGGCTTGAAGGGCCAAATGGCCTACTCCTGCTTCTAGTTTCTATGTTGAGGAGTGAGTTCAAGGATTTTCATACCAGCAGAAGAGGAATGCAGATACATTCCCAAATTTGGATGGTGGGTGACTTGGAGAGGAAGTTGCAGGTGGTGCTGTTCCAATACACCTGCTGCCTTTGTCTTTCTAGGTGTAGGAGTCCTGGGTTTGAGTGGCGTTGCCAAATAAACCTTGACAAATTGCTGAGGTGCATTTAGTGGGTGGTAAACTCTGTGTCGATGGTGGGCAGAGTGAATGTTTAAGATGGCGGATGGGGTGCCAATCAAGTGGCTCTTTTGTTCTGGATGATGTTGAGCTTCTTGAGTGTTATTGGAACTGTACTCATCCAGGCAAGTGCAGAATATTTAATTGCATTCTTGACTTGTGCCGAGATTGTAAATAGGCTTTCGGGAGTCAGTAGGTGGTATAATCAGATAAAGTCAGCATCGATTTATAAAAGGGAATTCATGCTTGACAAATCTATTGGATGTGGTTTATTTAGACTTTCAGAAGGCTTTCGGCAAGGTCTCACAAAACAGACTACTATGTAAAGTTAAACCACATGAGATTGCAAGTAATGTCTTGAGATGGTAGAAAGCTGGTTAGCAGATAGGAAACAACAGTTGGTTTAAATGGGTCTTTTTCTGATCTTGTTTGCCTCAGAATACCCAGCTTCTGATCTGCCATTGTAGCCACAGTATTTCTGTGACTAATTCAGTTAAGATTCTGATCAATGGTGGCCATCAGAATGTTGATGATGGAGGATTTGACAATGATAATGCCTTTGAATGTCAAGGGGAGGTGATTAGACCCTCCCCTGCTTGAAATGGTCATTACCTGGCATATATGTGGTGCAAATGTTACTTGCAATTTGTCAGCTGAAGCCTGAATGTAGTCCAGATTCTATTACATTGGTGTATGGGCTGCTTCATTAACTGAGGAGTTGTACATGAAATTGAACACTGTGAAATTATTTGCAAACATCCTTACTTTGACTTTATGATGGAGGGAAGGTCATTGATGAAGATGCTTATGCCTCGGACACTATCTTGAGGAATTCCTGCAGCTATGTCCATGAGCTGAGATAATTGGCTTTCAGCATTCACAAACATTTTCTTTTGTTCTAGTTAGAATTGCTACCTTGATGTCAAGGGCAGGAACTCTCAACTCACCTCTGGGACTCAGCATCATTGTCCATAATTGGACCAAGGCAGTAATGAGGTCCAGCACCAAGCAGTCCTGATTGAATGCAAATTGAGCATTGCTGAACAGGTTGTTGGAGGGTCAGTGCCTCATGGTGGCACTGTCAATGGCACCTTTCATCACTTTGCTGATGATTAAGCATAGGCTATTAGGGTGGTTATTAGCCTGATTGGATTTTTCCTGCTTTTACTGGACAGGATATAAGTGGGCAATTTTCCACTTTTTTGGATAGATGCTAGTGTTGTAGCTGTACTGGAGCACGTGGGCTGGAGAGGTAGCTAGTTCTGGAGCACAAGTCTTCAGCACTGCAGCTGGGATGTTGGCGGGTCAATAATTTTTGCTGTATCTAGTGCGGTCAGCTATTTCTTGATATCACTTAAAGTGAATCAAACTAGCTTCTGGGATGGTAGCGACCTCAGGAACAAATCAAGATGGACCTTCCTTTTGGCACTTCAGGTTGAAGATGTCTGTTAATGCTTCAGTCTTGTTTTTTGCACTGATTTGCTGCCCCCCCCCCTCCCTCCCTCCCCCCTCCCCCCTCCCTCCCCCCTCCCCTGTCATCGAGGATGAGGATGTTCATGGAGCCTCCTTCATCATCATTTGCTTAATTGTCCACCACCAAAAGTCAAATATGAACAAAGCCAAGAAGGTTGCTAATGAGGAGACTATTAAAAAAGGAGGGGTGGGCGGAGCTGGGGAAGGAGACATCTAAAATACAACCAGTATAGGTTGCCGATGAGGGTGGGTTTGCACAAGAGCCCAGAATCAGAGGAATGTAGAGTTTCGGGCGAGGCAGAATGTCGAAGGGCTAGTGGATGTTGTAAAAATAGGATGGACAAAGTCATAAAGGAATTTAAACGCAAGGTTCAGAGTTTTAAATTTGAGGTGATGAGAAAGCGGGAGTTAATGTAGACTGACAAGGAGAGGGTGGAGGATGGAAGACCAGTCACAGAGATGACACAGGTGTGGATCAGGGTTTCAGTCGCAGATGACTGAGATGGGGGTTGGAGTTGTCGACGTGATGGATTTGGAAATAGATTGTCTTTGTGACAAAAAGAGTGTGTGGTCAGAATGTTAATATTGTGATCAATCAGATGCAATCTTTGAGAGCTGGAGAAAGGAATCTATGTCAGGGGGTATGAAACTTGTTACAGGAGTTAAAGATAATGGCTTCAGGCTGCCAATGTTAACGTGACAAGATTCTGGCTTATTCAAGACTGGATGTCAGGCAAGCATCTGAGAACAGAGATGCAGTGGAGGAGTTGAGGCAGGTGGTGGAGAGGTAGAGCTGGGTGTTGTCAGTATTTAGTGGGAAGCTGATCCAATGACTTGAGGTGATGTTTTTAAGGAGCAGTAAGTAGATGAGATTTCTAGAGTTCCCTGATCAACTTTCAAATACAAATGAATAAGAAAGGAGAGAAATAGAAACACTCAGAGTTTGACTGATTAGAATGTCCTAGTGCCTCAATGGTAAATGCAAAAGTCTTTTGCAGGAGAGATAGTATAGCTGCATCACTGGATGGCCTTTCAATAGTTTGGGTAAAGTCCTGGGATCGAAATTTGCTTTCTCCAGAGCTAAAGCCTATGTCTCCACAAACCACACAGTTTTTCTGTGACTTTTGACTTAACAGCCACTTTCTATTGAACACATTCTCCACTGCATGGCCTATTCTAGTACCTGGTCCACTTCAGTTTTTGTTCCTCCTCTAAGAATGTTTCACTATAAACTAAGCTACCTTTGATCTGTTTCTGTTGGCCCATGCTACATAAACGCACGGTGTTGTTTTTAACTGAACCTTTACAATGAGTCACATCTGACATCTTCAACTAAAGGCTCACAAGAAAGTTTTAACAATCTGTTCTCAGCAAATAAATTTTACTCTCGTCTTACTGACTCAAGTGTACTTGAGACAGATTTACGATAGGAAATTTAGATACCAGGATTTTACATTTGCCTCTTCTTTTTCAAGGTTGCAATGTAATGGATAGGATCCCTCTGTTTCAGCCATTTCCTTTACTGGCAGTGTAGCTGAGTACCATTTATTATTTAACCTTTAAAAAAAATCACTAATGCATGCAAGGCAAAGTTTATTAATGACATATAAAAACATTCAAAGAAATTGTTTCAACATGAAATCTAAGTGCTTGAATCAGTGCCTTCCTGCCTTCAATTTCATTTTGCAGCAGGCAGATGATGACAAAAAGTCTGTTCATCAAGTAGCTGGACAGGCTGGTTATGTGCAGCCTCCAGCATCAGGCAGTCACAAAGAAAACAGATGACAACAGTAACAGATGTTATACGTCTTTGAGCATTTTGATTTAGTTGAAGCAGAGGGTATTCTAAAACACCAGCTTCAGTTCAGGCTACAGGACTGTACTTGTTGGAACAAGTGTGCACATTTTTATGGCAAATTCAATAATTCCACACTTGAAGCGAGCACGAGTTGGAGCTAAGTACAGAGTGATGTGGTGCGATTCTCCAAGCCAGACCCTTTTCAAGTGTGCTTTGAGTGTAGAAAAACTGAACTTACCCTGTCATTCATCTGCAAAGCCTTTTAGACAGTCATGAAATTTTCTCTTACTCAGAAACTAATAAAACAAGAAATGTTAATGTTTACCATTATTTGGTATTATTGACTAACCTTTTGGGCGCGATTTTCCAGCCGCGCTTGCCCCAAGACTGGAAAATCCCGCCCAAGATTAACGGACCTCTGCATGGCCCTGTCCCGCCTGCTTCGATTCCCGTGGCGGGTGGGATGGGAAAACTCCACCCTTTAGTTTTTTTAAAAATAGTGTCCATCTATTTTTTCTGTATTTTGTAATGTTGACACCAGCTGTCGGCCGTCATCTAGCGCCTACACCAGACGAGGGCACAAGTCTCGTAATGGCCGCTAAATCTTGCGAGAGGCCAAAAAAGCATGTGCACTGGTGAGATTTGGGTTTTGGCCAGGTTGGCAGTGCCTGGGCCAGGCCAGCAGGGGAGTCCTATTAGAAAGGTTCCTCTCAAGTGTGGTGGGGGGGGGGGGGGCACACACCTTGATGCTCATGGAGGGCTAGGGGCAATGTCCGTGGGGGGAGTGCCCCTCTACATGCGTGTGGGGTTGGCAGGGGGCAAGGGATGTGCTAATATTTCCTTTGGGGAAGGGGGTTCACCCCGGTACTTGTGGCAGGGAGTCCTTCACGTCTGTCGAGGGGATGGGAGGGAGTTTATTTTTATTGCAGTTCGGGGCACTCTTTAAATATCTGTGGAGCTGGCCTTGCTGGCTCTTTCAGGCCCTGTCCTGACAGATGGCTCAAATCACACAGAGCACCAGAGAATCTGGAGAGAAAACTCAGCTGTGCATCTGGAGAGATACACAGCAGATTTCTGTCAGAATCTGACATTCTGCCAGATTTTGGAAAAATGCTACCTGTTGTCTTTTTTTCCTTCAATGAAGGTCCTGCAGCTTTGTTGATTTTTGCTCACTATTATCACCATAAATATAGCAACAAATTAAAGAACGCAAAACACCTAGGACTAGATTTTTAATCCCACCTAAGCCAGGAATAGGGCCAGAAATACTGGTGCTATTTGGCTGGTTTCTTGCATTTCCTGCACCAGCCATTTTTGCTGGGGTGAGTTCAGGTCCCGCAGGACTAGCAACCCTCATAAACTGGACAGCCAATTATGCTCATTAAGAGTCTTGTTCAGGGCAGATAAAGGAGGCTGATTGGAATTTTCCAGATGACTTCCAACGGGATAGCTGGGCAGTTCGACTGTCCGGAGGTTGGACACCCAGCAACAGACTGGGGGACCAGCCCTCCCTGCCTGGCTGGTATGGATGCAGCCAAAGGCTACCCTGTAGAGGGGCTACCTATCCCCTCTCCCCCAACAATCGTGACCTGACTGCTCTTCCTATTATAATTTTTGTTTAAGTTGGTGAGATGGTTGGTTAGAGGGGTGTGAAAGGCGAGGTTCCTTCTTGTTCAGGCACCTTCTTAGTTACCCTTTACTGCAGTCTGCTGCTCCTCTCAAGTTGGAAAGTCTATGGTTGGTCCTCCAGCATCGAGAGCCACCCATCTCCTTACTTGGACAGTGAACCTGTCTCCATGTGAATAAAGGGATGTCCCAGCCACATCCCAGAGAGGGTTTCCCCCTGGAGGTATGTTCGGGACATGAAAAGAGTCCATGATCCTGTTTCCTGCCCCCAAAGCAAAAATTCAGCCCCCATTGTTTGCAATAATAAAATAACATTTAATTCAGGACAACAAGTTTGGAGTTACAATGCAGCCGGTGTGAAGCACCTCCTCAATGAGTATGTCACAAGGTAAATCAGTTTGGCAATTAAAAGCTGAGTAAGTTTAATTTTGATGCAAGATCATCCTTTACTTAAAATCCTGGGAGTATTTGAGACTTTATTTGAGTGCATGAGATGATCATAAAAGGTTTGAGACAGGTTACTTGATACATTGCATCCGACAATTCTTTTTCTCTGAGTGACAACAAAATGGAAAGCAAAGGCGCAGTGGGACATTTAGGCGCCTGCAACACTGTACAAAGGGGGAAACCTCAAAAGTATAATTGGCATCCTGGTTTTATTTTCAATCTCTTTGCTATCTATCATCATCATGATTCATGCAGATATTACAATAAAAACCAAGTACATTGGGAGCTGCAGGTGAAATTCAATACTGAAAGAACAGAAGCATTAATGGTCCATTTACCCTGTTATCCTAACTGGCCAATCTTTTATCAGGAACTCCACTGTACATAATGCACAGCAAGCATAGTATAAATCAGAGCATCCTGCCAACAGGTTATTAATTATGAACCAGAGCAGATACATCACTCTAATTTATATGTTGGGAGAGTGGGGAGGAAAAGAAATTAAAGTGTTTTCCTTATGTCTTCTGGTCGCAGTTGTTCCATGGCTAAAATACAGGGTTGACTGAGTGCCAGTGCCCAATATAAGCCATCTATTCACAAAAAATCTTACAGAAAACAAAATCCACAAGTTAATCTACCAACAAAAGATATTCAATATACTAACGAGGCAAATAACCCTTAGGGGAAGGTTCTCACCATGAGGACGTGTCTTACAAAAATGGTTACAATGAATTACGGTTACATTTACCGCTTTGTTCATTTTAAAAAATATTGCATTTTTGTTGAAACATTGACTATCAATTACATCATCAACTTATTGACTAGTAAGTGGGGGAATGAACTGGCCATGAGGAATTGTAGAATCTAATGTTAATATCAGTAGGTACAGCTATTTGATTGAGGTACTTCTGTAATAATGTTTACATCAGCTACTTGTTACTCCAGCCCTCCTCAGACTCATTAACTCATTTTATCCAACTCTCCTACCAGTGATATCATCAATATCTGCTGGCTAAACAAATAAATTCAAAATACTATTGTATATAAATTAGGAAAAAAATTGAAAAGGGATAAATAAATACATCAATCAGAATTCCATGAAAAGGATTTGAGGTTAAGATGAAACTCTCAATGTTTAAAGCTTATAAATGCATATTCCCATCTATTTAGTCAAACAGTTGTTGCACCACCATGCTAGAGTTGCTGTTTGGCCATTTGGCCATGTAGTTGCATCTTGCACAGTCCAAAGAGGTGTAGTTTAGATGGACTGGCCATGATAAATTGCCCCCTAGTGTCAAGGGGATTAGCAGGGTAAATACGTGGGGTTACAGGGATAGGGCCTGGTGGGATTTTGTCGGTGCAAGTTCGATGGGCCAAATGGCCTCCTTCTGCACTGTAGGGATTCTATGCTATGATCTATTTTAAGCTTGAAGCTTATGAAAATATTGAGAGATCTGATTTGAATTCCAACTCAGTTCTCTGAGAAACCACCAACTGGATTTCCCACTCAACATCTTGTGTGTGTTTCTGTCTTCGAGTGTTTGTGTGTGTGTGTATATACTTCACATCATAGAATAATAAAACTTTCAGAAATAAGCCATTTGATCCATCATTTTAAAAAAAATCAGTGTTAAACACCATGTTGAAATATTTTTCCTATTGTGGGATGGAATGGGTCACAAAGAGAGGAGTACCTTAATTTGGATTAGGAAATTCAAGATTCAAAAATTCTAAACATTGAATTGAAATTATAATGCAGATAGTTGCTTTAACAAAAGAGGTTGAGGTTTTATTTTAATAGCAACTAGTTTTGGAAACTATTTTGGGAAGAAGTAGGGCATGGATTTTGCTTAGACAATACCAGTGATGAGGAGATACCTTTAGGCGGAGAGTGTTAAACAAAAGGACAGTATTCACTAGGGTGAAGAAGGGGAAGCAAGAGCTATTATCAATATTTGAAATTAGGAAATGGTTTGAGGAAGTGAATAGTAAAAGATGACTGAATGAATAACAAGAGGGCATGAAATCAGGATTTTCACAAAAGGCAAAAAGGGGCAACAAAGTGTAATTAGAACATAGATTGCACTATCACATGTGGCTACTGAAGCCAAATCCAACATAACATTAAACAGGGCAATATCCAAACGCTTAAAGAAAAAATTAGCAGGATAATAGGAAAAGAGCTCCAACATGGTGTTAACACTGATTTTTTTATGATGGATTAAATGGTTTCCTTCTGAAAGTTTTATTATTCAATGGTGTGAAGTGTATATACACACACAGACAGACAGAGAGACACACACACAGACACATACACACAAGATGGTGAGAAGGGAATCACAGTTAGTTGCTTCTCAGAGTTAGAATTCAGATCAGATCTTATTTTAAACTTGAAGGTATGAAAATAATGTAAGTGCAAACAAGCGCTCCAGGTTCACACCATTCTGTTCATATATCCAAATTTCAGGTGGGTTCATAAAGAATGCACTGGACTAAGATTTTGCTACACATTGCCCATGGATGAAATCTTTCTCAACTATATCTAAACATAGTAAGTAGTCTCACACCACCAGGTTAAAGTCCAACAGGTTTATTTGGGAGCACGAGCTTTCGGAGCGTTGCCCCTTCATCAGGTAAAGGGCAACGCTCCGAAAGCTCGTGCTACTAAATAAACCTGTTGGACTTTAACCTGGTGTTGTGAGACTACTTACTGTGCCTACCCCAGTCCAAAGCCGGCAACTCCACATCGTATCTAAACATGACCACCATTTGTATTGCTAGGATACATCATATCACACTTTAGTCACTGCATGTTCATTGGATAGAGCCAGCAACAGAGTGGATAGACATGCAGTCTACGGAGGAAGTATACCTGATGAACCAAATGGTCTTTTCTCATTTCTGCTTTCTTATACTTTGTGGTTATAAAACAGAATTGCCCAAGAATGCAGAACACCTGGCACACAACATAAAATTCCTTGAATGTCACCTTGATTTACACCCTTCCTGAATGCTGCCAAGTAATGCACCCTGAATAAGTCAGCAAGTTAAAGACAAACTGCTGCACGAGATGTTTTAGACAAATCTTATGTATTTTCTAAGTACAAGGTGCAGTACTGGTATAAATTAAACGCTTCAAATCAAAATTAAGTATTACAATTGTTTTTATTACCTCCTTGTACTTGTTCATATTACCACACAGTCTCATTCATCAAGGGGATGGCTAATCAGAGATACGCACTTACTGATCCCCACAACAAAAATATAGATATGTTACCTAATTGTAGCACTTTGGATGAGAGCAAACAGAAAGAAGTTAACAAATATTGTTCCATTATCTTAAATATTATGCCAAGACATCTACACATGATATACTGCTGGCAAGTTGACCCTGTCTGATCCAAGGGGTCAATATTTTGCTCCATTAATAATGCCGATGCAGAAAAGAGGATGGTTTTTCCATGCCATTTTACTGTTACTAGCCAGTTTCTCTGGGTGATGGTCTAACTCACCTTTCTACACTGTTTAGGTGTACACCTGTATGGAGTATATCAATAATCTTCCACCCATATTTCTTTCACATAATGTGACCATACATGCACATTTTAGAATGATTGATTCTGGGAGAATAAGTATCAAGTTAGTTACTGTTGCTATTTTCTACTAACTTATTTTTTGGGATAATTATTGAACAACTAGTCATGTTCTCTGAAAACAGATATTAAGTTATAACCTTGATGTTATTCCCTGCAACATATCTACTACATGCTAAATATTACTTACATTTATTGTAGGTAGAAATTATTACTGCTGTTTCCTTGATGCCTTATTGGGTAAACGCATATAAGTAAGATCTCATGTTTCATTCCCTGGCCTGTACTGGATTAACTGATCTCAGTCAGGGCAACAGTGAAGGTACTTCAATTGGCTTCAATCCAGCAAACTAAGATGAGAGGAAATAAGACAGCGTTCACAATAAAAACCAGGGTCTATTGCTGATAATGTAAGCATGTGGATTTTCAGCAGAAACAGCACCAGGCTCTGGGGAATGCCTTCTGCAGTTGAATAGCCTATCAACACTCTCATTAATAGATGTGATGTCAAAGAGCCTCCAATGCCCATAGAATGATATCTCAGAATGAGTCATCACCTTCAGAAATGTAAGGTAGGGAGAAAGAAATAAATAATAATTTCTGTTCTTTATGCTTCTTCAAAAGAATTTCAGTGTTTCAATTACAATACATTTTCTCCTTCTTGACTGTTGATCTCAAAGCTGTCATCTTGTACAACCAACTGACCTCCAAATCCAAATTCCTGGTAAGCCCCCCACCAGAAGCATAAATTTGTAAAATCTGCTCTAATATGTAAAACAACACCAGTCAACAGCAGTCAAGGCTTAGTTGAAAGAGTCTACTAAATGTGCATTTCATATTTCTACAAAATTAGAAACAACCAAATGCTGTAGTCTGTGTCTGAAGAGTTGGCTCCAGAATATTGATAGGAAACTTTTGATACCATTTACATTATGCACGCAAATAACAATGGGAAACAATCAGGCATGGAGGGCACTCTTGGAAATGGATATGCTGCACGTTATGTTCCTACACACAATGATAAATGGTCATTCACCTACTCATACGCATTTCCGAGAAATTATATACTTTGCATTATATACATCTGTTTTAAAAGACAATGTGATTATAACTTAAGTTGCCATCTTCTAGCGATAAATGAATACAATTCACACCATGTTCCATTACATACAAACTACAATGGATTATTGCTTTCTGTAAATAAAACTGGAGAGAAAGAAAATCCTACCAATGCTAAATATATCTATTTAAACCAGCATGGGATTTTGGCATCTTTACAGTTCGATGCAGGTAGTGGGAAGCTGTCCTTATCAAAGTGACTTTGTCTTATGACAAACTGGATCTTCATCACACCCGGATGTTGATGTAAACCTATTCCCTGAACCACATTGATATGAGGATTATCAAAGCATCACATCAGTTCTGCACTGCCTGTATAGAAATCCATACCTATAAAACATGATGGTGCTTTTGCAAAGCCAAAAAGAGATTTATTTGTTGAGGGGGGGAATTATGCTACAGCAGCAAGATTAAATCATCTCATATTTGTTGTTCTGAATAATGAAGTTTTCACGAACCATTTGTCACAATTTTTTCCAAAGTTTACCTGATCTTCATGTAGAAGATTGTCCATTTTGTCATCTAAAAGGGAATTTGAATTTAAAATTCAAAAGCTGGACTTTAGCATGTAAATTCCTAATCCATACACATAAACTCCCCAAATGATGAATTTCAAAATTAGTGCTATGAATGCCTTAGTGTAGTAATGCAAGTTAACAATTTAAGTTGCACTTGTTTTTTGGGGATTTAAAAAACTCACACTCAGTTAAGTTTAAACTAAATTGTTCTATGTCAACCAACCAAATAAACCAAGATACAGTTTCTATTTGAAAAAGTTCCCACAAGGATATTAGAAAAAATGAAACTAATGAAAGGCAATACAGACTTCTTAGCGGTAACTGAATTTGAGATTCAAGTACATAGCTTTGTCTAGAAATCATTAAGCTGAACTCAACAATTGGAAAGCATTTTTAAAATTTGTTCATGGGATGTGGGCATCGCTGGCTGGGTCAGCGTTTATTGCCCATCCGTGAGGGCATTTACGAGTCCACCAATCACTGTGGGTCTGGAGTCACATGTAGGCCAGACCAAGTAAGAACGGCAGATTTCCTTCCCTAAAGGATACTAGTGAACCAGAAGGGTTTTATGGCAACCGACAATGGTTTCATGGTCATCATCAGACTTTTAATTCCAGATTTTTTAATTCCATTCAAATTTCACCATCTACCATGGTGGGATTTGAACCCAGGTCCCCTGAGCATTACCCTGGGTCTCTGAATTACTAGTCCACCTGAACTTGACTTTCTAAAAATGCTTCCAGACTTCGCAAAATTAAAATGCGCTTTGCCTTGTTTTACACAACAATAACACAAGCTCATTTCCTACCAGACCCTACACATTATTGGTCCCATGTTTGCAGATAATTCTAAATAATCAAATTAGCCAGATTCCTATCACAAGTGACAACTTAATCAAACAACGTAGAATGCAGAAGGTAGAAAATCCGTTGGGACTCAAATCAGTCCACGGTGAGGTCTGTTGCTGCCTATCTTAAAGTTATGAAGTTCCTTGACTGGGATCAAGTGCACTGCTCTCTATATCATGAGCTGGGGGGTGGGGGTGGCGGGGGGGGGGGGGGGGGGCGCGTGGGGGAAGGTGATGGTTAAGCTACTAGACTAATAATTCAGAAACGTGTGTCCAAAACCCACCTCGACAGGTGTCACTTTGAATGCAATTAAGTAAGTAAATCTGGGAGAAAAAAAAGGCTTGCAACAGTAATGGTGACCATACAAGATAACTGATCGTTCAGGGAAGGAAATTTTCCATCCATATATGGTCTATATGTGACTCCAGATCTACAGCAGTGCTATTGACTCTTAAGTGGTTTTGGAATTGGCTGAGCCAGCTATCAGCTGTATTAAACCACTAAACAGAGAACAATAAAACCAGATGGGCCACCCAGCAATGATTGATGTGGATTTGGACACAAAAAAGCAAATCCAGCCCAACTAGCCCTGAAAAATGTCATCCTCACTAGCCTCAAAATTGTCTCAATATTGTGCAAGCTGTCTCACAGACTAGTCATACCAACAGAATCAAACCAGCATCCAAGACTCCTCCATCACCAGCCATGGCTAGGTCTGTCTCTACGAGCAGGTCAGGCCCACCGGAAGAGGCACCAAAGTTAGAGGGAGGTCGTCCTGGAATTTCTCAACATTGGACCCTACAAAGTCTCAAATGGCATCAGGTCCGGGAAGGAAACCTCCTGCTCAGGTTTCCACAGCATTCCACGGCATCTTTGAGGTGCTGTGGGCAATCTGTGGCAGCGGAGTTTTATTGCACTAAACCTTTAACCTGATGACCCAGCAAGCCTGTCACTCTCTCAGTACCATCAGCCAGGGGATTAACCCTGGTTCAGTGAGGAGTGCAGGAAAGTGATTGCCAAGAGCAGCACCAAGCATACCTAAAAATGAGGTATCACCAACCTGATGAAGCAAAACACAGGAGCACCCACAAGCTGCAGACAGAGCTAGGCAATTCCACAACAAACACATTGGCTAGAATTTTACCATCCCATCCACCACGGGAATCAGAGCAGGCGAGGGGCAGACCATAGAAAGGCCCGTTGACCTCAGGCGGGATTTTACAGTTTTGCGACGAGCAAGGCCGTAGGTCAAAGTTCTATAGTGCTGCCACATCCAGTTGTGAAGGGTGGTGGACCAGTAAACAACCAACAGAAGGAGAAGGCTCCAAGAACATCCCCACTCTCAATGATAGCAAGTGCAAAAGACAACCAGATGCAGCCAGACATGTTGACTGTATAATATCTCCCTATGACCTCCTGAGGTTAAAAACAGCTGGGTGCACTGGATAGAACAAAGGATTTGGGAAATAACCCAACTGTAGTATTTAGGACATGTACTCTAGCACAGTGATTCTCAAACCGAGGTCCACTGAACCTTGTCAACTTTCCAGGGGCTCGATGTAATAATCTAATCGGGGCAACAGAGAAAAGCAGAAGGAACAAGGGAGAAAAAAGGAAGGAAGAACATAAAGGCCAGCTGCCCAATCCATTTTGTATAAATTAATAGTCAATTAGAGTCTTATATTTACTTCCAGCAGGAGGGAAGGTGGGAGGCCAGCTACTGCTGAGACTCGGAACCATTCAATTTGGACACATGCAGTGAACAAGTGCCATCACAATGCTCCCAGCCTTCTGAGCACTTTTAATATTTTCTGCTTATATTAAACTCTTGTGGTTTTGATTCTCGTACTGACGGAAAAGCTGTCAGTTAGACTTACTTAAATCTTCCACCAACTCCTCGCAATAATGTAAATTCCTTGCATGATTAAGTAACAGTTAGAAACTGGGTTTGCACAGGTCTGTGAAATATTCCCAAGAATGCCACGTTCAAGTGAGCACTCCATAATAGAATTGAAGGCAACCAAACTTGTCTGTTTGTGAGAAGTTATTTTATTTTCATTAAAATAGTAACCTGCTTTGAGTCTATTTGACATATAAATAGGGTGCGACTGCTGTTAATGGTGAATTGGCCAATAGCTAATTGGCCAATGTTTGTATTGGATGTGATCTGTGAACTGACTGGGTAAGTATGACATTAAAAGGCAATTTTTAACCACATTAAAGCAGTTCAGTTGGCATGAACTAGGATGTTAGTGGAGTTACATTTATCCTTTATCTCTGGTTCATCCGGACTGTCTCATCACTGTCTACATCAGTGAAATAGTCCTTAAATTGCGAATCTAAGTAATTATCTGCTTTCTCGAAAGCAATATTGAAGTACTCTATACATGCAGCACTTTTGTGTTCTGAGTATTATTTAGTATGAGAGTTTGGATTGGGGGTCCTTGATCACTAATCCTCTTGAAAAGGGACCCTTCAACCAAAAATGTTTGAGATACACTGCTCTAGAACTAGCCACGACGCTAGTCAAGCTGGTCCAGTACAGCTAGCATCTACCCAACATAGTGAGAACTCACCCAGATATGTTTGCCCACAAGGAAGAAAATTATATTTCAGTCAATTACTGCCCCGCCGGCAAGGAAGGCTAGAAAATTCAGCCCTATATTTCTGTGATTAAACATGGACCGAAGAGCTGAATTCCAGAGGTGAGGTAAGCGTGGCTGCCTTAACATCAAGGCAGCAGTAGATCGGGTGTAGCATCAAGGAGCCCAAGTAAAACAGGGAATTAGATGAAACTCGCCACTGGCTGGAGTAAGTTGTGATTGATGGAGGGTAGCCATCACAACTCTGGAACATCACTGCAGGAGTTCCTCAAGGTAATGTCCTAGGCCCAACCATCTGCAACTGCTTTATCAATGCCCTTCCCTCCATTATGTCAGAAACAGAGGTATTTGCTAATGATTTCACAGTGTTCAGTACTGTTAACAACTCCTCAGAGAGAGTGAAATAGTCTGTGTTCATACGCAGCAAGATCTGAACAACATTCAGGCTTGGCCAAATAATTGGCAAGTAAAATTTATGCGTACTAGAGAAAAGCAATGACCACCTCCAACAAGAGAGTGTCTAACCACCTCCCCTCAATATTGAATGGCATCATCATTATTGAAACCCTGAACATGAATGAACATCCTTGGGGATCACCATTGTCCAGAACTTTAACTGGATAGTCACACAACTACAGTGACTACAAGAGCAACTCAGGGGCTGGGTATTCTTTGGCAAGTGACTCATCTCTCAATTCCCAACATTTTTCGACCATCTACAAGGCACAAGTCTGGAGTGTGATGGAATATTCTCCACTTGTCTAGATGAATGCAATGCCAACAATCTCTATCACCAACATAATGGTCATACAGCATCCCAACTGAGACATTGTTACTGTTGCTACATTGCTACTGTTTAAGGCAACTCACCACCATCTTTTCAAGGGAAATTAGAAATGATAATAAATGCTGGCCGTGTCAACATACCATGAATAAATAAGTTTTTCAAAAACTATTCTTAAGGCGGAATTCTCCCATTTTGAGACCAAGTGTAGTGGTGGGTGGCTCCGGCATTGCCTTTCTTGCTGGCCAGAATGATGGAATCCCGTGCTGGATTCTGCACTTGGAACCTCTTTAATTATGCACAGTCGAGTGCCTTTCAAATCTCCTGGAGGGCCAGCAGCTGATTCATCCACTTCCTGGTGGGTTCAAAGGTCCTGGCATCATATTTACATAGCCCAGCACAGTCAAATCACTTTCTTCAACCAACCTGTCTTCATTAGACCATGCAGGATGTCAGCAACCCAGAGGGAAAAGGGTAACAGCCTTAAGAAGTCGTCCTTGATTCAACCAGCCTCCTGCCGATCCCATCACCTGCAAAGCACCCATCCCCCACCTGGATCTCTATTCACTGCATTTGGAATCTTTGTCCATCCCCCTTCAATCAAGGTGGTATCCACCACTCCCCCAGCATGGAGATGGAGGGCAGAACCCGACAGAGTGGTGCCCCCCCACCTCAACCAGAACTATGCCCAGCAGGGGCATGTAAAATCCAATCCACAAGCTGATCATCTTCCTTTAGAAATACAACTTATTCCAGCTGCTGGAGAGGGCGGCTGTCTTTTGTTCTCTCTCCCACTCTCTCTCTAAAACATTCCAGCTAAGCTTTGAACCCTGTTTTGCTGAGTTAAAAGTGTGTCTACATTCCTTCAACAGAGACCCGTGAGTGAAAGCCCTTGGATTTCTCCAGCAGTATTTCCAGGAGAAAAGGGACATACCAATCATTACTTTTAATCAATTGTCTTAGCTGAAGAACAAACACCTCGAGATGCAATCAGTGAATCTTTATTGACTTTATTTTAACCTGCACTTTAACTTGGCTAAGTTTAGCATTTGATGCTCGGCACAAAAAAACTAATCCCTTGCCTGTTTAACTCAAGAGGTCTGCCTCACTTAATTCTTACAAATTGCACACAGTAAGTACATATCGAATTGGCAATACAGCATCCTTTTAAAAGTCAAAACCTCTGCTACAACAAAACAAGGAGTGGTAATAGACAGGAGTCATTGCACCCCATCTCACCTGGTTCTAAATACAACATTCCTTGTGGCCTTTCTGAATGGGGAAGTCCATTTGCTGCCAATTTAGAATAAAGTTTTGTATGTGACCTGCATTCAGCAGGATTTCATTAAGTCGCACATCTTATTTTGCATTTCACAGTCCAGAGAGAGTTTGTAAAGGTGACAGGGCAGTGTGCCTCAGCAACCTGAGCTACAAAAAAGAAATAGCAAACTGTTTTTCGCTTTTGATAATGAAGCAGAGATCATTGCTGAGAGTGTGCCTGCGTGGACATGAGTGAGGGCAGCATTGGGTTGGGCTTGTCGGATGCCCCACAGTCAGTCTCAACCTGCCAAAACTTACCACCCAGGTTCACACATGGCCATCTGGAAGAGGCATTCAGTATGCTGCTGGTCCCCTGAAGCCGTAACCCAGCAAGGAGTCAGGGCCTTCAGGATGGCAAATGAGAAAATAAGCAGGAAAAAAGTAAAAGCCCAGTTAGAACTCTTAAAGGGTTAATGAGCAGGCTTTTTTTTGCTGTCCAACAGTTGTCAATAAAGGAATGAGGAATGTCAACAGGAAACAAAGGAAATAGCTAATTTAGCACCTTACTTCAAATTGTTAATTCAGAGCTTTCTTTGCCTGCAGCTCATTACAGGTTAGTGAAAGATCAAACAATCCCACCCAGGGTTGGGAATCCTGACATCACTTGCTGAGTAACATCTGATCACAATCCTGTGTCACTTAGTTTTACCCGGTGAGTAATAATCGGCCACTTGCTTCACAACCAACTGTTTAATTCAGCTCAACACAGGAAGCACCCCACAGTGCCCAGGCGCACCTCATGCTGAAACTAACAAAAAGTGGCTGTCACATCTACCTGAAAGAGACACAGGCACACACACAGACAGCATTAGACCAGCTGTGCCTGGCCCACTGCCCCTCCTGCACATCCCCCCACACTCTCATAGTTCCCAGACACCGGAATACACAGTGATAACACACAGCACAACTTTTGGCTAGTGTGCCAGGAGGAAATTGCTCCAGTAACACTTTTTTTTGCATAAGTCTTGTATAAATGATGAGACACAGTAAATAAATAGGATAGTTGTCACTCAAAAGCCAATTAAAGTTTAATCTTAAAATTTTAATTTTAATTAAATTTTAATCTTAAAAGCACTCCGTTAAAGTTTTTGATTACTGTCCCATTTCACTTATCCGCCCTTTTCCTTCAGCTTTGAATAGGGACCCAATTAAAACACAGTCAAGGCAAATTTCCAACTGAAAGCCAAGGAATCAAAAACTCGGAATGAGTATGCAGGGTGGTCACTGTTTGGTGAGAAGTCCGTAAGAAGTTTAACAACACCAGGTTAAAGTCCAACAGGTTTATTTGGTAGCAAAAGTGTGTGTAAAAGTTGTGTGGCTTTTGCTACCAAATAAACCTGTTGGACTTTAACCTGGTGTTGTTAAACTTCTTACTGTGTTTACCCCAGTCCAACGCCGGCATCTCCACATGGTGAGAAGTCAACAGTGACTGACGAAAGTGCTCCATCAGGTTTGCTTTTTAAAAAATCTTCAACAATCCCGTCCTTAAGGTGTTGACTTTGTTTTGTGGGGATAATATTACAGTTGCTTGATTTGATTTATTATTGTCACATGTATGTCACATGTATTATGTGGTGAAAAGTATTGTTTCTTGCGCGCTACACAGACAAAGCATACTGTACATAGAGAAGGAAAGAAGAGAGTGCAGGATGTAGTGTTACAGTCAAAGCTCGGTGTAGAGAAAGATCAACTTAATGCAAGGTAGGTCCATTCAAAAGTCTGATGGCAGCAGGGAAGAAGCTGTTCTTGAGTCGTGTCCTCAGACTTTTGTATCTTTTTCCCGATGGAAGAAGGTTGAAGGTGCGGTGTGCGTGGGGTCCTTAGTTATGCTGGCTGCTTTTCCAAAGCAGCGGGAAGTGTAGACAGTGTCAATGGATGGGAGGCTGGTTTGAGTGATGGACTGGGCATCATTCACGATTCTTTGTAATTTCTTGCGGTCTTGGACAGAGCAGGAGCCATATCAAGCTGTGATGCAACCAGAAAGAATGCTTTCTATGGTGCATCTGTAAAAGTTGGTGACAGTCGTAGCGGACATGCCAAATTTCCTTAGTCTTCTGAGAAAGCAGAGGCATTGATGGGCTTTCTTAACTACAGCACCGGCATAGAGGGACCAAGACAGGTTGTTGGTGATCTGGACACCTAGAAACTTGAAGCTCTTGACCATTTCTACTTTCTCTCCATTGATGTAGACAGGGGCATGTCCTTCACTACGCTTCCTGAAATCAATGGCTATTTCCTTCATTTTGTTGACATTGAGGGAGAGATTATTGTTGCTGCACCAGTTCACCAGATTCTTCATCTCTTTCCTGTACTTTGTCTTGTCATTGTTTGAGATTTGACCCACTCCGGTGGTGTCATGAGCAAACTTGAAAATCGAATTGGAGGGGAATTTAGTCACACAATCATAGGTGTATAAGGAGTATAGTAGGGAGCTGAGGACACAGCCTTGTGGGGCACCGTTGTTGAGGATGATCATGGAGGAGGTGTTGTTGCCTAGGCTTACTGTGGGTTAGGAAGTTCAGGATCCAGTCGCAGAGGGGGGAGCCAAGCCCCAAGCCACAGAGTTTGGAGTTGAGTTTCATAGGAATAATGGTGTTGAAGGCTGTGCTGTAGTTGATAAATAGGAGTCTGACATAGGTGACTTTGTTATCTAGGTGTTCCAGGGTTGAGTGCAGGATGAGGGAGATGGCATCTGCTGTGGACCCGTTGCAGTGGTAGGCAAACTGGAGTGGATCCAGGCAATCTGGGAGGCCAGAGTTGATTCGTGCCATGACTAACCTTTAGAAGCAAGTTGGCCTCTTTGTACTTTGCTCATGCACGAGTTGCTTCATTAACAACTTGCATTTATATAGTATTTTCAATGAAGGAATGCTTCAATGTCAAGGGGTGTAGAAAAAGTCAATAAAATACTTGAAAGAATACTAAGTCATGTTGAAACAGTGAAAAAAGGTAACAGGAAACACTGAGCAGGATTTTCCAGCTGGAATCATCTGCTCATGCTGGGCGGCACAGTGGTTAGCAGTTCCAGGGACCTGGGTTTGATTCCTGGCTTGGGTGACTGTGTGAAGTTTGCACAGGGATTCTTCTGGGTGCTCTAGTTTCCTCCCACAGTTAAAAGATGTGCAGGTTTGGTGGAGTGGCCATGCTAAATTAACCTTTTGTGCTCCTAGACATGTACGTTAAGGGGATTAGCAGGGTAAATGTGTGTGCTTAAAGGGGATTAGCAGGGTAAATGTGTGTGGGTAAGGGAATGGGACAGGGGGTGGGCATGGGTAAGATGCTGTGTTGGAGAGTAGGTGCAGACTCCTTCTGCACTGTAGGGTTCTATGAAAGTCAATTGACTTTTGGCTTGGCTGCCGAATCTCCTGCCGTGGGTCCCTCTACGACGGGACAGGAAAATATCGGCCATTGTCAGAAAGATGATTTTTAACTGTTATTTTAAAGAGCGTGAAGTGCAGTTGCGGAAGGATTTTGTGAGACATTTCCAGACAGTTAAGGCAAGGCAATCAAAGCTGGGCCACCAATTGTGGGTGATGGGAATGGGAGGCAATAAGTGTTGACTTGCTATTTTACTAGAGGGTGTAACACAACTGAGCCGAACTCTGTGCTCACCTGACATCGTCACATTCAGATATCAGTCAGGAAGGGGAACAAATTTCCTTCTCCATTCCAGGGCATTGTGAGCCCTTCTGGTGTCTCTGTTATGATCAATTGACTCTCCACAGATACTGCCAATGCACTGAGCCAAAGGAGGTTAGTGGGTTTTCTCGCCAATCGTCAAGAAACTATATAATCGCTACCCAACCCAAAATAACTCAGTAAGTAAATGCACAGCCAAGGATGCTCACAAGTTCACTGTCAGATCTGGGCTGTGGTAGTTCAATGTAGGTAAGGACACACTAAGTGAGATACAATGAAGAAATCCAGCATCCCCAACCTAATGAAAAAGTAAAGTCAATGATCCAGCCTTTGATTGCTACCCAGAATGAGTGTGCGTGCGTGTGTGCATGCTTGCACATGTGACAAGCTTGAGGGGTTGACAAAATAGACTCACCAATAATGCATAAAATAGTCCATCAACACTCATTGTCAAACAATATTTCATGGTTGCCACTAACCCTGCTGTCATTTTTAAACAAATCATGTTTATTTCTTTTAAATGTTCTTTTCCTGAAATAATCTTAAAGAAATGTTATTTACTGGAACATGAAATGGTATGTGAGAGCTTACATTAGGACTTCACTTGGAAGTTGGGTGTGGGTACGTGGTTGGAGGAGTTGAGACTTGGTCATGAAATGTCATATTTCAATGCCTCAGCCCCCCAAAAATTATTAAGCCAAAATTGGTCTGCTTTGGGTTATTTTCCCTCCAAATACTCAGGGGCTGCGTTATTGAGGTTTAATCATACCTTGTTTTAACAATTTTATCCTTTCATCCAAGTGAAAGAATCTAGTTGTCAAAAGAGAAAATGCTGGATAATCTCAGCAGGTCTGGCAGCATCTGTAAGGAGAGAAAAGAGCTAACGTTTCGAGTCCAGATGACCCTTTGTCAAAGCTGTGACAGACAATCTAGTAGATTGATCTTAAAACCAGTTCTCCTCATGTATGCGTGGGTTTCCTCCAGGTGCTCCGGTTTCCTCCCACAGTGCAAAGGTGTGCGGGTTAGGTTGATTGGCCATGCTAAATTGATCTTAGTGTCAGGGGATTAGCAAGATAAATATGTGGGGTTGCGGGAATGGGGCCTGGGTGGGATTGTGGTCGGTGCAGACACAATGGGCTGAATTGCCCCCTTCTGCACTGTAGGGATTCTATGATCTTTGAAAACAACAAAATATTGTATGACTGGCCTTTCAAATGAATTAATGTTGCTAATTCGCACTTCTCAATAACAGTCAATTCTGTAGTTGCTGGAACATTTCAAGATCACATTATTACCAAAATGCTGTGTAGTAAACGGAGTACATCATATTTATGTGCAGAAATAGTTAATCTGACAGGATGTTAACACTTGTTAATTTTTAAAAATGCATTAATTTTACTCTTCTAACCTTAATTAAAGAGAGAGAGGAGAAGAACCTGAAAGAACATAAACTGCTCAGAAATTTTTCACCGCAGGCTAATGTCTACAACAGAGCTGCTAATAGTGGCTTTACAAACATATAAACATACCCACTTTCTTTCCTGAAAAATATTTATTTACCCAGACTGTGTGCAAGGCAGCTTTTTTCATCTATAAATATTAGTGTTTTATGCCACTTGACTTCATTTCATAAACCGATTTAAATTACATGTCTTCTGCAAAGAACCCACCAAACCTCCTATAAAGAAAGAATAAAAACATTGGGGCAATTCTCTGGTTTCCCCATGGTGTGTTTCCCATGGTGGAAGGCAATGGGCTGTTTGCCAGTGACAGGATCTTCAGGTTCCACCACTGTCAATGGGATTTCCTATTGACTGCACCCCGTGCCTATGGGAAACCCGTGGCGGGGGTGGGGGACCAGAGGATCACACTGGAGAATTCCAGCTATTGTTTATAACACCCCAGGATTATCTGGTTACGGTTGTTCTACATATCTTTACAAATTTAATTTGATATTTGGTGAGGTGAGGTGAGAGTGACTGCCCTTGACATCAAAGCCACATTTGATGGAGTGTGGCATCAAGGAACTCAAGCAAAGCTGGAGTCAATCGGAATCAGGGAAACAAGTCTCCACTGGTCGCGTTCTTACTTAGCACAAAGAAAGATGGTCGTGGTTGTTTAGGTGAATCATCACAGTCCCAGGACACCCCTGCAGGAGTTCCTCAGGACAGCCATCTTCAGCTGCTTCACCAATGAGCTTCCTTCCATCATAATGTCAGAGGTGGGGATGTTCGCTGATGACTGCACAACATTCACCACCATTCACAACTCCTCAGATAATGAAGCATTCCATGTCCAAATCCAGTAAGATCTGGACAACATTCAGGCTTGGACTGATAAGTGACAAGTATCATTCGCACCACACAAATATCAGGCGATGACCATTTCTAACAAGAGAGAATCTAATCACCTCCTCGTGAAATTCAATGGCATTACCATTGCTGAATCCTCACTACCAACATCCTGGGGGGTACCACTGACCAGAAACTAAATTGGACCAGCCATATAAATACTGCGGCTACAAATTCTCAAAACTGTCGATCATCGACAAGGCACAAGTCAGGAGTGCAATGGAATAGTCTCCACTTGCCTGGATGAGTACAGCTCCAACAACACTCAAGTAGCTTGACACCATCCAGAACAAAGCAGCCTGCTTGATTGGCACTCCATGCACCACCTTCAACATCCACCACTGATGCACAGTGGCAGCAGTGCGTACCGTCTACAAGTTTCTTTATTTGTGTCACAAGTAGGCTTCAATGATGTTACTGTGAAAATCTCCTCGTCACCACACTCCAGTACCTGTTCTGAGTACACTGAGGGAGAAGTTAGCATGGCCAATGCACCTAACCAACACGTCTTTTGGACCGTAGGAGGAAACCGGAGCACCCGGAGAAAAAGCATGCAGACACAGGGAAAACGTGCAGACTCCTCACAGACAGTGACCCAAGTCGGGAATTGAGCCTGGGTCCCTGGCGCTGAGGCAGCAGTGCTAACCACTGTGCCACCAGCAACTCACCAAATCTCCTTCAATGGCACCTTCTTAAACTGTGACCTCTACTACCTAGAAGATCTAGGACAGCAGTTTCATGGGAACGACGCCACCTGCAAGTTCTCCTCTAAGCCACACACCATCCTGACTTGGAACTATATCGCTGTTCTTTCACTGTTGCTGGGTCAAAATCCTAGGACTCCCTTCCTAACAGTACTATGGGTATTCCTACACCACATGGACTGTAAATTCAGTGGCAGATGGGCTGAAATCCCATAGAGTCCATTAACATGCGGGAACCTTGGTGGAAATTCCCAGCTAATGAGATGCAGCCACTGCATGAAAATATTTTTAATAAACATTTTTACCCTACTGACGACTAAGTTAAGACAGGGTGTGATACATGCCTAACTGCACCGTATTTGGTCACCTCTACTGATCTAGCTGAATTTCAACAGTTAGGATTCTGGAGTTGGCCTCAGTGTCTTTGAGGTAGATATAAAGTTGCTCTGAGGTATGAAAATGCCTGTGACCAAATCAGTGGTGAAGCAACAAGAAATCTACTGAAAGATTTTGAGCCCAACTATGGTCTACTGCAGTGACGGTAAGAAGTCTCGCAACACCAGGTTAAAGTCCAACAGGTTTATTAGGAAATAAATAGGAAATAAACCTGTTGGACTTTAACCTGGTGTTGTGAGACTTCTTACTGTGCTTACCCCAGTCCAACGCCGGCATCGCCACATCATGGCTACTGCAGCAAGACTGAGATTGAACTTTTGAGGTCACTGACACATAAGCAAAATGCGGGGGATCAATACAGTATGCTTGTCCTAAAAGTATGAAATCCTGCCTTAAGGTCAGGGAGAGATGTACCTCAATCGTGTGCTTCACTGTGTAACTTCCCCATATTTCACTGACAAGAGAAAATAAACATGTTCCTGTTTTACATTCCGAGCCTTAACAACTTCTTCTTTCCATTCTTCTCTTGTTAAATCACTATCAGTAGCACATTCATGGAATGCGTGCCCTGACTCATCAAATTTATTGGAATGTTGGATGGAGTGACAGTCACTGCCACAATGCAAACCCACAATTGTATGACTGCTGGGCAGGCAGCCACATGCTGCTAGAACAACCAGATATTTCTTATTTACACTGGATGCATGCTCAAAGTATAATGACCTTGTATCACACAAAGCGGTATTAAGTACATGTGACGCATCACAAGATCCTGTGTGATGGCCATTCATGTTCAGAATTTTTTGTCATGACAGGATTCCTTTCTTTTAACATTTAAAAGTGCATTCGAATCCAAGGCTTTGAGTTTAAAAAGATTCACTGCATACTGCCATTCAGTTGCTCATTTGACAACATATTTTCAAAATTGGGTGAACTGTGAACCTTTTTAAGCTATAAAGCTCCTCGGTGTAAGAGAAGTTTTTGTCATTGATGCGTCCACTCCCTGCATATAACACCTCACCCTTTGTCTCACCAAATTATTTACACCGGTTACTAGTCAGAAACCAGGAGCAGGAACTCTGGCTGAATTTTCCCTTCTACCTTAAGAATTCAATTGCATCATTCCCTATTGCTGATTCAGCTGAGATCAGCTGACTGAGCATGGGCCAAAGATCAAGAATTGTCCTCTTCCTGATGTACCCAACTCAGCTACGCATTGATTATTCACTAAGCATTCATTGGGACTCCTACACCCTTGGTTTCAACCATTCTGTACAGATCCTGTACTGTAAAGTGCCCTGTTTGCCATTGTCACAATGTTCTCACGTAATGAACTAGTTAACAGTATTCTTAGCTAGAATCTTACTTATTTTGAATTTATAGAAACTGGTGGGTCACAGGGCATTAAGATGACATTACAAAGATAAAGTTTATCACTGCCATCTAAATCTCAGAATCATGATGCTGTGGGGAGAGAGTGGAAGGCAAAATGTAATTGATTGAAAGGCTCCAGAGAACAGATAGTCAAAGAAGTCAAAGTCAATGAAGGCAAATCTGCTTTGTCCGAGGCAGGCATGGCAAAAAATGAGGCAGTAAAAATGCCAATGATGGCAATAGGGCCCTCTGTGGGAGTAAGTTCCATTCTATACCTCCAGAAGCTCAATGGTATCAAGTTAAACAGATACCAGCAGCAGCACTTACCTCAGGTCAGCATTAAGATTCTGACAGCAGCCAACACTTTTTGTTCTGGCTTCAGATTAACTGAGATTGATACAGGCTGGAAATACAACTTTGCCGTAGTTGGCTGGTCGGGTCCTCGCATTGCACTGAGGGAAAGTCTGTGGAAAATGATACAATCACGATCGTATCATTTGCACAGTAGCTTCACGGTCATTTCACTTCAGTAGTTGTTCCAGAGAACTGGACAGCACAAAAGAAGGTCATTTAGCCAACTCTTTGTTCGAGATGTTCCAATAAAGTCCTGTTTTTCTCATAGCCATGAAGCATCCTTTGCTTCAAATATTCACCTAAGTTTTCCTTAATAACACAAAGATCTCTGCTCAACTACTTTACTTATTCTCCATTCTCCCAGGAAAATTTGTACCTCAATGGATCCTCTTCTATCTCCTTTCTGTTTTTATACAACTACTTAGGGTTCTTGTCAGCAAGGTTCAGTAACTTATCTCGGAATCTATTTTCCACAGCTATCTTTAACAATGTCCTGGTAGACCAACATTCTTGTAAAAAATAATCCTCTAACAACCAGATTTACCTCTTCATTTTCAAGCACTCCTACACTGAACAATTATTTTACTTTTCATGTCCTTAGAGAAGCCTTTATGCCAGCTGCTAGCCTTTTTTATACATTCAATTTTAGTATGGAAGTGTCAAGCTACATAATGGGCTGGTTTTGGCTACCGAGGTGGGTTGTTCAAGTAGGAAAATTTCTGGCTCACTGTACCCACCTTAGTAAAAAAAAGTATCCTGAATTGCATGTTATTCGCTCGGGGTGGGCTGGTGCAGGATGGAGTTGGGCACATTGATCCCAGAAGCAAAGGATAGGTGGCCAAAGAGGCAACAAGTCCCACGGCATGCTGGTTAGGAGGCCCTCCTCAATTCACAACACTGCTGGAAGCAAACAGCTGCAGCTGTTGGGGTGTTGGAAGATCCACAGCCAGAAAATGAACGCCTCCATTCTGACCCCAAACATCTGCAAACTTTATCTTATGCAGGATTAGATTTGTGCCCAGTCTGCTCTTAAGTCTACTTTGTGATAAAGATTCTGGAGTGCTCTGCACAGCCTCTATTTGAAGTGCTTTGCATGATAAGGTGCCTTCAGAATACAAAATTACACAGCAAAGTTCATATGCTGCTTCCATTGGCTGCACGACTGCACTAAGAAATAGAAAAATGGGGACCTTCCATTTGACATTCGCAATGAGGATGCATATTCCACGGCTCTTGTGAACTGTCGCTTTGCCCACTTCTGTTCATCATTTAATGGAGGAATGTGCTGTGTAGGAATATAAATGAGGAGGGGGCGCAGTGCAACGTAATGCAGGGGAATTGACATCATGTCATTCTCTTTTATTTGGAGCCAGAAAATAAATGCTAAGACTGATGATGCAAGGAGTAAGGAATAAAAATAGGGGGCAATATCTATGCTACATTGAAGATAAACAGGGTGTGTTTCACCTTTCCACCTGCACAGCCTAAAAGATGGTCATTTACTGGACAATTACCTAAGTTTGAGACAAGGAGATGAATAATCCTGCAATCATCGCATCTTTAAAGAAAATCAAAAGTATGGATCCAGTCTTCTAACTTCTTATCAGGCTTGTTATACAACACACACCCAATGACATATTGAAAATTCTTATAAGAACAGAAAATGCCAGAAATGCTCAGCAGGTAAAGCAGCCTCTGATGGCAGAAAAACAGAGTTAACATTTCAGGCCAGTAACCTTTCATCAAAAGTGCTCTTGCTCTTTTGCTGGTGAGCACAGGTGCCACTGTTGTGTGAGTGTGGCCATTGCCGCTGGGCTCCACTTTGTGGACCATGAAGGAGACCCCCCCATGCCCTTCCCGGAACCCATTAGGATGCAGCAAGTGGCTATCAGTTGTGCTCTCACTTGCAATATGGCCTGGCAGCCAGAAAAGTTCGGACATTGCTTCCGACATTCGCGATGTGGAGTTGCCGGCGTTGGACTGGGGTAGGCACACAAGTAAGTAGTCTCACAACACCAGGTTAAAGTCCAACAGGTCTATTTGGTAGCGCGAGCTTTCGGAGCGCTGCTCCTTCATCAGGTGAGTGAAGAGTTCAATTTGCAAACAGGACATATTAAGACACAAACTCAATTACAAGATAATGGTTGGAATGCGAGTCTGTACAGGTAATCAAGTCTTTACAGGTGCAGACAATGTGAGTGGAGAGAGGGTTAAGTACAGGTTAAAGAGGTGTGAATTGTCTGCAGCCAGGACAGTTAGTGAGATTTTGCAAACCCAGGCAAGTCATGGGGGTTACAGATAGTGTGACATGAACCCAAGATCCCGGTTGAAACCGTCAGAGAGTGGTTGGGGTGTGGAATGGACTGCCTGCTGTGATAGTGGAGTCGGACACTTTAGGAACTTTCAAGCGGTTATTGGATAGGCCCATGGAGCACACCAGAATGATAGGGAGTGCGATAGCTTGATCTTGGTTTCGGACTAAGCTCGGCACAACATCGAGAGCCGAAGGGCCTGTATTGTGCTGTACTGTTCTATGTCCTCATGTTTGCGGAACTTGGCTATCAGTTTCTGCTCAGCAATTCTACGTTGTCGTGTGTTGTGAAGGCCGCCTTGGAAAACGCTGACCCGAAGATCAGAGGCTGAATGCCCGTGACCGCTGAAGTGTTCCCCAACAGGAAGAGAACACTCTTGCCTGGTGATTGTTGAGCGGTGTCATTGTTGAACAGCGACATTCGCTGATCATTTTGCCAGCCTTCCCTCCTTCAAGCCCTTCTCTAAAGGACCCAGAATTCAGACAATTAAGTCTGTTTCTCACCACAGATCCTGTCTGACCTGCAGATTATCTCCAGCATTTTCTATTTTTACTTCCAATTTCCAGCATCCACAATATATTGCTTTTGTAGAAAAGATTGTCTGTTATGTGGGGCTGGGTGGTAGATTTTAATCCCCAACATAGGTGAATTTGGGTGAGGTCAGAAGGAAAATGTCAAACAAATCTCAAACCCGAACCCAAATCTGTCCACATTCAATTTAACATGGCTTTGTGAGTGGAAAATTATGTCTCACAAATTCGATTGAGTTTTTTGAAGGGGGAACCAAGAAGGTAGATGAGGGCAGTGCAGTTGATGTTGTCTACATGGACTTTAGCAAGGCCTTTGACAAGGTACCGCATGGTAGCGTAAGGTTAAATCTCACAAGATCCAGAGTGAGGTATCTAAACGGATACAAAATTGGCTTCTGTCGGTTGTAGAGGGTTGTTTTTCAAATTGGAGGCCTGTGACCAGCGGTGCGCCTCAGGGATCAGTGCTGGGTCCACTGTTATTTGTCATTTATATTAAAGATTTGGATGAGAATATAGGAGGCATGGTTAGTAAGTTTGCAGATGACACCAAGATTGGTGGCATAGGGGACAGTGAAGAAAGTTATCTCCGATTGCAACAGCATCTTGATCAATTGGGCCAGTGGGCTGACGAATGGCAGATGGAGTTTAATTTAGACAAATGCGAGGTGATGCATTTTGGTAGATTGAACCAGGGCAGGACTTACTCAGTTAATAGTAGAGCATTGGGGAGAGTTACAGAACAAAGAGATCTGGGGGTACAAGTTCATAGATCCTTGAAAGTGGAGTCACAGGTGGACAGAGTGGTGAAGAAGGCATTCGGCATGCTTGGTTTCATCGGTCAGAACACTGAATACAGGGGTTGGGACGTCTTGTTGAAGTTGTACAAGATATTGGTAAGGCCACACTTGGAATACTATGTACAGTTCTGGTCACCCCATTATAGAAAGGATATTATTAAATTAGAAAGAGTGCAGAAAAGATTTATGAGGTTGCTACTGGGACTTGATGGTTTGAGTTATAAGGAGAGCTGGATAGACTGGGATTTTTTTCTCTGGAGCATAGGAGGCTGAGGGATGATCTTATAGAGGTCTATAAAATAATGAGGGGCACAGATCAGATAGATAGTCAATATCTTTTCCCAAAGGTAGGGGAGTCTAAAACTAGAGGGCATAGGTTTAAGGTGAGAGGGGAGATTACAAAAGTGTCCAGAGGGGCAATTTTTTCACACACAGGCTGGTGAGTATCTGAAACAAGCTGCCAGAGGTAGTAGTAGAGACAGGTACAATTTTGTCTTTTAAAAAGCATTTAGATAGTTGCATGGGTAAGATGGGTATAGAGGGATATGGGCCAAATGCAGGCAATTGAGATTAGCTTAGGGGTTTAAATAAAAAGGGCGGCATGGACAAGTTGGGCCGAAGGGCCTGTTTCCATGCTGTAAACTTCTATGACTCTATAACAAGACAGATTTTCAACTCGCTCTCAGTAGGTGGCTCACTGAGTTAAGTATTTTAATGAGGCTGTATGCCTCCATTTCAATCTCTGTTCCAGCTTTAATGCTGGCTGGCTGGCAGCTGAAGAAAAGTTAGGACTACTCCATGAAACAGAATGCTTTAGACAGCACTGCTTGTGGATCAGGAAGACCAGGATTTTTCCCACAGCCTGCCATGCAAACCTGATAGCCTCTTTAGCAATCCCACTCTTCTTTATTGCAACCCATTGCAGTTGTGGCTACTACGTTGTCCTCTAGAACCCCCTCATAATTGTCTCCCCTTCTCCTTCTGTTCTCTCTAGCCCCCAATCACCCTCCCCAGTCAGTGTCCACCACACCATCAATTTGGCCCCAACACTTCCCCAGCCTCCCACTGATGGCCACTCCTCACCAGGTTTCTACGGCACCCCCATCAACCAATTCAATAACTACCAATCTCTCCTCACCCACCTACCCCACCACTCAAGGTTGCTATAGGCCCCTATCTCACCACTTACTCTCACACCCCCCCCCCCACCCTACCATCAATGCCCCCTGACATCCGAACTCTCCAGCCTATAGATCACTGTCTCCCGTACCTGTCCACCAATTCCCTATAGATGCACCCCCACTGCCACAGTGCCCCCACCCCCACCCTCCCCCCATGTCTTTCTTGATCCTCAATCTCGGGGTACGTACTAAATTGTACTACGAGAAAATAAACCTTTCTTCATTAAGAAAGTCTTGTATTAGGCAAAACTGTGGTATTTTAACTGCTTGTTCTGCAGAAAAACAACACAATGTTTAAATGGGAGAAAACATCGCATTTTCCTCTGTACATGGCTTAATTACTGAAAGTAACACAGATGACAGGAAGTAAAGAGAGCAGGTGGGACTTGCTATCGAGCTGTCCCTCAGGCAAAAACACAGGGATTAGGCAGCATGCTCCAAGAGTGCCATAATCGAGTGGGCCAGCCAGCTACATTCTGCAGACCTCCCACGTTTGCCCTCAACCAACGGCAGTCTTCGTGCCTTGTCAGATGTCAACCACGACACAAGTGGTGGTGGATCAGATAACGGGGACCAAGCTGTCCGGAATCTTCATCAGAGGAAGCAGCTCAGAGTCAGCCAATTCCATCGTCATCTACCAGGGCCTCCAAAGGCAGTCTCTCCTGCTCAGCACATGCCTAGCAGTATAGCTCCTGGCAGTTTGAAATGAAGCAGTTTCTGGAGTTTGCCCAGACCAGCACAACCAAACTCAGTGGAATGCTTTCAATGAGACACTGAAGGAAAACAAATCTTCACATGGTGTATCCTGAAGTGGAAGCTGCCAGTTGGAAGCATGTGGGATGACGAGTGAGGAATAAACATGGCAATACAATGAAGCGAATCATGCTTCTTGTGATGACTGTAGTGATGAGACAGTGTAGAGTCACCAGATGTGAACAAAATCTACTTGTGTGAAAAGAAAGACTGGATTTAACTGGGATTTAGCCAGTGATTTCACATATAGGGCGGAAATCCAATTTATTCTCTGAAGTGATGCAAGATGTTTCTCTCTGTAACGATCCCACAGAAAAAGAAACTGAAGTCTCAGTTCAGTTCTTCAGGGATTTGGACACATGGTACAAAATAATCAAAACATAAATCAACACTAATACTGTAATACCTAACCTTTCATGATAAGTGTAGACACTGCACTATACTGTTGGAACAGGACTGGTGTGCACTGCATCAGCAGGAACAAGGTTGCCACAAGGTGGTAGTCTGGCAATGGGCAAGTAATCGCTGAAGTGCTGACAAAATTCTCCAGTAGTTATTGCATGCCAGGGCACATCAAGGTTACTGCTTGACTGATGCCATGAATTTTACCCTTGACTGCGATTGTTTTTGCATCTGTCATTTATGCATAGCAACGGTGACACCCACAAATGTGGGACACTGCCTGAAAGCCACTACGTGCTTGACTATGTGTGTCCAATACGTGCTGCATAGTGATTTATCAATGTTTCCTCTAAGCTGCGTGAGTGCATGGTCACTCAGCAGTCCCTGAAATGATCGCACATAAGTTGTGAGCAAGTAAAGCTCAACCCTTTAAGACGTGCGTTCATGCAGTTGGGTGGCAATCTTCAAGAGAACATGCAGTGTAAAAATGAGCTGCGCACCAAAAAAGGAAATTAAGGGGGGGCATTGTGGTGATAAAAGAAAGTTTTGATCCAGGAAATGTGTGGAGCAAATACAATAGTTTCAACTTTAGCAAAGCTATTAAGTTAGCCAACATGAAATCTGTTTTTTCTGTTTATTTAACAGTAATACTGTCAACGCCATCCAGGTTACGTTTGATGTGGAAAAAGGAGCGATCAGGTTGGTGTTGCAGGTTGTATTCCAATAATACTGAGAAGAGGAGATAGAACAGTAATCTTCCTGAGTCATTCCTGATCTGGGAATGCTCAGTGATGAACATGGATATAAAACAATAATTTCCCATTCCCGACAGTGACATTAGTCATTTTTATGAACATTCTTTTCATACAACGATCTGCCCAAGGGGACAAATATCTGTTTTTTGTTGGATCAGGGAAAATAACAAAACTATTCCATTTGTATTCTTTCAGCATTAAATAGCTTCAAAACAGAACATGCATAGACACGGCAAGATACGAGAAACATTCCCACTTGTGATCATTCATTAACCTCGAAGAAAGTCTCCCAAGGAGCCCCACAAATGGAAATAACATTAAACTGAGAAGGGAGAGGTCTGGTGGGATGACTGTAAGCCTGGTCAAAAGAAAGGTTCTGAGAGGACAGTCAAAGCTGAGGGAGGGAGTAGATAGATGAAAGGTGTTAGAGGGACTTCCAGAGAGTAGAGGCTAGGTGACTACAGCTCTTAATGGCTCAGATATTCCGGTCTCCAGATCGTCAAACACCAGACAATCCCCAGATGATACTCCAGGGACCCCTTGGATGACCCCAACACAAGGGTCTGTGGGAATTGCTTGGGAAATTCCAACTTCTGATAGACAATTCCCCACCCCCATCCAAGGGACCATCTGAAAAAGACTCCAACTCTGAGATACGGTTGAATATTTTAAAAGGCTCCCTGATAGTTACTCAGGAAATGTTAGACTGGAAAATAAACATGTCTAATGCCTGCATAGGTAACCATACAAATGACCACCTCTTCCAGCCACCTCCCCACTGATCCCCTCGATACCCCTCCAATTCCCCCTGATCTTCAAACCCCACGATCCCCTCCCCATGACCTCATTACCCTACCCATCCTGCCACTGACCCTGTTGCCACCTATCAACCTGGCACCCTACCTACCAGGCACCCTACCATCCTGCCACCTATCATCCTACACACCCTGCCACCGTACCAACTTGGCACCCCAACCATCCTGCTAGCTACCATCCTGCTGCCTATCACTCTACCTACCACCGTACCTAACTGGCACTTTACCCTCCCTGCCACCCTACCCACTCTCTCACCTAGCACCCTGCACACCCTAAAATCCTAACCAGCTGGCACCCTGCCCAGCTGGCACCTTGCCCACCGAACTCACTCACTCACTCACACACTCGTTCACTAACACACCAAAAGTTATTTAAATGTCCCAAAGCTTTTCACTTTGTTCGTTAATGAAAACTTACCAAAACACAGCAGCTGTAAATAGGGTTTTTGGCTTGGCTTCCCCTAATGATCCTGCACTATAAGGAAGGACTCCGGGAATAGGTATGCTTCACATTTCCAAAGAGCCCAGTTTGGAAGTCAGGACCAGAAATGCCGAGCTCAGGCGTTGGGTAAGAAAGTAGGAGCAGAGTGGCAAATTGACGGTGTTTGTGGCTCCTCAGAAGAATGGGCCCAATGAGTTCAAATACAAGGTGAGGGAGTTGATGTGGGTCAGTAGAAACGGAATGATGGACAAACTGATCTTAGTAGGGGACAGCTTTGTTGTGGACAAGCTTATGGATATTGGGATATCAGGAAACAGGGCATTGGAATAATCAGTCTAGAGTTGACAAAAGCAAGAATAAGAATTTCAGCCTTGAAAAGGCTGATGTGGGGCAGAGATTGGCAACTAAATGAATGGTGATGTGGGGCTGGAACCTCAGCTCAGGGATAAACAGAATGCCGACACTTGGTGAAGTCCATCTCAGCTTCAGCTAGTGGCAGGATATGGGTTGGAATCAGCAAACCTCTGCTGCCCAATGCCATATCTCATTTACCCACCAACCCTATGCTGGCTGGCCTACAAGAATTCCCAAATTGACAACATTTCCAGTGGAAAATTCTCATTCTTGTTTTCAAATTATTCCATGGCTTCCGAATATCTTTGTAACCTCCTCAGGCCTGATAAGCTTTCACAATCTCTGCACTCCTCCAATTCTAGCTTCATAGCTTGCCTGATTTTAATCACTCCACCATTGATGGCTAAGCTTTTAACTGCAGAGTCCTTTGGTCTGTAATTCCCTCCCCCTCCAATCTCTTCTCCTTAAAATCCACCTTTGATTTAACTTTTGTTCTGACATCTCTTTCAGAAGCTCGGTGTCAGGATATGTATTGATATCGGTCCTGGTCAGCAACTTTTCTACTTTAAAGGCTCTATATAAATGCAGTTTGTTGTTGTTGTCGTGGCAGGGAAGTAGAGTTCATGGTAGAGACTGAAAACAAAGTGAAAGTAGTGGTTCACCAATGATCTCATGTTGAAAAGTCACTCTGGCCAACTCAGTCAGGGGTTACACAGCCCAACTAGATGTTACATTGATGGATTTCCCCATCCCACCCACAAGGTAAAGGTTTACCAGAGGGCCATTCTTCACGTAAGAGCTAAGGGTGAATGGTGACAGGATATCAATTTTGAAGGGAACATAGCCAAAACAAACAGCAGTGCCCTTCCAAAGTCCATACATATTCAATTTTCAGTAGGGTTTTGGGCAGCAATCAGGAACAGAAAGTCTGATGTTTTAACCTATGATGCCTAGTGTCACTGAAGTCAATTGCAGAATGCAAAATTAAGTAATTTAACTTAGAACAGACCAGAAAATAAACTACGGACTCTGTTAGCCTGGAATGTTGAGTATTGAGTCCATTAAACTCTCGTCACATTATCTAACCTGTAAGCTTATTAAAGATTACTTTATGTTCTAGCTTTTTGTTACCGAAAATACATTTTCAAAATGTTATAGCTTTAAAGTAAATCCCGCGAATTGTTTTATCATTCATATTCAACATGTCACACATCAGTGAGTTGCACAGGCCATTCACAAATGAAACACCCCCAAATCTCAGTTCTTGATATGCAATGTTGTATCACCAACATATTGGATGAGTATTTCAATTCAATACTTCTCCAAGATCCCATTACAGTCCAAAATGTTTTTCAAAATCCAGTGAATGCCACACCCATAATTTGGAGCAAAACTAAATAGTACATGTGGTCATGGAATGTGAGCATCGCTGGCAAGGCCAGCATTTGTTGCCCATCCATCATTGCCCTTGAGCAGATGGTAGTGAGCTACAGTCCATGTCTTGTAGGGACACAGCGACGGTAAATGAATGGTGATATAGTTCAGAGTCAGGATGGGGCGTAGATTAGAGGGGAACTTTCAGATGGTGTTGTTTCCATGTATCTTGTGCCCTTGTCCTTTTGGGTGCCAAAGGCCATCATGGAGTTGGAAGACGCTGTTGAATAAGGTTTGGCAAGTTGCTGCGGTGCATCATTTAATACTGGTAGTAATTCAGTTTGATGGGGTAGCTCTTTGAACAAAGACCAAAGAACAGTACAGCACAGGAACAGGTTCCTTGGTCAACCAAGCCCGTACCGACACATGACGCCTTTCTAAACTAAAGACCTTTTCCCTCTACGTGGTCCATGTCTCTCTATTCCCAGCCTATTCATTTGTCTGTCAAGATGCCTCTTAATTCTATCTGCTTCTACCACCTCCTCTGGCAGTGTATTCCAGGCACTTACCACCGTCTGTGTAAAAATACTTGTCTCTCACATCCCCTTTATACTCTCCCCCTTTTACTTTAAATATATGTCCCCTAGTAATTGGCCTTTCTACTGTGGGAATGTTGATTCCAGACTTGTGGAATTAATTTGTCTGTGATGCGTTTTTGCGTTTAAAGGAGATTCCCTCCTCCACAATATGGACAACAAATATGTTAACACTCACTACTCCTAGAAAAGATTTGCTTTATGTGGGATTGGGAGGGGGTTGGGGGTGGGGGGAAGTTGTTGCATTGTTGTGGTTTTTATAGCTTACTCTCTTAGCTTGTGGTTAAACCCAGTTTACATTTCCATTTTTACCATGAGATGCTGCACTGACTCATCCAGTGACCACATGTACTATTTAGTTTTGCTCCAAATTATGGGTGTGGCATTCACTGGATTTTGAAAAACATTTTGGACTGTAAGAATATTGGTCCTTGATGAACTTCAGGATTACAGCTGTTCTACTGAATGGATACAATTCCCAATCCTGTTCTACCAGAGTTAAGTGTGTGATAGATTCAGAGAAATGGATGGGTCTACTTGGACTTCCTACAAGCACTTTATAAATAGAAAACCACAAGTTTTCGTTATATATAACCAACCACTCGAGCCTACTAGCTGATGATTTAAATTATTCCATCCATTTGTGTTATCAAGTTACAGCCGACACGGTCCTCATCAGCACCAGCAGAGGTGAGTTCAGGCAGCAGCAGAATTACGAGTATCCCTCCCAGCCTTTGTCCCCACTACAAGCAACACATAATGCATAAAATCATTGAAAAACCAGAACTCTCCGAACTAATCATTATGTTGTATATCATGGTGCTCTGTTTATTTACTGTTGCTTGGAATGGTGCTCTCATTAAACCCACCTAATATTTTAGCTAGTTACAACCAGTGGTCTGTAGTGCCAAGATAAATTTCCTTCTACATTGCCAATACCCAGGAATTTGTCCATGTACACAAGGCTTAATCTGCTAAATGTGTTTTCAAAATCCTTGATGAACCACCTGCAGCAAGTTCAGTTTGTCAGTGTGTGGAGGCCAGCAAATGGAAACGATATTAATTGACTAAGTTGCTAATAATTAGATTCTGTTTAGAGGAAACAGCAGCTCACTAATAACTGCAGAAGATTTTACTCCCAATTTTCCGCCCATCTTTCTGAAGCCTTTGATACTTGATCAGATGCAGTTCCATGACTTTCGTTAATCTGGCAATATCTTGCCCAAGTGGAAGTTTTTAAAGTGTGAAACCAGATGGTGAGTGCAGGTTGGTTTGCTGAGAAAACTAAGGTCCACACAAGTAACTTCCTCGTGTAGCCACTTGTCAGCAATGAAGATTGGTTATCTTGTCTGATTATTTTCTCCCTCTGGTTCAAAGACTTCATCATCACCAAACTTTAGGTGATGATGAAATATGGGTGGTGGCAAATTGGCTGCCCACCATACACCTTACTTCTACTGACTTCATCGCCAAAAGTTAAATTAGCTGTTAAGTTACTATTAAACTGTCTGAGATCAATTAATGGCACAGTCTAGGTAGGAATTAAATCTGGGACATTCTCAAATTCCACTTTGTCTTGTCACCCAACAGACAAGTGTTTGTACCTAGCAACCACTTGATCTGCTTTGGTCCTGATAGAGATGATATGAACTTGTGGTCATACTTTGCCATTTGATGCAAAGCCAATCTCCAACTTCAAATTGTGATTCCCTTCCATGTGTTCGCTTGTTGAAATATGCTTTACCTTGTCACTTCACTATCACTAATACTGTACGTATACATATGTACATAGGAATTAGAAGCAGGAATGGGCCACTTGGTCCCTCGAGTCCACTCCACCATTCAATAAGCTCATGGCTGATCTGATTGTAACCTCATGCCCATTCCCAATAATCTTTTACCTCCTTGTCTAATGAGAATCTGTCTGCCATAGTAGTACAATAAAGCATGTTAGCTACTGGATTTCATGAGCTTACAAGATAATTGACTTCCAAGTTGTACTGAAGATGACAATCTGACCATGTGCAGATGTGTAGAGGTCAATGGCCAGATCTTGATATGGCTAACAATTTAATCAAGGCTTGGTGATCTGTGTGGAGAGTGCATTTCTGCCATTATGATACAAGCTCATTGTTCTCACTCTCCAATACAGTATTTGAATTCAATTTCTGACAATGAACTTACACATAAACAATTGTCCATTTGTTTCCTTCGATGGACAGTGGGAATACAGCTCCAATCACATTTCTTGATGTACCTGATGTGACATAGGTTTCCGCATGTAAGGCAAAATGCATGAGGTCTGATGAAGATGCCATCTTTGCCTTTAATGTGTCAAATGTCATTTGCTGTCTGATTGATCAGTCCTATCGTGCACCTTTGCACAGTAGCTTTTGAAGAGGCTCCATGATCCCTGTGTGCTTCGCAACAAATTTGTGATAAATTTTGGTAGGACCGAAGAACAATGGTAACGCTGTCATATTAGACAGGGCAAAAGCACGAGTCAAGTGATAACTGATAACTGATCGCATTCTGCTTTGTCCCTTCCATGGATGACGATGACATTGAGCAGGTTGAGCATCTCCTCAACATCAATCGAGACTGAAGAAAAGATCCTCTGGAATGTGCTAGCTGTTGAACTTAGTTCATAGGGCATTCTGTGGTATTGAAACACATCTCCATGAGCAACAAAAGCTGTAGGGCCCACTAACGTTCTAGTGCAGCGGGGCGGGAGAATCACGCGGGCGGGCATGCGCAGGATTTGCACATGCGTTCCCACCACAAGCGCATCTCCCAGTGCCGAATTTTTGGTGTCATCAGATCTGCACTGGAAGCTGGTGGGAAGACCAGGTAAGTCATTTTAATATAATTTAAATGTAATTAGTGGGCCCTGCACTGAATTCTCCGGGCCCACTAGCCTCTCCTATCCACCAGAGCTTTTCACTCTAGTGGGTTTACAGTAGGTCCCCACTTTCGGGGAACTATCGGGACGACTCTGCTGGAGTGAAGGGGGGGGAAATCGGGGCCCCCGGGATGGTGGTGCCCCCTGGCAGTGCCAGCATGTGCTCCTGGCACTGCCCAAGTTAAGTGCCCATGCCCAGGGGGCACCTTGGCACTGCCCACTGTGGGAGTCCTTTGTGAAGGACCCTGGGGTTGGAGAGGCAGATTTACAATGGTACATCCCATGCCTGGCCACAGGGCACCAACTATTGGGGGGGGACCTCAGCATCAGCCAGTGCACTGGGCATCCAATCAGAGCCTGATCACCCTGAGATTTTGTCTTTTATATGAAATGGATTTTTGTTGAAAATTTTGAAAATAATTTCTTTCAATGGTTGCCCCTGGTTATTCACTGCCAAACCTTTCAGTCTAGTTACGGAATCACCAAGAGTTAAATTACGAGGAGCAATTACACAAGCTGATCTTGTATTCCTTGCAATGTAGAAAAGTAATAGGTGTTTTGGTTGGAGCTTTGACGATAATATGGGAAACATTTAGGGCAGATAGATAGAAACGATTTCCATTGATTGTGGAGTCTAGGACTAGACAGAAAGGTCTAAAAATTAGAGCCAGAAGTAAAATGAGGAAACACTGACATGTAAAAGGTGATAGAGGTTTGGCACTCTCTTCTGCAAACAGCGATTAATGCTAGATCAAATTTAATTTACAATCTGATAAATCTTTGTTAACCAAAGATATGAAGGGATATGGGGCAACGGTGGATATATGAAATTAGGTCATGGATCAGCAAGTGAATTGCTGAACAGGTTTGAGGGATTCAATGGCTTATTCCTGTTCCCATGTTCCTGAATCTATTATACATAGCAAAGAAATAAGCTTCATAAGAACCAGAGTCAAACACTAAAGAGTGCTCTGTCACAGGAATGAAAATCAGAAAAAAAAAATCAATACAGTGAAAAGAAAATGGAGTAATGCAAAGAAAGAATTGGCGTTGGCAACTTGGCTTTATGTTTCCTTTAATCGGTGAGAATTAAGTTGATTAAGTTATAATGGTAACTTGTCTTTATCTTTGCCCAGCAAAATTCTTCAACATAACTTAGCTTTTGAATTCCTGAACTGTGTGGCGTTATTTTAAGTTTGAACTATAAAGTAACTGAATAAAAAAAAAATTAAAACTTGTTTCACCTGCAATTTTCTATAAAGTCATATAGATAGCTTAGACCATAACACAACATGCAAATCCTCATCTCAATAAAAGCTGCTGGACATCTGAAATGAAAACAGAAAATGCTGGAAATACTCATCAGGTCTAGCAGCATCGGTGGAGAGAGAAACGGAGTTAATGTTTTGAACTGTTCTGAAAAAGGGTAATTTTTGACATGGAATGTTAACTCTATGGGCGGGATTTTCCGGTTGTGTTCGCCCCAAAATTGGAAAGTCCCGCCCGAGGTCAACGGATCTTTCCATGGTCCACCCCTTGTCCGCTACAATTCCCATGTTTCTCTCTCCGTATATGCTGCCAGACTTGCTGAGTATTTCCAGCATTTTCTGTTTTTATTTCAAATCCTCATGTCCTTGTCCTTTGCTCAGCTTGATAAAACATGTCTGCCATTTGTATACTCTTGACTATTTTACTGTAACGTTGTTGGCTTTTGTCTCTTGGGCTAAACTGTTTCCACAATGGTCCCAGGGGCCATAAAGGTTTAATAAACTGTTTGGAAGAAATCTGACATGTGCTTCTAACTTGCTCTCATGTTTATAGCTGAAGCAGAGCCAACATACGCTAATTGGAGTTGCACTGCAGGAAGATGTTTATGTACTAATTAAGCCACTTCCTGCACCAACTGTTTCTAAGAAAGTAAGGAATGCATGGCAAAAAGCCATTCAGACGTACTAACGTCATAGTCTGCCAATGTTTTTACAAGGTAAAATGTAATTGAAAATTTTGCACTTTATTTAACCCTGATTACCAGAGTTAGCCTTTTGCACTCTAGTGTTCAATCTAAACCTTTGAAAGACTGAATATAGTATTTCTGAAGGAAATTATTAGCCAAGGTTACTGGAAGCAAAAGCATTTATATGTGGCCTCTAAACCAAAAGTTTCAATATTAGGTGAAAGACAGATCAGGAGAAAGAGTATGGAGCTTACCCCTAATAAAAATGCCTATAATCCATTGCAGGAAACACTCATGAGCCATGAGATGAATTCCTTCAGAAAACTTAGATTCTCATTTCTTTATCAATTTCTTTATCAATATTGATAGAAATATTGAGATATGATACATATTATTAATGGAATACCATTGCCAATTACATATTATTAATGGAGAGATATTATTAGTGGAATTACCATTGCCAATTACAACTACACCTAATATATTATGATCTCTTTTGTCCACAATAGTAACATATTTATTTATTAGCCCTTTGAATTTAAATTCCTTCCATCATGAAGACAGGAGTAATACAGTAACAAATTTTATTAGATTAACTTTATTGATACTTAGAAGGGAAATTATATCAGAAAATTAAAGGAGTTTGTACCACATGGACAACATTCAGTTTGGCCTAGTAAGTGACTCATTTTCTGACTCCCCAAAACCTGTCCGCCATCAACAAGTCTGGAGCCTGATGGAATACTCCCCTCTTGTTTCGATACATCCAGCTCCAACAACGCTCAAGAAGCTTGACATCAGCCAGAAGAAAGCAATCCACTTGATTTGATTGCCACCTGATCCACCACCTTAAACATTCAGTCCCTCCAGCAGTGGCGCACACTGGCTGCAGTATGTGCATCTACAGTATGCACTGCATCTCATCAAGGCTGCTTTGAGAGCACCATCTAAACCCATGATCTTTACCACTAGTTATACATCAGTAAATGTTAGTGTAATGGGTAGTGGGTAGCAGGCACATGGGAACCATGGACAGAAATCACTGTTCCAGTTAAGCTTCTGGTCAGTGCTGATCTCCAGGTTGTTGACAGTGGGGGGGTCACAGCAATGGTGGCACCATTGACTGTCAGGAGGAAGTAGGTGGAGATTTTTGTCATTGGAGACAAAGCTCAGCACAACATCGAGGGCTGAAGGGCCTGTACTGTGCTGTATTGTTCTATGTAATACTCCCCTCTTGTTTCGATACATCCAGCTCCAACAATGCTCAAGAAGCTTGACACCATCCAGAAGAAAGCAATCCACTTGATTTGATTGCCACCTGATCCACCACCTTAAACATTCAGTCCCTCCAGCAGTGACGCACACTGGCTGCTACCTGATATTCATGTAGCACAAATGTTACTTGCCACTTGCAGCATGGATGTTTCCCAGGTCTTGCTGGAAGCTGGCATTAACTAGTTCATTATTGGAGGAGTTATGGATGAAGCTGGACATTGTACAAACATAGCCAAATAGTCTATTCCTGAATTTTTGATGAGGGAAGATCATTGATGAACTATCTGATGATGGATTGTATCATATTGATTGGTTCCTCCTTATTTAGCCTGTTAATTACACCCTAAAAAAAAACTCTATAACAGATTTGTTAAACATGAATTCACTTCCATCAACTCACTTGCTGACTTTGCTTAATCGTATCATGATTTCCTAAGTGTCCCATCACCACTTCATTCTTAATGCATTCCAGCAATTTCACAGCCACTGATATCAGGCTAACCGGCATGTTGGTTTCTGTTTTGGCTCTCCCTCCTTTCTTGAATAGTGGTGCAAAATTTGCTATCTCCTAATCCATTGGGACCATTCCAAATTTTAATGTTTTGGGAGATCATGAAAAAAATGTCCATAATTTCTGCAGTCATCTCTTTTAGAAGGCAAAGATGTAGGCAGTCAGGTACAGGGAGGTTGTCAACTTTTCATCCCATTAATTTCTTCAGTACTTTTCATTTACTAGCTCTAGTTATTTTACGTTCCTCATTCTGATTTGTCCTTAGGCTTCCCACTAGTTCTGATGTTTTTTTGTAGATCCAAAATATTGTATCAATAAATCAATATTTAATCACCCTTTGCTAGCTTCTAAAACTCTTCCAATCCTTGGGCTTACTACACTTCTTGGCGTCATTATACACGTCTTGTTTTAATCTAGTGCTGTCCTTAACTTCCTTAGGTAGCCTTGGATGGGTCATTTTCCTGTGGAGTTTTGAAATTTCTCAGTAGAGAATATTTATTGTGAAGTATTTCTTTAGAATTCCATTGCTGATCTACATCACATCTTTAAATTTAATTTCTGAATCCACTTCAACCAACTTGTGCCTCATTCCTGTGTACTTGGCTTTATATACAAGACTCTAGTTATAACTTATGTACATTGCTCTCAAATTCAATATGACATGTGTCATATTATGATTACTCTTCCCTCGAGGATCCCTTACTATACGATTACTAATTAACTCAGTCATATTACATAACGCGCCATCTGAAATAGCATTTTCCCTTGTTTATAACACAATGCAATGTTCTTAGACACTGTCTCAAATGCATTTCATGAACTTAGAATCATAGAATCCCTCCAGTGCAGAAAGAGGCCTTTTGTGCACCGACTATCCAAACGTCTTTTGTCAATCTGATTGGTTCAGACTATGTGAAATTAAAGACCTCATAATTATTGCATTGTTCTCATTACTCTGTCCAATAGTATAGCTACTGTTGCGGGGGGGGGGGGGGGGGGGGGGGGGAAGGATTATAAACTACTGCCACCAGTGTTTTCTGCTCTTCAATTTTTCTTACCTTTGCCCATCCTGATCTTTCAAGCCAAGATCTTTCCTCATTACTGTCCTTATGTCATTAATTATCAGGACATAATCATAGGGGAAGCTGCACATTCCATTCCCAGTGGGAAAACTGACCCTCATTAAGTCAGTGGCAGAAATAGGATGGCACAGAGGACCATCCTCTGGCTAATTCGGCTCATTAATGAGCCACTTAAAGGTCACTATCCTTGAGTTCACCAGGATTTAGTGGTGACTCAGGGTTTTTCCCCAAGTACTCCTGAAGGCTGCCCATCAAACCCCATCAGTCCTGGGAGGCCACCTCTATCTTTCAAAGGCACTTTGTTCTCGGTTGAAGTACCTGGCATCAAGAAGAGGGATGCTTCCTGAGAGCTAGCACCCTTCCTTGGATCCAATGCTTCCATCCCACACCAGCGACTTGCATGAGCCCTATCCCCACCTCACTCACCTGTGGCCTGGATCCCTCATCGATTCTAGGCCTCTGACGAGTGCATTAACAGTCACCAACCGTTCTTGGTGTCACTTGCAGGCAATGGAGAGCTGTCTGCTCTCTGGGAGTAGGATTATCACTGATGGAGTCTTAAATCTTGGACAAGACCCAATACTGGCCGCTCAAGTGCCCGACAGGAACTTATTTCGGCTGGACCTCCCCACTGAAACAACACGGGTCTCCTACCTATAGATAAAGGCAAAATACTATGGATGCTGGAATCGGAAACAAAAACAGAAAATGCTGGAAACTCTCAGCAGGTCTGACAGCACCTGTGAAGATAGAATAGCGCCAACATTTTGAATCAGGATGAGCTGGACTCGAAACATTGGCTCTATTCTCTCTCCACAGATGCTGTCAGACCTGTTGAGAGGTTCCAGCATTTTCTGTTTTTATAAAGTCATAGAGGTTTACAGCAATGAAACAGGCCCTTCGGCCCAACTTGTCCATGCCGCCTCTTTTTGAACCCCTAAGCTAGTCCCATTTGCCCACGTTTGACCCATATCCCTCTATACCCATCTTACCCATGTAACTGTCTAAACGCTTTTTAAAGACAAAATTGTACCCGCCTCTACTACTACCTCTGGCAGCTTGTTTCAGACACACACCACCCTCTGTGTGAAAAAATTGCCCCTCTAGACCCTTTTGTATCTCTCCCCTCTTACCTTAAACCTATTCCCTCTAGTTTTAGTCTCCCCTACCTTTGGGAAAAGATATTGACTATCTACCTGATCTGTGACCCTCATTATTTTATTGACCTCTATAAGATCACCCCTAAACCTCCTACGCTCCAGAGAAAAAAGTCCCAGTCTATCCAGCCGCTCCTTATAACTCAAACCATCAAGTCCTGGTAGCATCCTAGTAAATCTTTTCTGCACACTTTCTAGTTTAATAATATCCTTTCTATAATAGGGTGACCAGAACTGTACACAGTATTCCAAGTGTGGCCTTACCAATGTCTTGTACAACTTCAACAAGACATCCCAACACCTGTACTCAATGTTCTGGCCAATGAAACCAAGCATGCCGAATGTCTTCTTCACCACTCTGTCCACCTGTGACTCCACTTTCAAGGAGCTATCAATCTGTACCCCTAGATAAAAACAAATTACTGTCGATGCTGGAATCGGAAACCAAAAGAGAAAATGCTGGAAAATCTCAGCAGGTCTGACATCAGGTCTGGTCCCTCAGCCTGCAGTATAAATATCTCCCACTTTCTATGCCGTGTAGATTTGACAAAGGGTCATCTGGACTCGAAACTTCAACTCTTTTCTCTCCTTACAGATGCTGCCAGACCTGCTGAGATTTTCCAGTATTTTCGCTTTTGCTAACCTGTACCCTGGATCTCTTTTGTTCTATAACTCCCCCCAGCACCCTACCATTAACTGAGTAAGTCCTGCCCTGGTTTGATCGACCAAAATGCATCTAAATTAAACTCCATCTGCAATTCGTCAGCCCACTGGCCCAATTGATCAAGATCCCGTTGTATTCCGAGATAACCTTCTTCACTGTCCATTATGCCACCAATCTTGGTGTCATCCGCAAACTTATTAACCATGCCTATTAAATTCTCATCCAAATCATTAATATAAATGACAAATAACAGTGGACCCAGTACCGATCCCTGAGACACACCACTGGTCACAGTCCTCCAGTTTGAAAAACAATCCTCTACAACCAGCCTCTGTCTTCTGTCATCAAGCCAATTTTGTAGCCATTTGGCTACCTCACCCTGGATCCCGTGAGATTTAACCTTATGCAACAATCTACCATGTTGTACCTTGTCAAAGGCCTTGCTAAAGTCCATGTAGACAACATCAACTCCCCTCATCTACCTTCTTGGTTATCCCTTCAAAAAACTCAATCAAATTTGTGAGACATGATTTTTCATTCACAAAGCCATGCTGACTGTCCCTAGTCAATCCTTGCATCTCTCAATGCCTATAGATCCTGTCTCTCAAAATACCTTCCAACAACTTACCCACTACAGATGTGAGGCTCACCAACCTTTAGTTCCCAAGCTTTTCCCTGCATCTGTTCTTAAACAAAGGCACAACATTTGCCACCCTCCAATCTTCATGCATCTCACCTGTGACTATTGATGATTCAAATATCTCTGCTAGGGGACCCGCAATTTCCTCCCTAGCCTCCCACAGTGTCCTAGGATACACTTCATCAGGTCCTGGGATTTATCTACCGTGATGCACTTTAAGACTTCCAGCACCTCCTCCTCTGTTATAAATGCACTTCAAGACATCACTATTTATTTCCCCAAGTTCCCTAACATCCATGTTTTTCTCAACAGTGAATACTGATGAGGAATATTCATTTAGGATCTCATCCATTTTTTGTGGATCCGCACATAGATGACCTTGTTGATCCTTAAGAGGTCATACTCTCTCCCTAGTTACTCTTTTGCCCTTTATGTATTTGTAGAAGCTCTTTGGATTCTCCTTTGCCTTATTTGCCAAAGCAATCGCGTGTCCCCTTTTTGCCCTCCTAATTAACTCTACTCTACTCCTGCACCCTCAAGACTCTTCAAGGGATCCACTTGATCCCAGCTGCCTATGTATGTCATGTGCCTCCTTCTTCTTCTTGACCGGGGCCTCAATATCCCGAGTCATCCAGGGTTCCCTACTCCACCAGCCTTGCCCTTCACTAAGAGGAATGTGCTTACCCTGAACCCTGGTTAACACACTTTTGAAAGCCTCCCATTTACCAGACGTCCCTTTGCCTTCCCACAGACTCCCTCAATTAACTGTTCCTGCCTGATAGCATCAAAATTGGCCTTGCCCCAATTTAGAATTTTAAATTTTGGGCCAGACCTATCATTCTCCATAGCTATCTTAAAACTAATGGAATTATGGTCACTGGTCCCAAAGTGATCCCTCACTAACACTTCTGTCACCTGCCCTTCCTTATTTCCCAAGAGGAGGTCAAGTTTTGCCCCCTCTCTAGTTGGGCCATCCACATACTGAATGAGGAATTCCTCCTGGATACACTCAACAAATTTCTCCATCCAAGCCTCTAATACTATGGCTGTCCCAGTCAATGTTGGGAAATTTAAAATCTCCTACTATTACCACCCTATTTTTCTTGGAGCTATCTGTAATCTCCTTACATATTTGCTCCTCAATTTCCCACCAACTATCTGGGGGCCTATAGTACAACCCTATCGAAATGATTTCCCCCTTCTTATTTCTCATTTCAACCATATAGACTCAGTGGGCGAACCCTCGGATATCTCCCCTCTCAGTACTGCCGTGATGTTTTCCTTAATCAAAAGTGCAACTCCCCCTCCTTTCTTACCTCCTGTTCTATCTTTCCTTTAGCATCTGTACCCTGTAACATTGAGCTGCCAGTCCTGTCCTTCCCTTAGCCATGTTTCAGTAATTGCTATAATATCCCAGTCCCACGTACCCATCCATGCCCTGAGTTCATCTGCCTTGCCCGTCATTGAAATAAATGCAGTTCAATCTCGACTTTCCTTGCTCTCTCTCTTCCTTTTGCCTGATCTGTCTAGTACTAGAATTACTGACACTGCCTTTACTATTTAATGTGCCCTCTTTAACTACTGTGCTGTCCTTAACCTTCTCCTCAACCTTCTCTTCTGTCTTCCAACTGCTTTGGGTCCCACCCACGCCCTGCCAAACTAGTTTAAACCCTCCAGAGTGGCTCTAACAAATCTCCCTGCCAGGATATTAGTCCCCCTCCAGTTCAGGTATAACCCGTCCCTCTTGAACAGGTCAGCCCTTCCCCAAAAGAGATCCCAATGATCCAAAAATTGAAATCCCTGCCCCCTGCACCAGCTCTCAAGTCACGCATTCATCTGCCTAATCTTCCTATTCCTACCGTCACGAGCACGTGGCACCGGTAGTAGTCCAGAAATTATTACCTTCGAGGTCCTGCACTTTAGGCTTCTGCCTATCTCTATATTCACACTTCAGGACGTCATCCCTTTTCCTAACTATGTCGTTGGTATCAATATGTACAACGACTTCTAGCTGCTCACCCTCCCCCTTAAGAATGTCCTGCAACCGCTCAGAGACGTCCTTGACCCTGGCACCAGGGAGACAACACACCATCCTGCAGTCTCGATTGCGGCCACAGAAACACCTCTCTGTGCATCTAACTAGCGAGTCCCCTATTACTACTGCTCACTTGCTCTTTGCCCGACCCTGCTCTATAGCAGAACCAGGTGTGGTGCCACAGGCCTGGCTGCTGCTGCTGGTATCGTCCCCTGATAGGCTATCCTCCTCAACAGTATCCAAAACGGTACATCTGTTTGAAAGGGGAATATGATGTTGAGATGCCGGCCACAGGAGACTCCTGTTCTACCTGCCTGCCTCTCCTGCTGGTCATCCATCTACCTGACTGAACCTGTGGTGTGACAAACTTCCTGTAACTAGTGTCTATCACACTCTGTGCTCCCTGTATGCTCCGCAGTGGGTCCATCTGCTGCTCCAACCGAACAATTCAGTCTGTGAAGAGCTGCAGGTGGACACACTTCCTGCAGACAAAGTTGTCAGGGAGACTAGATTGCTCACTAATTTCCCACATCTGGCAGGAGGAGCATACCACTGCACTAGCTGCCATACTGCCCTTACACAGGTAAAAGGATAAAATAATCTCAACTCACCTTTCCCCTGCCTGTGGTCCTCCCAGTGACTTTTATTTTGGTTAGAGGAGGTAGGGAGGGAAATACTGAAGTAGTGTTTGGGATTTAACTGTGCCTTTACAACAGCTCCTCTACAAACCATCTTCTGGTAACCACCTTCAGGTCTCCTACCTGTTGTCCAACTGGTGGGTGGAGCCCACATCAGGAACATTAAATCCAGCCCGTTACCTTTCATTCCCTCTCCACAGATGCTGCCAGACCTGCTGAGTGTTTCCAACATTTTCTATAGTTTCTATTATTGCCTTTTAGATTCAGTTTATTAATCTAGACTCTAGCTCCTCAAACTGCCTCAATAGAATGTTATTTCTGGTTCTATCTATTTCTTCGGTTCCTATATGGACCATGATAACGAGATCCTTTCCCTCATGCCCCAAGCCCTTTTCCAGCCTTGTGCACTTATCTTTAACCCTGGTACCAGGCAGGCGACATGGCTTACAGGACTCCTGGGGGGAGGTGATGGTACAGTGGTATTGTCACTGGACTAGTAATCCAAAGACTTAGGGTAATGCTCTGGGACCCGGGTGGTGGAATTTAAATGCAATTAATAAAATCTAGAACTAAAAGTCTAATCTTGACCACAAAATCATTATTGATTGTCATAAAAAACCATCTGGTTCATTAATGCCATTTAGGGACGGAAATCTGCCATCCTTAGGTGGTCTGGCCGACATATGACTCCAGACTCAGAGCAATGTGATTGACTCTTAAATGGTCTAGCAAGCTACTCAGCTTGTATCACTAAAAAGTCTCAAAGGAATGAAACCACCCAGCATCAGAAATGACAAGGGCAAACCCAGTCCTGTTGACCCTACAATGTCCTCCTTACTAAATCTGGGGGCTTGTCTCACAGAATAGTCAAGGAACAGCCTGATATAGTCATACTCACTGAATCACATCTTACAGATAATGTCCCAGACACCATCATCACCATTCATGGGTTTGTCCTATGTCACCAGCATGGTATACACTGATTCCATGCCCGTGAAGTCTCATGGCATCAGGTCAAATATGGGCAAGAAAACCTCCTGCTGATTATCACATACTAAATCCCCTCATTCCCTCCTCTGCTGATGAATCAGTACTCCTCTATGTTGGACACCACTTGGAGGAAGCACTGAGGGTGCCAAGGGCAGAGAATGTACTCTGGAGGACTTCAATGTCCATCACCAAAAATGACTTGGTAGTACCACTACTGACTAAGCTGTTCAATTCCTGAAGGACACAGCTGTTAGCCTGGGTCTGTGGCAGGGGTGAGGGATTAACAAGAGGAAAAACATACTTGAGCTCATCCTCATCAACCTGCCTGCTGTAGATGCATCTGCCCACTACAGCATTGGCAGGAGTAACCACTGCAAACTCCCGTATTCACACTGGGCACACCCTCTATCATGTTTTGTGGTACTACCACTGTACTAAATAAGATAAATTTCAAACAGATCTAACAACTCAACACTGGGTGACCAAGAGGTTCTGTGGGCCATCAGTAGCAGCAGCAGAATTTACTCAACCTCAATCTATAACCTCATCGCCTGGCATATCCCCCACTCTACCATTACCACTAAGCCAAAGGATCAACCCTGGTTCAATGAAGCACGGTAAGAAGTCTCACAACACCAGGTTAAAGCCCAACAGGTTTATTTGGCAGCAAAAGCCACTAGCTTTTGGAGCTCTGCTCCTTCATCAGGTAAGTGGGAGTTCTGTTGTGAACTCCCACTTACCTGACGAAGATGCAGCGCTCCGAAAGCTTGTGTGGCTTTTGCTACCAAATATACCTGTTGGACTTTAACCTGGTGTTGTGAGACTTCTTACTGTGTTTACCCCAGTCCAACACCGGTATCTCCACATCAATGAAGCATGCAGGAGGGCATGCCAGGAGCAACACCAGGTATACCTAAAAATGTGATATCAAACTGGTGAAGCTACAACACAGGGTACTCAAGCTGTTTGACACGCAGTAATCAGGTGACATACAGAGCTAAGTGATTTCACAACCAACGGATAAAGTCCTGCAGTCCTGTCACAACTAGCTGTGAATGGTGGTGGACAAGTAAACAACTCAATGGAGGAGGAGGCTCCACAAATAGCCCCACCCTCAATGACAGGGCAGCCTAGAACAGCAGCGCAAAAGATAACGCTGAAGCATTTGCAACAATCTTCAGCCAGATGTACCAAGTGGCCGATCCATCTTGGTCTCCACTGGAGGTCCCTAGCAGTACTGAAGTCAATCTTCAGTCAATTCGTTTCACTCTGCATATCAAGAAATGGCTAAAGGCGCTTGAAACTGTGAAGACTATGGATCCTGACAGTATTCCGGTAATAGTACTGAACACCTGAGATCCAGAACTTGCCGCACCTCTGTAAAGCTGTTACAGTACAGTTACAACACTGGTATCTGCCCAGCAATGTAGAAAATTGTCCAGGTATATCCTGCACACAAAATGCAGGACAAATCCAACCCAGTCAATTACCGCCCCATCAACCTACTCTCAATCATCAGTAAAGTGATAGAATTTAAAAGTATTATCAAGCAGCACTTGCTTAGCCTCATTTTGTATGCTTGACCGAGAGCCCTGACAGCTCTCAGAATAATAGAACACCTGGTCCCCAAAGGGAACATTGTTTGATTGACAGATCAGACCCTCTGATCTCTGCGGTCAATTGTTGACATAATTCAAGTGGATTCGTGTTTGCAATTTGTGATTTTGAAACTTCAAAGGGCCTGGACGATTGACACTTTTATTAGCTTGTCCAGACATTTTTTTCCAAGCATAGGGAAATGATCAAAGGATTACACGTTTTAAAGCATTTTTGTACACATCCCACTTTACACTGTGGTGCTTTTTTGTTCTCGAAATTGTAGTCGGTCAATGGGCACAAAAGTGCTAGAACTTGGCATGGGGGCATGAAAGACATAGGAGGTGGGTGGAGAGGCAGAGCTTGGTACAGAGAGCATTAAAGACCTAAGGGGATGGGTGTGGGACATGAGGTGGCATGGATGGGGCATGGTGAGAGTTTGGAGGGTGAAGGGAGTGTGGGGGGTGAGGGCTGAGGAACCTTTATTTTTTTTCCCACTGCGACAAAAGTCCCACAGCAGCGAGGTGGGCCTTTTAAACAGCCCACCTCAGCACTAGGCAGCCTCAATGACTTACTCCACGCTTCTCCTGGGTTGACTGGCCTATCTCAAGCCCACACCCTGCCCCCAGCAATGAAGATCCCGCCTTGAGAGGCACTTCTTCCCAAAGCAGACGGGCCAAGCCAGGAATCTATCTGACTCCCCCTACCGCTCCAGTGCTATAGAGAGCAATTTATGAGTAGGTGATTTTCAGACACTAGGGAGGGTAGTCTGAGTAGGTAAACAACAGTCCCAATGGAGGGAGGCCTGTAAGCAGATGAACGTTGGACACTCTGAGGGAGAATCTATGAGATGAACAACCGAAAGGATGGAGAGTGGTAACAGAGTAATAGCTCTGAGCAAAGAAAGCAAACCCACACTGCGTTTTAGGAGAGGCTTGGCAGAAGGGAGGGGGGCATCAGACAGGAATTATAGGCTGGTTAGCCTAACTTCGGTCATTGGCAAGATTTTAAAGTCCATTATTAAAGATAGGATCGCAGAATACTTGGAAGTGCATGATAAAGTAGGACTGAGTCAGCACGGCTTTGTCAAGGGGAGGTCATGTCTGACAAATCTGTTAGAATTTTTTGAGGAGGTAACAAGGAAGTTAGATAAAGGAGAACCAGTGGACGTGATTTATTTAGATTTCCAGAAGGACTTTGGCAAGGTGCCGCATAGGAGACTGTTAAATAAGTTAAGTGCCCATGGTGTTAAGGGTAAGATCCTGACATGGATAGAGGATTGGCCGACTGGTAGAAGGCAGAGAGTGGGGATAAAGGGATCTTTCTCAGGATGGCAGCCGGTGACTAGCGGTGTGCCCCAGGGGTCAGTGCTGGGATCACAACTTTTCACAATATACATTAACATTTTGGAGGAAGGAACTGAAGGCACTGTTGCTATGTTTGCAGATGATACAAGGATATGTAGAGGGACAGGTAGTATTGAGGAAGCAGGGGGGCTGCAGAAGGACTTGGACAGGTTAGGAGAGTGGGCAAAAAAGTGGCAGATGGAATACAATGTGGAAAAGTGTGAGGTTATGCACTTTGGAAGGAGGAATGGAGGCATAGGCAATTTTCTAAATTGGAAAATGCTTAGGAAATTAGAAACACAAAGGGACTTGGGAGTCATTGTTCAAGATTCTCTTAAGGTTAACGTTCAGGTTCAGTCGGCAGTTAGGAAGGCAAATGCAATGTTAGCATTCATGTCGAGAGGGTTAGAGTACAAGAGGAGGGATGTTCTTCTGAGGCTCTATAAGGCTCTAGTCAGACCCCATTTGGAGTATTGCGAGCAGTTTTGGGCCCATATCTAAGGAAGGATGTGCTGGCCTTGGAAAGGATCCAGAGGAGGTTCACAAGAATGATCTCTGGAATGAAGAGCTTGTCGTATGAGGAACGGTTGAGGACACTGGGTCTGTACTCATTGGAATTTAGAAGGATGAGGGGGGATCTTATTGAAACTTACAGGATACTGCGAGGCCTGGTTAGAGTGGCCGTGGAGAGGATGTTTCCACTAGTAGGAAAAACTAGAACCAGAGGGCACAACCTCAGGTTGAAGGAACGACTCTTTAAAACAGAGGTGAGGAGGAATTTCTTCAGCCGGAGAGTGGTGAATCTGTGGAACTCTTTGCCGCAGAAGGCTGTGGAGGCCAGGTCATTGAGTGTCTTTAAGACAGAGATAGATAGATTCTTGATTAATAAGGGGGTCAGGGGTTATGGGGAAAAGGCAGGAGAATGAGGATGAGAAAAAAATCAGCCATGATTGAATGGCAGAGCAGACTCGATGGGCCAAGTGGCCTAATTCTGCTCCTATGTCTTATGATCTTATGCCTTCAAAAACAAACTTTAATGAAAGCAATAATAGCAACAAACAACATGTAACAGATTAATATTATCATGTTACTATTGAATGGATACAGTTTTTGACATGCTTAATTTGGATATTAGAAATATCAGCCTTTCTGAAAGGATCTTAAAGAACAGTGGAAGACTGGTGATCAGAATGAGCAATCACAGGGTGATTTAACGGGCTGGACTTCATGCTCCTCCACCAGCGACTATCCTTTTCAAGTTACTGGTCAAAAGTTGTCTCTCAAATAATACCATCAAAACAAATTAACTGGCTCTTTATCATATTGCTGCTTATGGGTCCTTATGTACTATATGGCTGCCATGTTTGCCTGCATAACTATAGTGATCACACTTTGAAGAGTAAAGCACTGACTGTAAAATGCTTTCTGAAATCTCAAATGGCTCTCTATAAAGGCAAGTGTGCTCTTCCTTTATCTATTTGAGTTTGTTCTGTACTTATCTATTTGTCTATAATCTCTATTCACTGCACTAAATCAAATTTGCAGAGTAACTAGTTGAAGGTAAAATTTTGAAAACCACTCTTTGCTCATGGTCAGGAATCTGCATGACAGGAGAGGTTGTCAACATGGATAAGGCAAGACTCTGGTTCAGGAGTAGGGAAGAACATGGAATGCAGCCTAAAATGGCCCGGCAGACACACAGGTGGCAAAATAGATGAATAAATTGGTCAACAGTACAATTGAAAGAAGACAAGTTGGGTGGTTGAGGAAAATCTATCTCAATTAAGAAAAATAGCTGAGAAGACGAATGCCTGAGGTACAGTCGGAGCAGGTCTGAAGCAGTCCACACGCATACTTCAAAATGGGAGGCAAGCCCCTCTGTGAGGTAGCTGACAGGAATGAGGGATGTACAATGCCACCAGCCAGGGGTTGGACTCCAATGAGTGCAACAAAACAGGGAAATGGTAATAAAGGGTTGTGTATTGTAAATATATATATTTTTTGTGCTATCATTTTGCTGATAGTGCAGTATTCAATAAAAATGGCAAGGGTGATGTGGTCAGGAACACACACTAGACTTGTGGTATATTCTGGATGGATAGATGTTGAAATTAAAAGCAGAAATCCATTTTGGCACCACTCTCACACAGCTGGGATGTGTTGCCTCAACAAATGACATGAAGTGGTGAGACAAACAGGAAACCAGCAGATGGACAATGAAAGGCACCTCAATCCCATCACAATGAGTGTGTGGGTGAGGTAGGGGGCTTAAATTAGTGAAATTGTGAGACCCGGCTCCAAACCATCATACGTGCACCTACTTCCATTTTACCTGCAGTGGGTGTTGGGGCAGCCAAGTGATCCACTCTGGACAGGCAGCTTTATACTTTTAATATTTTAATGAAGATCCACTCCTCATATTTTGGGAGTCATTTTAAGGTAATGGCTGTGGGCTGGGTCCCTAGGGATTGGGCAACCCGGCAGCTGAAGGGAAGCAGCAGCTGCTGCATCCAGCAGGTAAGTGATTTTCCAGCACTGCTTGTGGGCCAAGAACGGGACGGTTGCTTTCACTGAAACAACCCTTTTGCCATGAGCTCTCTGCCCCGGAAGAGCTGACATCCTCCGTAATCTCTCTCCCATCAATCTCTCCCCACCCTACATTTTCAGATCATCCCACCATTCCCCCACCCAAGTGAGCTCACCCCTCCCTGACGCCATCTTCAGAACACTTCTCACCAACCCCTAAACTCCAATTGTGGCCTTTCATTTCAGGCTTCCCCAGCCAACAGTCAGTCAGTATAGTCAGTCAGTCAGACTACCAGGCATGGCACAGAGTCAAAAATGTTGAATGACATCCTGACAAATTAGCAGGATCTCTACCTTCTTGGCATTTCCAAGTCTCACAGTCAAAAATACACACACCCGCTATCTATCCACCTACCCATAAATATCAGGGCTAATATGTCATAACAGCTACCTGTATACTAAGGGTTAAATCAACAGTCAAGGACCGCTTGTGTTTAATTTCTGAAAGGATCTTTTTGCCATTTGGCATTGCAGCTAAAGTTAGAATTAGACTGGCAAAGGAAGGATGTGAATGTTACATAAATGCATTGTGCCAAGTCATACAAATCTGTTTATAAACCAGTTCAATGCCCTGTGACTTTGCTGAGGAATTTTTAAAAATAGTTGCTTTGTGCATCTGCATTTAGGCACTTTTTATGTACATATTTTCTTCCTCTCAGGATTGTAGTGGTTGTTACTGTCAGACATCACAAACAGAATCTTCATGTACTTTTTGATAATGGCAGCATGTTGTGCTATCAACACATGTACAAATCCCAAAAAGCTGAATAAACTCGATGCATGCTCCTGCTTCAGTTTCTCACTGGATAATATGTCCCCCGGATTGTTTTCACAAGATATTACAGTTTAATCACACACAATATAAAACTTGAGGGTGGTGAAAGCTAATAGTAAAGTCATTCCACCACTATTTCTCAAAAAGGCCTTATTGAATATGAGATTTTTATTTGCTGCTGTGGTGAACCATCGTTGGTTCCCACTGGATAGTGCTGAGCCAGGGTCTGGCTAGTACTACAAGGATGTACATATGTTACTGTTGGGTTGTGCTACTTGTTGCTGTTGGGGTTAGGGTGGGGTTGTTACACCTTTGTACTGTAGTGTTGTGGTACATCCCAGTCGGGCTCCGCCTCCTGGGAGAGGTATAAAAGTCCCTGCTCTGGCTGGGACCCCTCAGTCTGGGATCGTGTATATAATTATTGGCTGCTTCATTACAGTAAATAAAAGCCTTTATTTCCCGAGCATCTAGCCTCGTGTTTGATAATGCGCATCAGCTGCTAAAACATTTAACTCACTATAACACAATAATTGGCAATTGGCCAGATAATCATTGATCTGAAAAACCGTACTTTGATGCGTTGCGGTAAATACTGACATTTATGTATTTCGTTTAGAAACAATTTGAGTTTTTTTAATGTATCCATTATCAATACAAAGCATTGCTCAATCATGTATAGCAAAATACAGGTACAGAAAGAAAATTCCTTTTGCTCAGTTCCAACACCACGTCTCAGAGGTCATCCATAAAATATGCATCCATCCAAATTCCTGAGCCCCGCGTTTCTCCATTGTCAACTGCAGGTTTTTGAGACCCACCCCTGTAAAGCATGCACCATAGGACCATCTTCATCCTTCTCAAAGATCCCAGATCATTTGGGTTCATAACAACCCACTGCATCCTGGAATTAACTCCTTCAAGTAAAATGATTTTTCCAGGAACAGTACGCTGGCAATTTTCTATCATTGGATTTATGTTTTTAATTCATTCACTTTGTAGACCAGCACATTATGCAACATACTGATTGCAGTACTGTCCAGTGATGTAATCTGTAACTAGTTGCACAACATTTTTGTGAATTCAAATTTAGTCCTCGGTTTTGGTCTCTATCTCTCATTGTACCAGAATTGAGGCCTGATCTTTGTCCTCTCTATGGGTCAGCTTTTCTGTAGGCTGCATCATTAAACATACATTAAATCCCAATGAACCCCTTCCTATTGGATCCACCCTCAGTTAAGCAGAGATTCATGATAGCCAAGGAGGTCCTATTCCCATATGAATGCGTCTTTATGTAACCCAAAATGCCTACAAACGCAGTCTATGTCAAAACAACAGATTCAAATGGCAAAAGAAAACACAGTAAAGCAGTAAATGCATGAAAAAGTTTTTAATCAATTTGTTCATACCTTATAATGGCCTGACCTTGTCAAAGGCCAGAACTATGCATTGAAAAATGTCAGGTGTTAGCTCCAGAAAAACCTGGTAATCTTTTTCTACTTAGTGTGCTGTCTTTGGATGTGCCCAATACAGACTAGTATGTTGTCAATGCAGTCAAACAGGTTTTCGGTATTATTGTGCTGCAGTGCGAAATCTTGGAGCATCTCTACAACCTTCAACTAGGAGAATAGGCGGGCGAGCATGTAGTCCTTCACTGTACTCTTCAGGCTCCTCGGTTGATCAATGTACTGTACCTCCGATTGCACCATCCGTTATGCAGCATACAGCATGAACCACCTCTATGTCAGTTTCCACGGTTGTCTCTGCTAGAATTTCCATGCTGGCATCCCACAAATAAGTGAAAAGTGCCTTGTCATTGGGTTTGTTGGCCTCACTATGTCCCTCCTCAGCTTTAACGTATTATGCAATTGTAACCTGTTTGAACTCAGTGCAGTAAAACCAGTTGGAAATTGTGGCTTCCATCATCCACTCTTCCATGTGCCTTCTTCATCATGAACATGGCCTCTGGTAAGAGTTGGATTATACTCCTGCCTCTTATCGATGGCCTCATGGTGCCCTAAGCAGTGGGATTTCAGGTTCCTAATCACCCCCTGATCAATTAGCTGGAGCTTGGCAATGGAGCTGGGAGGCAAGAACATCAGCTTGACACTCCTGAGGCTGGAGATGTCAGTGTAATAATGACGATCTTCCTTTTCTTTTCCTGATACGTTTGTTCATTTTCCTGAAAAATGTTGGATGTCATTTGTTAGCCTCCTTCTGCCTCGGTAGGGTCTTGATATATGTAACGCAATATGTGGCTTCTTGCACTTTCCTATCACGAACAGCAGCTTTCTGGTGCCCTCCATGTTGGTACAGAGCATGTAAGAAGTTTAAGAACACCAGGTTAAAGTCCAACAGGTGTATTTGGTAGCGAATGCCACTAGCTTTCGGAGCGCTGCCCCTTTGTCAGGTAGAGTGGAGATCTGCTCACAAACAGGGCATACAGAGACACAAACTCAATTTACAGAATAATGATTGGAATGCAGTCTTTACAGATAATCAAGTCTTAAAGGTACAAACAATGTGAGTGGAGAGAGCATTAAGCACAGGTTAAAGAGATGTGTATTGTCTCCAGACAGGACAGCCAGTGAGATACTGCAAGTCCAGGCAAGAACCCAAGATCCATGTCACACTATCTGTAACCCCCACAGCTTGCCTGGACTTGCAGAATCTCACTGGCTGTCCTGTCTGGAGACAATACACATCTCTTTAACCTGTGCTTAATGCTCTCTCCACTCACATTGTTTGTACCTTTAAGACTTGATTATCTGTAAAGACTGCATTCCAATCATTATTCTGTAAATTGAGTTTGTGTCTCTGTATGCCCTGTTTGTGAGCAGATCTCCACTCCACCTGATGAAGAGGCAGTGCTCCGAAAGCTAGTGGCATTTGCTACCAAATAAACCTGTTGGACTTTAACCTGGTGTTGTTAAACTTCTTACTGTGTTTACCCCAGTCCAACGCCAGCATTGCCACATCATGAGTACAGACCATAGCAGTGACACATTCCCTGCCCCACTTTCCATCATTACATGTTTCACCTTTAAACATCAAAGAGCAATTTGGCAAAAGGTGTTAGAACCGCCTGGTTTCTTCCAGGTTAAAAATGTCTCACGGCACGAACTCACTCAAAACCTGGGCAAGGTCATTTTAGGTCCAATCATCTATCACTGCTGCCATAACTGCTGTATCCTCACCACTTAGTGTGCGGAAGACACTACCATGACTTGCCTTGAATCAGTCCAGCCATCTGTCACTACAAGTGAACTCTATGTGGCTGAGCGTCTTTACTAAGATAACTCCCCTTTCCTGCTGAATTGAACCAGAGATGGAAATGTTCTCTTCTCAGACTGCTTTAAACCAATTCAGCAGAAATTCTTCAACTTCAGGACAGGCAGCCATTCGCGTCTTTGTCCTTACAGGGGAGAATGCTTGCTCGTCCAATTGTTCCAAAATGTTTGCCTTATGTTTCGCAATGGTGGACAAACTTGATAGTGGAACTGCCCATTCCTTCACGATGTCCACTTCCCGCTTTGTGCCACCATTTTTCAACTATATCAACTTAACCTACCCTTTGACCGACAACACTTTTAATTTTCTCACATACTTGCAGGTTTTATACATCCTTCCAAAGGAAGATCACAATGTCAAATGATGGCTATCCCAACGCTCAACGGTTTGGCACTTTTATGTGGTCTATTAAAGTTTAAAAGTGTAAAGTTAAAGTTTTAAAGTTTAAAGTTTATTTATTAGTGTCAGAAATAGGCTTACATTGCAATTAAGTTACTATGAAATTAAGTTACTATGAAAATCCCTTCGTCACCACACTCTGGTGCTTGTTCAGGTACACTGAGGAATAATTTAGCATGGCCAATGCACCTGACCAGCACGTCTTTCGGACTGTGGGAGGAAACCCACGCAGACACGGGGAGAACATGCAAACTCCACACAATGACCCAAGCTGGGAATCGAACCCGAGTCCCTGGCGCTGTGAGGCAGCAGTGCTAACCACTGTGCCACAGTGCCGCCCCCGTCTATTACCATCTTATTGGTCAGCGTGGTCCTATAACAAACTTAGTCAAGTTCAGCTAACCCAGAGTTACTAGAGCATGAAATGATCATGGTCGTCGATTTATGGTATTTGCTATTCTGCCAGCGCGAATGGTTGACAGCTCTGACATAACCAGAATTTTGTGTCATTTGATTTTGACTTACTGCAATTTCACTCTATTCAGGATCTGGAGTCTTTAAAATGATCATCATTGAAGATTTTCTTATGCACTTATAGAACGTACCAAGAAATAAAAAAGTTATTATTATAAGTTAAATTCTTTCCTTTAGACATTAACTGCTTTGAAGCGTTTCCATTTTTGTCACAACCCTTTCAGGCTTGCTACATTTTATGTATCCCTCTCTTAAAAATATTTTTATTGAAGATTTTCCCCCATTTTTACAAACAACACAGCAAACCCTCAAGAATTGGTACAATACGGCATAATCATTTCTCCATATGTACATATTGAAAAGACTGGCAAATATCATTACTATTGGATTGTAATAATCAATTACAATTTATTATCATTGTAATTGACTCCTTTCTTCGTACGGATGATGAAAGGATTTCACAAAGAGTGGGGGATATCAGGGTGACAGGATAAAGCCATGAACATGTGGCACAAAGGCACACACTCTTGCTCACAGGATAACAAAGATCGAACTACATAGCATAAGGGAGTCCCTATGGGGGCCAAATACAGCCAATCAGAGCCTAAAATAGTGCCCCAAAACCTCCAAACAATGAAAGGATACCGCAGAAAGAGGGGAACATCAGGATACAACCCCAAACCCAAGACGCAGCATTACAATGTACACTCTCACACACAGCGTGACAGGAACAGAACCACACACCCTCATGGGAAGAATGCAAACAGCGCCCAGGTATCTAAATTTTCTCCCCAGACCCCATGAATAACAGGATACCTTCCATTAGGGAGACCTAAACCTATAATATAATCTCCACACCTTCTAAGTATAAATTTCAAAACAGCAGCTACCCTTGCCTACACAGCCGAAGAAAGTAAGGGATGTTGACACAGATAGAAGAAGCCAAGGAATCTCATACCACACTTGAGCTCACAACAAAACCAGCCTCTCTCATCTCTGAGTGCCACTCAAGCCCCACCATCAGCCGGAAAATTTAAACCATTCCCCACCAACCGGAAGAAGAAGAATTGTCAAGACAACAACAGGAGGGATATCTCAGGGAAATTTACAATCCTCCCCCTCCCGACAAGCTAAGGAAAACCCCACAGGATCAAATATAATAAATCGGAGCCTATGTCAGCAGCCGACTGACCCTGATAATAAAAGGAAACCTCAAAGAGAGGAACACCAGGTTAAGATCATAGACACAAGACGTGGTTTGACAGTGTACACTCTCACATGCAGGATATCAGGAACTTAGCCACATCCACATTACCTCAGAAACTCAAATAATGCAAAGCCTCATTTTTTGCATTCATATTCAGGCCCCGCAAACAACAGGATACTATGCCAGGACTAAATACAAAATAAACGGATAAATATCACACAACCCTGATGCCATACAACCATCCCAGCACGCTCCCTAATAAAAAGATAGAGACCAATTATTTGTCCACAAAGGAAATATCTCTGTATTACAAACACTAGGGCAATGATTCTTTTGAATATCTTGCAGTTCACCAATGTAAGCACCAATGATTTGTGCCAAGGAGCCGAGAGCGTCATCCACAACTTTACCCACAATGGCAGCCATCATTCCAATGCCTACAGCATTGCCAAAACGTGAGTCTGCTCACCAGCTAAACCCCCACTATAAACAAGGTCCCACCCTCCACTGTCTTCGACCGCCTTAATCAAACAAAGATTGTCTCGATTTTGCTCAGCTCCATGTCACCCAAACTTAACCAGAATCTTCCAGGAACATAGCATGGAGTATAGACTCGAGGATTAGATAATTATGGGGTGTGCATCACGATAAACAAAAGAAGTTAAAAAAGAGCAGTGCCAGAGCTAGTGAAAACACAGCTATTCCTGCACTTACATCAATGTAGCTCTTTTTTTAACCTCTATAAACAATCCATCCTGAACAAGTAAAAATGTGGTAGAAAAATAGCTCACCTTTAATTTTTCTCACATTATACAATGCCACCGAACCCAACCCAGCCCAATATCAGGGTATTTTGTCTCTATTTAGATAGTGTTACTACACAGAGGTGATATTTCTGTCAGGATATGACTAACATTCCACTATGTTGCACATTTTCACAGTAATCCACACATATTTAATGTTGTACTTTAATGTTCTCTCAGTGCGACATAAAAAACAACAAATCACACTGAAGAACAGGATGTCTGCGGATTCCAAGTTCAGTACTTCCTCCCAGTGAGGCATATATTTTTAAAAAAAGCTCAGAGAGAAGAAACAGTTGAAAATCCTGGCACACAGCTCTGTGGCATTCACACAGGAATTTCTCAAATGACTCAGACTGGAGCAGAAATAGCAACATTGGGATAATTCCAAAGGGAAGAACAGTTTAGTTCAACGATTTGCGTCAATAGAGGGAGAGGGACGCACATCCCCCCGTTCTCTTTACAAACCAGATGTAATAAATTTCATATCACAAATAAACATCCAATTACACAATGGCTATGTTGTTCTTGAGCTTGAGTCTTAAAAGTAATAAGTTTTGTCTTTAGTGTTTTGAGTGAAATGAGCGTTGCTAGGTGATTCGCTCTTTTAGATAAGATGGGAACTGCCCTCCACCATCGAAAAGACCAGAGATACTCGCTCTCTTGGTTTAAATGCGAGGCACAGGGGAATCAAGGATGGCGCTGGTGTGAGAGGAAGCATGATCCACAGGTGGCAAGATCCTTCTTGAAATCCAGCTGTTGAGGTCTGAAGAGAGGTTAATGTACATCAAGCTTTAAACATACCTGGAGGGTAGTTGCAAAGACAGAACTTCGAAAGTCTAGCTGGAAAGGGTTATTTTTAGATTTCTTCCTGCCGGTTGGAATTTACTGTGTGTGCTCAGTAGGGGCTGTGGATTGCAGCTCAGTCTGCAAACTCTGTTCTTTTTTCACCCAAGAAAGGGTGAATCAAAGTGGGAACCAGGAGCCACTGAGGTCCTGATGCAAATTGCAAGCTGCTATTTCTACTTTGGGATTGTTTTTCCATTGCAGCTAGAGCTCTATAAGGGGCATGTTGGGACTTGCAGTTCAGCCTGGAACCATCTTGTAGTTTTTTCACTCAGCCAAGTGTGAATTGGTTTAGGGTGGGGGGCAGCCCAGGGAAGAACTCGTGTGTCATAAAAACTGCAACTGTCAGATCAACCTGGGGACACTGTGCTGTTTCTTTTTTCACCCAACCAAGGGTGAATTAAAGTGTGGGAGAAGAGTTGCAACTTGCAGCTCTGCTGGGACCCTTTGCTGCCTCTGTCCGCCCAGTTAAGGGTGAAATAAGGTGAAAAGCAATCCATGTAAGAACTCTGGTAGACGGAACAGCGAGAGAGCTTGAAACGTGGACCATAAGACATAGGAGCAAAATTAGGCCACTTGGCCCATTGACTCTGCTCTGCCATTCAATCATGGCTGATTTTTTCTCATCCCTATTCTCCTGCCTTTTCCTCATAACCCCTGATCCCCTTATTAATCAAGAATCTATCTCTGTCTTAAAGATACGCAATGACCTGGCCTCCACAGCCTTCTGTGGCAAAGAGTTCCACAGATTCACCACTCTCTGGCTGAAGAGATTCTTCCTCATCTCTGTTTTAAAGAATCGTTCCTTCAGCCTGAGGTTGTGCCCTCTGGTTCTAGTTTTTCTTACTAGTGGAAACACCCTCTCCATGGCCACTCTAACCAGGCCTCGTAGCATCCTGTAAGTTTCAATAAGATCCCTCCTCATCTTTCTAAACTCCAATAAGTACAGACCCAGTGTCCTCAACCGTTCCTCATATGACAAACTCTTCATTCCAGGGACCATTCTTGTGAACCTTCTCTGGATCCTTTCCAAGGCCAGTACATCCTTCCTTAGATATGGGGCCCAAAACTGCTCACAATATTCCTAATGGGGTCTGACCAGAGCCTTCTACAGCCTCAGAAGTACATCCCTGCTCTTATATTCTAGCCCTCTCGACATGAATGCTATCATTGCATTTGCCTTCCTGGCTGCCAACTGAACCTGCACGTTAACCTTAAGAGAATCTTGAACAAGGACTCCCAAGTCAATTTGTGTTTCTAATTTCCTAAGCATTTTCCCATTCAGAAAATAGTCTATGCCTCCATTCCTTCTTCCAAAGTACATAACCTCATACATTTCCACATTGTATTCCATCTGCCACTTCTTTGCCCACTCTCTTACCCTGTCCAAGTCATTCTGCAGCCCCCCACTTCCTCAATACTACCTGTTCATCTACATATCTTTGTATCACCTGCAAACCTAGCAACAGTGCCTTCAGTTCCTTCCTCCAAATCGTTAATATATATTGTGAAACATTGTGGTCCCAGCACTGACCCCTGAGGCAAGCAAGCTACTAGCTCATCAGCTGCGCTAATTCTCTGCCAAAAGTCTAATACCACAAATGCAGACTCCCAATAGGGTCTCTACTGATCCACAGCAAACAGATGAACTGTTTAGGGCCTTTACTCAACCCTCTGTAGCTCGGAGTCTACCGCCAATGAAGCGGACTTTCAGGAGTTCTTTGGGGCACTGAATCTCCCCGTGGTGGACAGGGGAGAGGCCGCGGCACTGGACAAACCAATCGACGTTGAAGAAATTGTTTAGGCGGTCAGAACTATGCCGAGTGGGAAATGTCTGGGACCAGATGGGTACCCCATTGAATTCTGCAAAAAATTTATGGATATGTTGGCTCCCCTGCTACTGCACATGATCAATGAATCATACGAGAACCGCTTTCTCCTGCAGACTTTGAGGCAAGCAACAATTTTGCTTATCCTTAAAAAGAAAAGGATCTGCAAATCTGCAGCTTTTATAGACCGATCTCATTGCTGAATGTGGATCTCAAACTGATCTCTAAGATTCTGGCCATTCGTTTGGAAGACATTCTGCCCTCTATCATCTCGCCTGACCAGACTGGGTTCATTAAAAATAGACATATGTACTTGAATATTCGGTAGCTGTTTAACATTATGTATGTGCCTGCCACCTCCAAGCTACCAGAGATGTTAATCTCACTGGATGCTGAAAAAGCGTTTGATCGGGTGGAATGGAATTATTTATTTTATGCTCTCGGGAGATTCGGGTTTAGCCCAAAGCTCATCTCCTGGATCAAAATACTGTACTCCGCCCCTCTAGCCTCGGTCCGGACAAATGACGTGCATTCAGCTTTTTTCCCTTTGTCCCGGGGCACAAGGCAAGGATGCCCCCTCTCCCCCGTTATTTGCCGTTGCTATTGAACCTCTTGCTGCGGCTTTTTTCAACAGCAAATGAGTGGTGGGGATTGGTCGGGAGGGAATCGAGCAGAGAGTATTGTATGTCGGCGACCTGTCCAACTCGATTCCCGAAATCTTGTCTATACTAGAGAGGTTTGGTCGTATTTCAGGGTATAAGCTTAACTTGAATAAGACTGAGCTCTTTCCTTTGAATGCAGCGGCTCGTAGCCTCCCGCTCTACACCCTGCCTTTCAAGATTGTCACTAGGATGTTTACTTACTTGTGAGTGCAAGTGACTAGCAAATTTAGTGGTCTCTTTGGAGCTAACTTTGCTTCACTCATGGGGCGGACAAAACAGCACCTCAAACGATGGTCCATCCTCCCGTTATTGTTAGCCGGTTATATCAATGTGGTGAAGATGAACATACTACCTAAGTTTTTATATCTCTTTCAGTGCATCCCAGTATTCATCCCCAAATCCTTTTCTCACAGACTTGATCGGCTCATTTCAAGCTTTGTCTGGAATAGGAAAAACCCAAGAATGCGGAGGACAGGTTTTGCAAAGCCCTAAACGGGAGGGAGGTTTGGGATTGCCCAATTTTCTATTTTATTATTGGGCAGCCAACATGAAAGCGGTAGTGTGTTGGGTGCAGAGAAAGAGGCAACAGGACGTTCCTTGTTGGCTGCAGTTAGAATCCTCCTCCTGTGCTCCGTCTTCCTTGGCTGCCTTGATATGTTCCCCGGTAAATTTTCCCTCCTCCCAGTATACTGGGGGTGCACTTGTCAACTCTTAGAAATTGGACACAATTTTGACGTCATTTTGGGTTTCAGGCCTGGTTGCTGGCCTCCCCAGTTTCAGCTAGCCATTTTTTTCCCCTGACTGTTTTGGATGGTGCCTTCAACATATGGGTCAAGCACGGGATCAGAACGTTTCGGGACTTGTGTGTAGATGTCATGTTTGCGTCATTCCAGCAGATGGTGGATAAATTTGCTTTACCTGCAACGCACTTTTCAGATATTTGCAAATTCGAGACTTTGTGCATAGGGCCAACCCTCAATTTCCGACGCTCCCACCTTGTGCCTCCATTGGCATCTTCTTACTGCCTTTTATTACTATGTGTGGTATCATTTCTGTTCTTTATTCTCAAAACTCTCTATCAGTGGTTAAATCTTTATGGGAACGAGATCTGGGGGAGGAGTTCTCGGAGGAGAATTGGGACATGGTGCTGCACCAAGTACACTCCTCTTCAATATGTGCCAAGCTGGCTGTGATACAATGTAAACTCCTTCACAGAGCATATCTAACTAGGGTTAGACTCTCTAGAATGTACCCAGGCACAAGCCCCATTTGTGAATGGTGACGGCAAGATTCCGCCACTCTCTTACATATGTTCTGGGCCTGCCCATCACTGTATAACTACTGAACATTGATATTTGAGACAATTGTGACAACGTTAGATCGGGACATAAGTGCATCCCCCCTGGCTGCCCTGTTTGGGGTCGTGCCTTTAAATCCGCTGCTGCCGAAATTCTAAATGGATTTTGTAGCTTTCACTATACTCCTGTTTAGGTGGAAATCAGGTGCACTCCCGACGCACTCACAGTGGGTGAAGGAGGTGGTAGGTACCATTAAACTGGAGAAGATGAGGTGCACGCTACATGGCTAGGTTCTGTAAGACCTGGCAACCATTTATAGCGCACGTTGGGACGCTGCAGTTGGAGCCAGGTGTGTAGATACCCGATGGCCCCAGGACCCCGGGTGCTCCCACAGAGCCCCCTCTGGTGGACGCGCCCTGGCCCTTTACCTGAGTACATCCGCCCACCTGCCGAGGTGTGGGGACCAACACAAGAACTTTTCTCTTTTCCCTCTCACTCTCTTTCTTCTCTCTCCTTTGCTGTCTCTCTTTATTTTCTCTGCTCGCTGGTTTATAGCTTGGGCTGTTTGGGTGCTCAGTTGGTTCTCCAGCGGCATTCCTCTGCCTTTGTGTTTTTATATTATTACCGTCATTACTGGTGTAATCAGACAGGACATGGGCAGGGTTGGTGCCGGGAGTACCAAGGGCTTGTCCCCTGGCCACAGGGAGCCCTGTCCCCAGTCACGTTGGAATGTACACGCGAGCACTGTGTGAATCTGTATCTGTGTTGTTTGCTATGTAAAATATAAAAAAAATTTCAATAAACATATCAAAAAAATAAAAATAAATGCGAGGTATGAATACATGGGCAAGGTCATTATCTGGTGAACCAAGGGTGAATTAAAATTTTTGGATACAGTGGAGAAAGAAACAGAGACTGGGGCGGTGAGGTGATTGCCGAAACTCATATCTATCAAGCAATTTAATTTTTCATGAAAAGATCTCACCTTCGAGATCTTGTTTAAAAATGAGAGGTACAAAGCATTAAGATTAACATGCTCTCATTTTGTTCAATTCAAACATATTTTGGAATATTTCTGTTTAGAAAGTGACTGTCAATGACATCATCAGGATTACCAGCTTACTAAGTCCTATAGTACGAGGCAGTGAACTCACCACACACAGTCAATGCTGAATCACCTTGGCTTTATGACTTCTAACAATGTTATGTTGGCTTCTCAATAGTCAGCCTCATTGTTTAAAGAAAAAATACTTTAAAATATGTTTGAAGCCGAAGGAAAATATAAGAGGTTCTTCATCATCACTTTTGTAACTGGTGGGTTGGGGGCCTGGGAAGAGCAACGATTGTTCTCAACAAATTGAGAGAGTGGACCATGCACCATCTGTGACCAAATTAGTGGGTGGCCTGCTTTCAAGCCCCTGTTTATATCTCTTGGAAGTGACTGTTGAGAGATGTATAGCAAAAGAATATAAGAATTGTTAGGGTAGACCATGGGTGGGATTCTCCGGCTGTTCACATTCCAAGACTGGAGATTCCCACCTGACCTCAACCGACCTTTAAATGGTCCGCCGAAATTTCTGTCTCGCCCGCTACAATTCCCATGGTGGGTGAGACGGGAGAATTTCAGCCCATATGATCCATCAAGTCTGCTCTGCTATTCAACATGATCATGGCTGATCTTGGGCTCCACCTGTTCCCCATATTCCCTGATTCGCTGAGAGATCAAAAATCTCTCTCAGATTTAAATATGCTCAATGATGATGCACCCACAACCCACTGAGGCAGAGAATTCCAAGATTCACAACCCTTTGAGCAAAGAAATTTGTCCTCACCTCAGTCCTAAATGATTGGTGCCTTATCCTGAAACCATGCCCCCTTAAGACCATAAGATATAGGAGCAGAATTAGGCCATTTGGCCCACTGAGTCTGCTCTGCTATTCAATCATGGCTGATATGATTGTCATTCCCATTCTACTGCCTTCTCCCCGTAGCCCTGCTCTAGATTTCTCAGCCAAGGTGAACAATGTCTCTCCCCTGTCAAAACCTCCAAAATCTTGAATGTTTCAATGAGATTATCTCTCATTCTTCTAAACTTCAGAGAATTTAGACCCAACGTTCTTAGTCTCCCTTCGCAGGACAACATCTCTCATCCCAGGAACCAATTGGTGAACCTTCGCTGTATTGCCACCAATGCAATGCTTTCTTAAATATGGGGATCAAAATTGCACACAGTCTCCCAGGTGTACAATTGTAGCAAATGGATGAATTGCCTGCCGATTTTCCCTCCTTCACCAATGGAATAGCTGGCTTCTGCTTGGTACTTCTACACATTGACATGACCAATATCAATAACTCAGAAACCCAATCCATGGCACTGACCACTGAACAAAGAACAAAGAACAATACAGCACAGGAACAGGCCCTTCGGCCCTCCAAGCCTGCGCCGCTCATGTGCCCAACTAGACCATTCGTTTGTATCCCTCTATTCCCAGTCTGTTCATGTGGCTATCTAGATAAGTCTTAAACGATCCCAGCGTGTCCGCCTCAATCACCTTGCTTGGGAGTGCATTCCAGGCCCCCACCACCCTCTGTGTAAAATATGTCCCCCTGACATCTGTGTTGAACCTTGCCCCCCTCACCTTGAACCTGTGACCCCTTGTGTTCGTCACCTCCGACCTGGGAAAAAGCTTCCCACTGTTCACCCTATGTATGCCCTTCATAATTTTATACACCTCTATTAGGTCGCCCCTTATCCTCCATCTTTCCAGGGAGAACATCCCCAGTTTACCCAATCTCTCCTCATAGCTAAGACCCTCCATACCAGGCAACATCCTGGTAAACCTTTTCTGTACTCTGTACATTTTTCTGTACACTGAACAAGCCTTTTAAAACAAGCACTCCTTCAAATGGATTATATTTAATTCTGTTCACTATGTAAATGTACGTCAATAACAGGAACAAATAGACAATTGTATGTGTTTGAGATTATTAACGGCATTATTCCACATCAAACTAATAGGTGCAGAAACAGGACTGTTGCCAAGAACAGAGGCATGATTCTACTTGAAACAAACCATCAATCCTGTGTTTAACTCTTTTGAAGTTTGTTTGAATGATACAACCAGATAAATGGTTATATCAATAACTGATATTCCCGCAAACTCCTGTCCCTCAGAACACTTGTTTATTCAGTTCCAATTAAGTTACACAGGCTTTGAATTGAATATTTCAGCCTGTGCACAGTGCAGTCTTCATTCAGACAGTAGTCACAGACCCAGTCTCCATCAGCTCTGGGTCCCAACCAGTTTTTTTTCCACTGAGTGACTTATTCCGACTTCAAAGTGGTTACTTTGAAAGCACATATTTTGAACACAGAAATAAATAACACTGCAGAGTTTATTCAACTGGACATCAGGAGGGATGAATTGGCATTCATTAGATCATAATTCAATTTAATGAGCAGTTACATTGTGCAGCATGGATACTCCGCGAGACAGAGGAGGGGCTAAAAAAGGTGGGGGAGTAGCGATATTAGTTAAGGAGCATATTACCGCGGTGCAGAGGGTAGACAACTTAGAGGGGTCATGTACTGAGTCGCTGTGGGTGGAACTCAGAAACAGGAAGGGTGCAGTCACTATGCTGGGGGTGTACTACAGACCACCCAACAGCCCACGGGAAGTGGAGGAAAGGATATGTCAGGAGATTCTGGATAGGTGCAAAAAACATAGGGTTGTTGTAGTGGGGGACTTTAATTTCCCTGGCACAGACTGGAAAGTGCTTAGAGCTGGGGGTCCGGACGGGGAGGAATTTGTAAAATGCGTACTGGAAGGTTCTTTGGAACAGTATGTAGATAGCCCGACTAGAGAGGGGGCTATACTGGACCTAGTTCTGGGAAATGAGCCCGGTCAGGTCGTCCAAGTTTCGGTAGGGGAACATGTGGCAAATAGTGACCACAACTCTGTTAACTTTAGGATAGTAATGGACAAGGATGAGTGCTGTCCTACGGGCAGGGTGCTAAATTGGGGGAAGGCTGACTATAGCCGGATTAGGCAGGAATTGGTGGATGTTGATTGGGAGAGGATGTTCGAGGGTAAGTCCGCGTCTGGCATGTGGGAGTCTTTTAAGGAACTATTGATAAGACTGCAGGATAGGCATGTGCCTGTAAAAAGGAAAGATAGGAAAGGTAGGATTCGAGAGCCGTGGATAACCAGGGAAATTGAGGATCTGATTAAAATGAAAAGAGAGGCGTACGTTAAGTCCAGGCAACTGAAAACAGATGGAGCTCTGGAGGAATACAGAGAGAGTAGGAAAGATCTCAAACGGGGAGTTAGAAGGGCAAAAAGAGGTCACGAGATGTTCTTGGCAGGCAGGATTAAGGAGAATCCTAAGGCATTCTATTCATACGTTAGGAACAAAAGAGTTGTCAGGGAGAAAATCGGACCTCTCAGGGACAGAGGAGGGGAATTATGCTTAGAACCCAAGGGAATAGGGGAGATCCTAAATGAATACTTTGCATCGGTATTCACGAAGGAGAGGGGCGTGTTAACCGGGAGTGTCTCGGAGGGAGGTGTTGACCCATTAGAGAAAATCTCCATTACAAGAGAGGAAATGTTAGGTTTTTTAGGGAACATTAAAACTGACAAAGCCCCAGGGCCTGATGGCATCTATCCTCGACTGCTCAGGGAGACGAGAGGTGAAATTGCTGGGCCTCTGACGGAAATCTTTGTCGCTTCTTTGGACACGGGTGAGGTCCCTGAGGATTGGAGGATAGCGAATGTGGTCCCGTTGTTTAAGAAGGGTAGCAGGGATAACCCAGGAAATTATAGGCCGGTGAGCTTGACGTCCGTGGTAGGGAAGTTGTTGGAGAGGATTCTTAGAGACAGGATGTATGTGCATTTAGAACGAAACAATCTCATTAGTGACAGACAGCATGGTTTTGTAAGAGGGAGGTCGTGCCTTACAAATTTGGTGGAGTTTTTTGAGGAAGTGACAAAAACGGTCGATGAAGGAAGGGCCGTGGATGTCGTCTATATGGATTTCAGTAAGGCATTTGACAAAGTCCCACATGGCAGGTTGGTTAAGAAGATTAAGTCTCATGGGATACAAGGAGAAGTGGCTAGATGGGTGGAGAAGTGGCTTGGCCATAGGAGACAGAGGGTAGTGGTCGAAGGGTCTTTTTCCGGCTGGAGGTCTGTGACCAGTGGTGTTCCGCAGGGCTCTGTACTGGGACCTCTGCTATTTGTGATATATATAAATGATTTGGAAGAAGGTGTAACTGGTGTAATCAGCAAGTTTGCGGATGACACAAAGATGGCTGGAATTGCGGATAGCGAAGAGCATTGTCGGGCAATACAACAGGATATAGATAGGCTGGAAAATTGGGCGGAGAGGTGGCAGATGGAGTTTAATCCGGATCAATGCGAAGTGATGCATTTTGGAAGAAATAATGTAGGGAGGAGTTATACAATAAATGGCAGAGTCATCAGGAGTATAGAAACACAGAGGGACCTAGGTGTGCAAGTCCACAAATCCTTGAAGGTGGCAACACAGGTGGAGAAGGTGGTGAAGAAGGCATATGGTATGCTTGCCTTTATAGGACGGGGTATAGAGTATAAAAGCTGGAGTCTGATGATGCAGCTGTATAGAACGCTGGTTAGGCCACATTTGGAGTACTGCGTCCAGTTCTGGTCGCCGCACTACCAGAAGGACGTGGAGGCATTGGAGAGAGTGCAGAGAAGGTTTACCAGGATGTTGCCTGGTATGGAGGGTCTTAGCTATGAGGAGAGATTGGGTAGACTGGGGTTGTTCTCCTTGGAAAGACGGAGAATGAGGGGAGATCTAATAGAGGTATACAAGATTATGAAGGGTATAGATAGGGTGAACAGTGGGAAGCTTTTTCCCAGGTCGGAGGTGACGATCACGAGGGGTCACGGACTCAAGCTGAGAGGGGCGAAGTATAACTCAGATATCAGAGGGACGTTTTTTACACAGAGGGTAGTGGGGGCCTGGAATGCGCTGCCAAGTAGGGTGGTGGAGGCAGGCACGCTGACATCGTTTAAGACTTACCTGGATAGTCACATGAGCAGCCTGGGAATGGAGGGATACAAACGATTGGTCTAGTTGGACCAAGGAGCGGCACAGGTTTGGAGGACCGAAGGGCCTGTTTCCTGTGCTGTACTGTTCTTTGTTCTGAGTGAAACCATATCACTGAACCTCTGATCATTGCTCATTTGGCCGTACGATGCTCCCTAGTTGCAACAGGACTACACGTAAGATTCTGCCCTAACCTAATAGCAAAGATGATTCCATTTCATACTGATAGATATTTCTGCGTTTGTTCTCGTTCTTCCACTCTAATCTAGTTCGGGCCGTTCCCCTTACTCCCAAGGTGCAGAACTCTACACTGCTCCACTGAGACAAGGCAAAAGAAACCTCAGGCCAACCCTTGCAGACTGGCTGCAGTAGGCCCCGGATTACCAGCTGGATACAGGGACTGTACAATCAATCAGATAGATAGTAGGCACAATTTAATATGTAGAAATGTAAATATGTAGGAAAGTAAAAAAAGGAAAGGGAGCATATACTCAAAGAAATGTGCTGAAAGTAACAGAGTGGAATTCAAATATCACTTCATTCTTTGAAAGTGTAAGGAAAGGCAGGCTAAGCTATAAAAATGCATTTTAGATTATGTAAACAGGGGCTTTTGTGGAGAGAGAAACAGAATAAGAAATAGGAGCAGGAGTAGGCCATCTAGCCGCTCGAGCCTGCCCCGCCATTCAATAAGATCATGGCTGATCTGATAGTGGTTTAGTTCCACTTACCCGCCCGCTCCCCATAACTCTTAATTCCCTTATTGATCAGAAATCTATCTACCTGTGACTTAAACATATTTAACGAGGTAGCCTCCACTGCTTCAATGGGCAGAGAATTCCAGAGATTCACTACCCTCTGAGAGAAGAAGTTCCTCCTCAACTCTGTTCTAAACTGACTCCCCCTTATTTTGAGGCTGTGTCCTCTGGAAAGAATCTCTCTGCCTCTATCCTGTCTAGCCCCTTCATTATCGTATATGTCTCTATAAGATCTCCCCTCAGCCTTCTAAACTCCAATGAGTACAGGCCCAATCTACTCAATCTCTCCTCATAAGCTAACCCCCTCATCTCCGGTATCAACCTGGTGAACCTTCTCTGTACTCCCTCCAAGGCCAATATATCCTTTCGCAAATAAGGGGACCAAAATTGCACACAGTACTCTAGTTGCTGCCTCACCAGTGTCTTGTACAATTGCAGCAAGACCTCCCTGCTTTTATACTCCATCCCCTTCGCGATAAAGGCCAACATTCCATTTGCCTTCTTCATCACCTGCTGCACCTGCAAACTGAGTTTTTGCGATTCATGCACAAGGACCCCCAGGTCCCTCTGCACAGTAGCATGTTGTAATTTTTTACCATTTAAATAATAGTCCATTTTACTATTATTCCTTCCAAAGTGGATAACCTCACACTTGTTAACGTTATACTCCATCTGCCAGATCCTCGCCCACTCACTTAGCCTAACCAAATCTCTCTGCAGACTTTCCGCATTCTCCATGCAGTTCGCTTTCCCACTCATCTTTGTGCCGTCCGCAAACTTTGGTCCCCTCCTCCAGATCGTCTATGCATATGGTAAACAGTTGAGGCCCCAGCACCGATCCCTGCGGCACGCTACTAGTCACCAACTGCCAACCAGAAAAGCACCCATTTATTCCAACTCTCTGCTTCCCGTTAGATAACCAATCCTCAATCCACGCTAACACTTTACCCCCAACTCCGTGTACCTTAATCTTCTGCAGCAACCTTTTGTGAGGCACCTTATCGAACGCCTTCTGGAAATCTAAAAACACCACATCCATCGGTTCCCCTCGGTCAACTGCACTCGTTACATCTTCATAAAAATCCAGTAGATTCGTCAAACACGACTTTCCCTTCATGAATCCATGCTGCGTCTGCTTGATCGAACCATTTTTTTCCAGGTGTCCTGCTATTTCTTCTTTAATGATGGATTCCAGCAATTTCCCAACTACGGACATTAAGCTAACCGGCCTGTAGTTTGTCTACTTCCTTTTTTAAACAGTGGCGTCGCATTAGCTGTTTTCCAATCAGCCGGCACTTCCCCAGAGTCCAGCGAATTTTGATAAATTACAACCAACGCATCTGCTATTACTTCTGCCATTTCTTTCAGTTCCCTGGGATGCATTCCATCCGGGCCCGGGGACTTGTCTACCTTTAGTCCCATTAGCCTACCAAGCACTACCTCTTTAGTAATAGTAATCATTTAAAGGACCTCACCCCCTACAGTCCCATGACTGTCAATTTTCGGTAAGCTATTTGTGTCCTCTACCGTGAAGACCGACACAAAAAACTTGTTTAAGGCCTCGGCCATTTCCTCGTTTCCCATTATTAAATTCCCCTTCTCGTCTTCTAAGGGTCCAACATTTACTTTACAAATATATAAAAAGGAAAAGAGTAGCTAAAAACTTTTACGATCAGTTTTTATATTTTGTGCTAGTTTAGTTTCATAATCTATCTTTCCTTTCTTTATCGCTTTCTTAATAGTTCCTTGTTTTTTAAAAGCTTTCCCAATCTTCTAATTCCCCACTAGTTTTGGCCACTCTGTACGCATCGGTTTTTAATTTAATACTCTCCTTTATTTCCTTAGTTATCCACGGCTGGTTATCCCTTTTCTTACATTCCCTCTTTATCACAGAAATATATTTTTGCTGAGTACTGAGAAAAATCTCCTTAAAAATCCGCCACTGTTGCTCAGCTGTCCTACCAACCAGTCTGCGCTCCCAGTCTACATTAGCCAATTCTGCCCTCATCCTATTGTACTCCCCTCTGTTCAAGCAGAGGACACTGGTTTGGGACCCTACTTTCTCACCCTCCATTTGTATTAGAAATTCAATCATATTGTGATCACTCATTCCAAGAGGATCCCTCACAAGAAGATCATTAATTTTACCTGTCTCATTACACAGGACCAGATCCAAGATAACTCGCTCCCTCATAGGTTCTGTAACATACTGTTCGAGGAAACTATCCCTACAGCTTTCTAAGAACTCTTCCTCAAGTCCACCGCGTCCGACTTGAGTCAACCAATCAATATGCAGGTTAAAATCCCCCATGATTATTGCTGTTCCGTTTTTGCACACATCCATTATTTGCTTGTTTATAGCCCAACCCACCTCAAAGTTATTATTTGGGGGCCTATAGACCACGCCCACCAGTGACTTTCTCCCCTTACTATTCCTTATCTCCACCCACAACGATTCCACATTCTGCTCCTTAGAGCCTATATCATCTCTCACTACCGCCCTGATGTTATCCTTAATTAACAGAGTTACCCCACCTCCTTTTCCTTCCTGTCTATCGTTCCGAAATGTCTGATACCCCTGGATATTCAGTTCCCAGTCCTTGTCACCCTGCAACCACGTTTCAGTAATGGCCACTAGATCATACCCATTTGTACTGATTTGTGCCATCAACCCATTCACCTTGTTTTGAATGCTACGTGCATTCAGGTAAAGTGTCTTCTTTATGTTAGCCTTTATATGGACCCGATTTGTTAGTGCATTCTTTTGACTGCACGCTCTGTCCCTACCCGTCGCAAACTGGTTATCCTTCCCCAGACCATCTCCTTGCACTGCGTTGACCACCTCCCTTCTTGTGTTTGTCACCAGCAGAATTTTCCATTTTGTTTCAAAGTGTTGGTTCAGGCAAGAAGAGCGGTGTGTAACTCACTGGATGCGCTGCTGGCTTTTCCTGCCATTTTTTAAACATTGGAAAAAAATGCTGGAGGCATGGTTCACACTGTCTGGGCAGGGCCAGTGGAAAAGGTGCCCTGATCTCCGATGTTAAAATGGGAGCCCCCATACATGCACAAGGGGATACCCCAGCGCCTCTTTGAAGCTCCCCAGAGGGGTCACTCCAGCACTATCGCAGTGCCAGGAGCCAGGCGGCAGTGCCAGGGCATGTTCCTCTGCCCAGGGGCTATTCTTACCCGCATGCCCCGGTGGGTTCCCTTTGACTGCTTCATGTTTTAAAAAAGCAGTTATAGACCCGACCAATGTGACATCACATTGGCGAGGAAGGGGAATTTCCAAAGGTGGGGAAGCCCACTAATCATATTAAAATGTATTGAAATGTTATGTCATCGGTGACAGGTGAGGAAATTCAGAAAATGAAATCTTGCTTGCAAGAATCTTGTTTCCAATTCTGCGCCTGCTTCACCATTCACGCTCGAAGCTGACGTGGACACAAATACGAGGCAAATATTTCAAATCCGTTTCAAATAACTTCAAAGTTTTGAAGAGTCATTTGGATTTGAAACGTTAACTCTGTTTCTCTCGAACACAGATACTGCCAGATCTGCTGAGTTTACCCAGCATTTTCCGTTTCCACTTCAAATCTCCAGCATCCACAGTATTTTTTTTAATATCCGAGTCACTGCAACCTGTCCTCACTGTTTTAGCCCCAGTATCATTTTGGTGAACCTGCATTGCCTCTCCACCATGGCTAATAAATCCTTCCTGAGGTACGGTGCCCAGAACTGAAAAGTGACAGATAAAACGGGAGCAAATTCACTCATGATTTTCAAAACAAACGTCCCCCATGGAAAGTCCCTTGGCATTTGTTGTTTCCCACGGCAGAAGACAGATGCTGTGCCTGGATTTTCCTTTCCTAAGGCAATATAACCTGCCTAGGAAGTGACACAGTTCATCCATCACCCATAGTGGTTAGTTGGTTAGTGTGGTAGACATTGCTGTGAGTCAGATCCCACAACCACAGCAGGGTAAATCTAAGCACTGGATCACTGGATTGTTCCAACAAGTCTACTTTACACTATAACAAGTCCACTTTGTTTAAACACACCCATTAAAATTGTCAAGCTGTAACCACAAGTAGAAACACCAATTATAGAAAAGATGGATTGTTAAAAATTGAAGCATAGATTTTAAAGTGTAAAAATTATCATCAGTTCTGTTTTTATACAAAACATATTTGTAACTTTATTTATTTTAACAGTTTATAGAATCAAAGAATCCCTAAAGTGCAGAAGGAGGCCATTCGGCCCATCGAGCCTGCACCGACCACAATCCCACCCCACAAATTACCCTGCGAGACCCATGACACGAAATTTAGAATGGCCAATTCACCTAACCCACACATCTTTGCACTGTGGGAGGAAACTGGAGCACCCGGAGGAAACCCACGCAGACACAGTGAGAATGTGCAAACTCCACATAGACAGTCACCTAAGGCCGGAATTGAACCCAGGTCCCTGGCCCTGTGAGGCAGAAGTGCTAACCACTATGCCACCGCGTCATCCTAGGCTGACAGTTTATTGTCTTAGTTACAATAACAGAGAGGAGTATAGTACAAATGTGTTAAGCATTCACACAATAATATTACCAATAGTAATTTCGACACTGAATACCTACAACTTTTCAGAAAATAATATATTGCTTAGTTATATTCAAAAGTAAAGATAATGCACATAGTTTCTTTTCCATTTCATGCTAGGGTCTAAAAACAGACAGAACCAATTGAAAATGTGGTGCTTTCTGAAGAGTTATAATAGTTGAAAAATTGAAGATAGTGCAAATGATGGTGAAGTGGGAAGAAATTTAGTGTAGAGAAGAACTAATGGTAAGCAGACTCCCCATTAACAATCAACAATAATGTAGTTATCACACTCTATCAGATCCCTAACTGGGACATCTACCAATTCCTACCAGATAAAACTCGATAGATGCAACACAAAAGAATTTTCTCAGGAAAGCTAAACTATAATGGAATTGTCAAATTATAAGCTGAACTAACTATAATGAATTTAGAATAGAAAATGCCCAAAGGAACAAGCTTGAAGAAAAGCTTGGCCTACGTAAAAATATTTTCATAAATGGAAGTTTCAAATAATGAAAATAAACTAACGACAAAAATATTGTACTTTGAAAAGCCCGGGATACACAAAGAAATTTTATGAGTTCATAGGATTGGAATTAGGCTTCTTCCATCTTTCCTATGGTTATGTTAAATCAAAGGACATGAAAGAGTCTTAGAATATATTTACTATCTTATTTGGTTTGCTCATTTTGATTTGCTACATTAGTACCAGCCAGAGTTAAGCAAAAGTCTGCTTGATTGGAGTATTTGCTGTTGTAACTATCTTCCTTTTTTAAGGGAATTGTCCTTATTATAAAGATGATTGCTTGAAAAAGTATTGCACCATGATGTAGATTTCAACTTATCTCGAAGACTAGAAATTTGCACACTTGAGTGCATGCAATTGGCTCTTTCCTCCACTAGCCCTGAAATCCTACTTCCACCCTCCAATGGTGGCCTCTCTCGTCCCACTCATCTACATCGTTCACTCTTTCCAACGATGGCCTCTCTACCCACTCCCCCAGGCCCAATCTCTCACTCCTCTTGTTTTCCCTGGACTGTCCCTAAGGGACATTCCTGATTGCAACCTTCTGCTATGGTTTTCCCACCTCCGCAGGTTGGCAGCCTGTGGACTTGGCCAGCTGCTGGGGGGGAAATGGAAACAAAAACTGAGTTTCTGCCATTAATTTTGGTGGGACCCCCATGTACCCGATGGTGGTGAGTTTTGCCACTCCCCCCGTACTTTCCGTTAAATACTGGGGCCACAGACTCTATACAGAACCCAGGTCTGCCCATGATTTAAATACAGTAAGAAGTTTAACAACACCAGGTTAAACTCCAACAGGTTTATTTGGTAGCAAAAGCCACACAAGCTTTCGGAGCCCCAAGCCCCTTCTTCAGGTGAGTGGGAATTCTGTTCACAAACAGGGCATATAAAGACACAAACTCAATTTACATGAATAATGGTTGGAATGTGAATACTTACAGCTAATCAAGTCTTTAAGATACAAACAATGTGAGTGGAGAGAGCATCAAGACAGGCTAAAGAGATGTGTATTGTCTCCAGACAGGACAGCCAGTGAAACTCTGCAGCTCCAGGCAGACTGTGGGGATTACAAATAGTGTGACATGAACCCAATATCCCGGTTGAGGCCGTCCTCATGAGTGCGGAACTTGGCTATCAGTTTCTGCTCAACGACTCTACGCCGTCGTGTTGTCGTGAAGGCCGTCTTGGAGAACGCTTCCCGAATATCAGAGGCCGAATGCCCGTGACCGCTGAAGTGCTCCCCAACAGGAAGAGAACAGTCTTGCCTGGTGATTGTCGAGCGGTGTTCATTCATCTGTTGTTGCAGCGTCTGCATGGTTTCCCCAATGTACCATGCCTCGGGACATCCTTTCCTGCAGCGTATCAGGTAGACAACGTTGGCTGAGTTGCAAGAGTACGTACCGTGTACCTGGTGGATGGTGTTCTCACGTGAGATGATGGCATCCGTGTCGATGATCCGGCACGTCTTGCTGGATCATCGACACAGATGCCATCATCTCACATGAGAACACCATCCACCAGGTACACGGTACATACTCTTGCAACTCGGCCAACGTTGTCTACCTAATACGCTGCAGGAAAGGATGTCCTGAGGCATGGTACATTGGAGAAACCATGCAGACGCTGCGACAACGGATGAATGAACACCGCTCGACAATCACCAGGCAAGACTGTTCTCTTCCTGTTGGGGAGCACTTCAGCGGTCACTGGCATTCGGCCTCTGATATTCGGGTAAGCGTTCTCCAAGGCGGCCTTCACGACACACGACAGCGCAGAGTCACTGAGCAGAAACTGATAGCCAAGTTCCGCACACATGAGGACGGCCTCAACCGGGATACTGGGTTCATGTCACACTATTTGTAATCCCCACAGCCTGCCTGGACCTGCAGAGTTTCACTGGCTGTCCTGTCTGGAGACAATACACATCTTTTAGCCTGTCTTGATGCTCTCTCCACTCACATTGTTTGTATCTTAAAGACTTGATTAGCTGTAAGTATTCACATTCCAACCATTATTCATGTAAATTGAGTTTGTGTCTTTATATGCCCTGTTTGTGAACAGAATTCCCACTCACCTGAAGAAGGGGCTTGGGGCTCCGAAAGCTTGTGTGGCTTTTGCTACCAAATAAACCTGTTGGAGTTTAACCTGGTGTTGTTAAACTTCTTACTGTGTTTACCCCAGTCCAACGCCGGCATCTCCACATCATGATTTAAATACCACTCCCATATTTTGAAGAGTGTTCTCTCAAAGCATTCAAGTTTTCCACTGCCTTTTGTGTGAGAATATGTTACACTCCTGAATGGACTAGCTCTAATTTCAAGATTGGGTGTCCTGCACTTGGGTTGCCCCACCTGAGGAAACAATTTCTCTGTATCACATCCTTTTGGCATTTAAACATTGCAACTGGATCACTTGCTAAGTTGATGCAGCCTGCCTTCATAACTTAACTCCTTCAGCCCCAGTTTTATTCAGGCGAACTGCAACTTGCCTGCTCTCTATTTTCTTGAAAATACTACAACCATTATTCCTTTGAACTTTCCTCTCCTCCTTCTAAACTTCAAATGTGTACTATTCCCCTCTTCTCAACGTTACAGAACCTTTTGCACCAATTTCCTCTTTGCCACAGCCCCCTCCTGTGTCTGTCTTTCTTCCCTATTATAATCCACAGGATGTTGAGAAGTTAATGATCGACACCCGGGAGGGTTATAATTGAATAGAAACTGAACTGGACTAGCCATATAAATACTGTGGTTACAAGAGCAAGTCAGAGGCTAGGAATTCTGTGGCAAATAACTCACCTCCTGACTCCCCAAAGCCGATCCAGCATCTAAAAGGCACCAGCCAGGAGCGTGATGGAATATTCTCCTCTTGCCTGGATGAGTGCAGCTCCAACAACAAGAAGAAGCTGGACACCATCCATTAAAAAGCAGCCCACTTGATTGGCACCCAATCCACCACCTTAAACATTCACTCCCTTCACCACCAACGCACATTGACAGCAGTGTGTACCATTGACAAGATGCCCTGTAGCAACTCACCAAGACTCCTTTGGCAGCACCTTCCAAACTCACAACCTCTACAAACTAGAAGGACGAGGGAAGTAAATGCATGGGAATACACCAGCTTGTAAATTCCCTTCCAAGACACACACCAGCTGGAATTTTACCGCCTCACCCACCATGGGAATCTGAGCGGGCAAGCAGTGGACTACAGAAAGGTCCGTTGACCTTGGATGGGATTCTACGGTTTCGGGATCAGTGAGGCCGTAAGTCCCGCCCACCATCCTGAATTAGAACTATAATCGCTGTTCCTTCACTGCCACTGGGTCAAAATCCAAGAACTCCCTTCCTAACAGCACTGTGGGTGTATCTAGAACATTTGGACTCTAGCAGTTCAAAGAGTCAGATCACCACCTTTGCAAAGAAAATTAGTGATTGGCAATAAATGCTGGCCTAGCCAGCGACACCATGGGCGGCACGGTAGCACAGTGGTTAGCACTGCTGTTTCACAGCTCCAGCGACCTGGGTTCAATTCCCGGCTCGGGTCACTGTCTGTGTGGAGTTTGCACATTCTCCTCATGTCTGCGTGGGTTTCCTCCGGGTGCTCCGGTTTCCTCCCACAGTCTAAAGATGTGCAGGTTAGGTTGATTGGACATGCTAAAATTACCCCTTAGTGTCCTGAGATGCGTAGGTTAGAGGGGTTAGCAGGTAAAATATGCAGGGATATGGGGGTAGGGCCTGGGTGGGATCGTGGTCGGTGCAGACTCGATGGGCCAAATGGCCTCTTTCTGCACTGTGGGGTTTCTATGATTCTATGATCATCATCATTATCCTGTGAAAGAATTGTTTTTTAAACGATCAGCTGACATCAAACCTAATTCATCTTGCTGCTGTGAATTTCCATCAGGGTTCTGATCAGCTTCCGTAACTTCAGCTGGGGTCTTTGCCAGTTATGGTGGCCAAACAAGAGAGCCCTCAAAGAAATTCCCGGCACATCGCTTATAAACTTCCAGCTCTGGTAGTGCTCTGCAATATGTGACTATACCCTTCACATCGGTTTTTCAAAATAAAAGTTTTCATTCTGTGGAGTTATGCACTATCCTTCACTCACAGCACTTCCAATCTGTGGATAACACTTTTGTTTTTCTTGTATTTAATACTGAGCTGCTTTTTGTTTCTCTTCTCTGCTCATGAAGAGCCATTCAGGGAAATTATTCAGCAAAAACCCCCAGTTCTCTCTCATCCTCACTAAAGTGGCCTGTCAGGACATCATAATCAAGTCTGATCTAAAGGCACAGAATAGCAATCAAAAGTCATCCTTGAATCTGCTATATTAGTTAGCGCTCACTTCATAGATTGAAAACTGTGAAATCTGTTAAAATTGCAACAGTCAACAAGGACTGTGTGTTGCATAATTCTGAATAAAAAAATCTTTCAGCCTATAGTCCTTATTCCTTTGTTTCCGGACAATCTTTCCGCTAAAAGAACAGTTTGAACTAATTAATCTCAGTTCATGCCATAAGAAGTTCTAAGCTCTTTAGCGAAAGGATTTAAAAGGATATTACTGCCACACTCAGACAAAAAAAATTGACATAATTAGCGGAGCGAATTTCCTGGTTTAACCCTTCCCTGCACATTGAACCAAATCAGATGATTCCCATTAAAAAATATTAAAGATCCTGCGCTTCTCAGGAACAAAGGGGTTATGTAGTAAAGTTGAAGACGACTAGTTGCGGCTTCAAGTAATAATTGATTTATTAACGATTAACAATTATATATACACACGGGGGGACGATCCTTTGAGGGCCACGTGAGTGCACCAGATCTTATAGAGTTGCCACGGGGAGGCCAAATCAACTGGGAGCCAACACACGCATCCTGGGACGATCAGGAACTTCAGTTGGAGCCGGAGGGAGAAGAGAGTAGATGTGTATTGCACTCTTGTCAGATCCTTATCCTCTGATCTGACAAGAGTGCAATACACATCTACTCTCTTCTCCCTCCGGCTCCAACTGAAGTTCCTGATCGTCCCAGGATGCATGTGTTGGCTCCCAGTTGATTTGGCCTCCCCGTGGCAACTCTATAGGATCTGGTGCACTCACGTGGCCCTCAAAGGATCGCCCCCCCCGTAAAGGGCCATGTTACCACAGGTTAAATGTCACATTTCCTGAATAAATGCTAAGAAATCCAAGCCAACAGCCCTTTTCCTTCAGTTTAGATGGCATTTTCAAATACAACTTCCGTTCATTGCAACCTATAAAAATGAGTTAAGTATTTTTTTTGGTATATGCCCGAGTGGGCTAGTGAAAAGAATGGACTAAAATATTTCCTGATATAGGAGCTGGATTGTATAAACCTGCTCAGATCAGTATTCCAAGTCAAATATTCTCCCCTTCATTTTGATGTTCTTTGCTCCTTTTACAAAGGCATCAACCTTTTCCAGATTATCGTTGTATATAACCTGATTTCCACATTGTACAAAGGATACAGAACACTGCTGAAGGTGATTATCATAGTATCAGCTCAACATTCTGCACCAACGGGACCTGCACAATCTTGGAGCTCCAGCTTTGGATTGGACTTGGATCTGGACATTGAACGGGAACACAGGTTCAGGAGCGGGAAGCAGCAAATGAGAGTCAGCGAGTGGAAAGATCGGCGAGAGAGTGGTCAGGGGATGGGAAAGGCTGCAAGCTGGAGGGTCGGCAGCAAGAGGCTGGAGTGGAAGAGGCTGTTCCAAAATAGCATGAATCGAATCATATGGCGCTAGTCAGAGTGGTGGAAAAACAACATTGAAATAAAACTCTTGATGCCAAATGAGACCATTGACCCCATTAAATGACTGGCATTAATGTGAAATAACATTACGTGGGGCAACATTAAATGGTGACTTACTGTCCTCGGGAGCCTACAATTTATCTTGGAAGGTTTCTCACTGCAACAACACACGACTTGGGGCACATACTGGACAATGGCAATGGCTAACCTGTCAGATTAAGATTGTGCCTGTAAGAGAGAATCTGGCCATATTACAACAACAACTTATATTTGCATAGTGCCTTTAAATGATGAAACGTCCCAAGGCACTTCACAGGGGCATTACAAAAAAAAACACAGAAATACGCAAGGAGACAATTAGGTCATATGACTGAAAGGTTGGTCAAAGAGGTAGGCTTGAATAAGTGTCTTAAAGGAGGAAAGTGCGATAGCGAGGTGGAGAGCTGTAGAGAGAATTCCAGATTTTGAGCCTAAGGCAACTGAAGGCACCAATGGTGGAGCAATTATGATTGGCAATGCATAAGAGGCCAGAATTAACGGAGCATACATATCTCACAGGGTTATGGAGTTGGAGGAGATTACATTGTTAGGGAGAGGCAAGGCTACGGAGGGTTGGAAAACAAGGGTGAGAATTTTTAAGATCCAGACATTGCTTGATCATGAGTGCCAATGTAGGTCAGTGAGAACACGGGTGATAGGGGGAATGCAAGTTAAGACACAGGCACCTCAAGTTTATGGATTCACATTTACAGATTCAGAAATGCAGAGAATCATTGTTGAACTGAACTTTTTCAAGTAGTTAGGTTGTGCAAACAGACAAATGGTTCAAACGAGAGATCAAGCAGGTACCTGAAGGCTAAATTACATTTATTGCTGGCAGGATTAAGAAAGCAGGTATTTGAAGTTTGAATGAATTAGAGTTGATGAACAGCAACAAGAGAGTTCTGTTTTATTACATTGTGCTGTAATACGTGATTTTTTTACAGAATATTTTCCTTTGTGGATGTAATTAATTAGTGTCCATTCCATTTTCTGCTATATTGTGAACTGGAAAAGTAATAACCCTGAAATGATGCTGTTGGATACAAGCAGGCATGCAAATGTCTGACGTGTTTGTCTTAAATCTTTAATATTTCAATATAGGCATAAATATTTATTTCAACTGGAATAATATGTTTGGCATAACATGAAGGAACGAATAGAAATAGAATCATTGAGGAGATAGCCTCTGGAACAATTCGGCATATTTTTCCTCTGACTGGAGTACAAATGGCACACTGCCACTATTTGCATAAAATATAATTTTCAAAATTATTATGCACTAAATCCAGGACATTAAAGATACATTCTGAATCTTGTTGCACAGTCGGATGCTAGCACAGGAATTTGACTGCTGATGTAGAAAAGCTTGACAGAACCCGATTTAAAAAAAAACATCAACACTGAAATAAATACAAATATGTACACAACAGTGATAGCAAATACAATAAAAAAGGTGTTGTAGTACAGCTGGTGGCATGGTGACATAGAGGTTAGCACTGCTGCCTCACACACCAGGGACCCGGGTTCAATCCTGGCCTTGGGTGACTATGTGGAGTTTGCACACTCTCCTCGTGTCTGTGTGGGTTTCCTCCGGGTGCTCTGGTTTCCAAAAATGTGCAGCTTAGGTTAGGTGGATTGGCCGTGTTAAACTGTCCCTTGGTGCCCAAAGATGTGTAGGTTAGGTGGATTAGCCATGGTAAAATGCACAGAGATACGGGGATAGGGTGCGATAGGGAGTGGGCCTGGGTAAGATGTTTTGTCAGATAAGCAGTGAAGACGCAATGGGCTGAATAGCCTCCTTCTGTATCGTAGGGATTCTATGATTACCAAATGAACTCTTTTATAATATGCTATGACCCAGTTCCTCACATGATGAATTCAGAACCTTAAATCATATGCATTTTTGCCATAGGAGAGGCAAATGCAGGTGGACAAATCAATTCAAAATTCTCCTACACGTTTTTCATATACGCACAAAGTACAAAGCAGCCAGTGACCCATTAGCAGAATACCAGTCAAGACACAAAGCACAATATAAAACAATGCAACATCTCAAAAGAAAAATGAGACAAGTAGGAACACAAACTACAGAAAAAGAACAGGCCATTTATCCTGTCAAGTTGATCTAGACAAAGTCCAACAATGATTATTCCATATTGGAGAATCCCCCCAGCCCTACTGACACAATCTTTGTTGGACAAAGTTCAACCTGTGCTGTTGATGACCATAAAAATGTAAAAAGAGAATGGGTTGCTTATCAATGAAACTCTCAGGCAAGTGATACCATTACAATCTTGATCCAGTGTCTATATGTCACTTTGTGCCATGTTGGCACCAATGAATAGGAAAAATAGCATCAGTAATAGACAACAACCTCCAATGGGGAAGCTCACCCTCACATACAGATTCAATCTGTTATAAAATGCCTTTAAAATAAAGATGTTTTCATGCAGTTTATCACATAATCTGCATTTGTCTTACAACACACCTCTGTTACTCTTGATATCATTGGTAAGCGCTATTTGCTGGGGAAATCAATATTTGCCTCTGACCCAGAATGTGAAGCCTCGCAGAATTATCAAATCCAATCCGTTTCTCTCCACAGGAAACAAGAAGCTGCACTTAAGAAATTGTGCATTGACGTACCAATTGAGTCCCACTGCACACAAGAACTGAAGTGAAGGTCAGTGGATGCATTTGACTCAGATCATCATTATACCAGCAGGGTGAGTGCAACAGGAAAGAATGTATTCTGTAATAATATCCAGTGCCATACTGCTGAAGCACTGAATTGTCAGAGTTGGCCATTCTTGGATCGGACCTGTGTGAGCTCAGCTGGAGTTTAAGTGACCCAAAGATCAATGGTTTTTCCCATGACCTGAAAAACATTCCTTCCTCAACCATCAAAAAACATTTAATTCATTTCACTGTTGTCCTTGGAATGTTGCTGGTGTAGCATGGCTGCTGCATTTCCCTTTAAAACAAGTAACTGCACTTCAAAAAGTAATTATCTGCATGACATGCTGAGACATTTTGAAGAGGTGAAGACACTACATGGTTGCCTGTATGCAAATAAAGGCTAATCAAAGATACCATATTTCAAAAGATGCCAAACCAACTGTAATGAAAAACAACTGGAGTTATCCCCTATATAAACAGAACTGGTACATCTGGGGGTCGGTGAACAGTAAAATTAAAATATCATACAAGAATACCTAGTCAAAGAATACAACATCCTAAATGAAAACAGTTAAGGTCTGTTTATTACCTGGATTTCTCTGTGATTCTAACTCCTATTTGGCACCACATTACTACCAACATTATATTTTCTTTCAATCTCAAAAGTTTTAAAGCTACCTTTAATCATGTAAATCTGAAGCAGACACAAAGCTCTTCTAAGGTTTATACTTCACCTTGAATTAGTGTCTTACATTTAAAATGCCTTTCATCATCAGCTTGTATTGCCTTCAGGTGCCTATAAATTCCTTTTTTTCTCTGTAGTGCTGTCTATCAGATCATGTCATCAGTTTTACTGCAGGCAAGAGACACCACACCTCTTCCTGAGACACAGACAACACAACAATTATAAAGTCAGGCCTCCATATTAGCTATTTCAACCCCTTTTTCCCCCTAGCTACTAATCAGAAACTGGTTGCTAAGGTAAAAAAGGTCAGATTTCCAATGGTTAAATTATAGAGAGGTGGTGGGTAGCAACTGGGTTGAGAAGGAAACTATTTAAACTGAAACCACAGGTAAACTCTCCAAATGTAAAGGGAACACAGGGATGGTTGAGGGGAGAGGAGGTGTGGGTTGTGTGTGTGGGGGGGGGGGGGGGGGGGGGGGGTGAGGGGGAGAAGGTGAGCAGAGGAGAGGAGGTGAGAGCAGTTAAAAGGCATGAGAAGGGGCAAGGCAAATGGCACGAGGGACTAAGTAAAATAGAATTGCTGACTCTCTGGTTTACTCTGAATAGTAACACAGTAATGTATTACTTTGTTATCTTGCCATTTTAATACCCAAATAGGTATTCTGTAATAAATCATTTTGATGACGTTTTAAATTTAGTAGACACATGACATTCAATGTGTTTCAAACATACCTAGTTTTCAAATGTACAATATCATAGCGATAGTTGTTGCTGATTTCTTACATACACATTTACTTAATAGCCGTGTATATAAGAGAGACAAACGCCAAAGTCTTGCTGCCGTTTACGCTGGCGGTATCTTATGGTCCTGTCGACGGTGTACCCTCACTACGGATTTCCTGACATTGAGGGGTGCATTCAATGGGAAACTCCATTGACAACGGCAGGACCATAAGATCCCGCTGCCACGAGCAGTACGCCACCTCCCGCTGCCACAAACACCGCAAAGGGAGAGGAAAATCCCGCTCATAGAAACAATACTCAGACTTATCTCTCCTCTCCCCATCCATCCAAATTCCACTGCTCATGAAGGTTTCCTGCATTCAATTCACTTGATTCTAATCCCAGTTCATCATTATGAACAGCTAAGTTCACTCATAGGCAGTTTAAAGCCACTTTAGAATCCTGTTCTGAACTGTTGAATGTTAAGTTAATAATTATATGTTAATATGTTAACCACACCAGCTGAAATTTTCTCCATAGTCTGGAGGGCATCAAGAATCAAAGTACGGCTATCACATGATCCAGAGTGCAGGAGATCAGAGACATTCATGGGAGAAGTATCACCATACATTCAGTATATTCCACATGATAAGGACTGAAGGTTGTTTTGCATATTTAAGTTCCAGGTCCCTAGTTGTGTTGAATATACTCTTATTTAATATTATACACTAACTTAATTTAAATTTCTCCAGACATATATCATTGGCTAACTGAAATATTCACGGGCAGTCAACCCATTTCCTTAGGCATCTGCTATACTACTCACGAGTTTAACCACTAGGAGACACACAGCTCTACCCCTTCCTTCCCTGTTCAGTTGGCTTGCATTCAGCACTTTGCTCCAGTGAGTCAGGAGTCTGTGTATGGGAAAGCAGCAGTTCCATCAAACCACACTCCTTTGGAACATGACTCACTCATCTTGGTTTTAAAATGCATCCCATTCAAATCAATCTCACTCCTAAAACCTTAAATTTCCTTGGGAGGTGAACGTAGTTAGGTTGCTCCTGCTGGCGCTCTCCAGCCCTACACCAGTCAGAATTTGCAAACGTGAGGCAACATCTTTTGTGTGGAACAAACAAAAACAAATGCCATTGTGGATGCATCTCTGGTGTCCGCATGGTCTTTGCTGTTGAAGAATACACTGTACAGATTCTCCAGACCTTGACTGGCCGTTTAATTTGGTGTCATGTTCGGCACAACATCGTGGGCCGAAAAGCATGTTCCTGTGCTGTACTATTCTATGTTCTATGTTGACTGAGCCAGTAGAGCAGAAACACCCAGTGCAAGGTGTCCCTGTGTCTGGCTGCTCTCCCCTGCTGCCCTGCACACCCTCCAGACTACACATGATTTTTTAAATCATAGAATCCCTACAGGGCAGAAGGAGGCCATTCAGCCCATCAAGCCTGCAACAACAACAATTCCACGCAGGCCCTAACCCTGTAACTCCACGTATTTACCCTGCTAACCCCCCTGACACTAAGGGACAATTTAGCATGGCCAATCCATCTAACCCACACATCTTTGGAGTGTGGGAGGAAACCCATGTAGACATGGGGAGAATGTGCAAACTCCGCACAGTCACCCAAGGCTGGAATTGAACCCAGTTCCCTGGTGCTGAGAGGCAGATGTGCTAATCACTGTGCCCCCCAGCCACCCACAGGGTGATGCTCCATTGTTATGAGGCCAGTGAAAAACTCCTATAGGACAGCTGAGCAATGGCAGAATCTTGACAAATTTTAATCCCCAAGTTTTTAATGATAGATCTGATTCTCAACATTTTCCCCAATGGTGACAGATCAGAGAATCATATAAGCAAGCTTGTACCCTATTATTTCTTTAGCAAATTAACATTTCATGATCATGCATAAACGTGTCCAGAAACTCCAGCTGGAAAGATATATGTGCGCATTGCTGGAAACAGCAATTGACACAACTGTGAGAACCCCACATATGAATAGTCTACTGACATTTACTAATTAGGTGCAAACACAAAGTATGATGACTAGGGTGAGTGAACTGGCCTCTCTCAGCAGTGAGGGCAGTGGAGAATAGAAATTAACGGAGAAAGATTGTTCGTAATGCAAGCAACTCTTGGAAGGAGGACAGATGAAAGACAGACAGACACTCTAGGGTGAGTACTAGATTCATTACAGGATGGGCTGCTGCTACCTGAATCATACTGAGAAGCATCACTGTCTTCAGGAAGCAAAAATACATTTACAGCAACTGAATTATTGCAACAACATCAATAGAACAAATAGTTGTATCAAATGCTGTTTTCATCAATGTGCACATATACATTTCCAGCTAGAGTTTTTGGACAAATTTATGAATGATCATGAAATGTTAATTTGCTAAAGAAATAATAGGGTACAAGCTTGCTGATATGATTCGCTGACCTGTCACCATTGAGGAAAATGTTGAGAATCAGATCTATGGTTAAAAATAATTCACAAACGTTCTTAAAATCTTGGGGGCTAAAATTCCTCGAGGTTCTACCATTGCTCAGCTGTCCCTATAGGAGTTTTTTACTGGCCTCATAACAATGGAGCAGTTGAATTTAGAAATTCAATAGTTAAAACCGAGAATGATTTCTGTTTGCATTCACCATTCAACCTGTGCTTGAACCAACTTGATAAGCAGAGAGAGGTGATTAACACATTTCAACACAGAAGCCAAAAAGATTTTCTAAGCAATTCTGAAAAATGATGACAGAAACCAGCTTTTTCAAAGCTGACATGTCACATGTTCACAATCTGTTTCTATAATCAGGACATAATAAAGACCTGATCCAATGTTGCTGATGGAAATAGCACCCAGTGGCATGCCTGGGATCAGTTACCTGGTAGGGCACTTTTCATTCTCCAATAATCTGAGGCAATCACATACTGAACATGCACATGAAAATGTCATCATGACATTGCAGACAGATGATGCTACATGTGGTTCCTTAGTTTGGCATTGTATAAAGTTCCACTTTGCCAGTTTGCTTTGATCTCTTCTCCCATGCTGTGTATATAGACTTAAATCCCATTATGGCTGACTCTTGCAAGAGGGGTCATAACAAGATTTGTGAAGGGGAGATCTCATTTTGAGATTCTCCCCATCCCTAGCTAGTGACATAATCTGATTCGTCCCCAACAGGGATGTGAAGTAGATTTGTATACATAAATATTGATTTGAATATTCAAAATTGGCTTTAAGCCGAATTCTCCTTGAATTCTCCCACTCGTGATGTGAAGCCGGCGGGAATCACTACTGGTCTTCAGGAACAGAGACCAGACGCGATGACCAACCCGAGGGGCTCGGAGGCCATTAAAGCCCCTGGGTGATCAAGGACATGGCTGGGTAGAGCCTTGGCAAGGCCCCCGGGTACCCTGTGTACACTTGTACACTGGGAGATCAGCGAGCATACGCAATAGCACCCCTAGCAGTCTTCAGCCGACTCCCTGGGCTGAATAGGCTCCATCCATCCACTCCCTCTACTTGCGAGAATCACACTTTGCCTCATTTGTTTTTACAAGTGCTGTACAATTGCGTCTGGGAGATTGCCCACTAAATGGGTGCGATTCTCTCCCGTTTTTCATGCATGTTAAGCACTTAGAATTTTTTTGGTAATTTTTAGTCATTTTTTTGAGAAATATGCCCAATATCTGTGCTGGGCCAATGGGATATATGAAGTGGAATTGTGGTGTGCAGAGCATGTATCTTATTTAAAGAAGGATTATTGTATCAAAAAAAATGAATTATTTTCTTCATTCTAACTCCTCCCTATACTGCATTAAATTCAGGTGAAGAAAGCCCCTTCGGAGGAGCCTTGGCACTTGCTTTCAGGACCAATCTGCTAAAGGCGCAGTACAGTTAAATCTAGACAGTAGTGGTTACTAAGTATATAAATGCTCCTGTGGCTACTCAGCATTAATGCACACAGTTTACAGTGCTTGAATGGCGCACATATGTGAAGAATTGGACTAAGGTCTCAATCAGGAAATAGCTTGCATAAAATAGGACTACAAAAGGTAATCCCTAAATAATACACATGCACAATTGGAACACTAAAATTGCCACGTGAATCCGAACAGAAGTAAGTGATAAGGCAATGTGGAATTGATGCTGGTCACACTCTTAGGAAAGAATTGCCACTTTTCAGGATTTCTTTCTTCAATCAAATTTTGGGATTGAGCTATGTCCAGGTTTTGTTGCTTTAAAATAAATTGAATTTATTAAGTTTTTCTTTTAAAAAGCCACAGGTGCAGCCAGTGAAAATATGTATTCAAACCAGACAGGTCAGATTTTGGAAGGTAATATCTCATGCAACTGTCTCATTCCAGGCCTATTAGTTTAGATGGTCCCCATTCATTTTAAAATACCTGCCAGCCCAAATTCTTGTTCTCTGAGGTCTGGAGAGGTTTCTAATGATCTACTGGAAGTACAGGCACATTCTCTTTGCAAGATGCTCAGACCATTTACTGGAGTGATAAATGACCTGTCACATCAAATTCAAGTGTTCTGAAGTCTGAGCAGGTGCTGCACATTCTGGGTTTGTGATGCCTGGCCAACATCTGGTAGGAGATGTTCCCCCAGTGATGGAGGAGTAGTTGAAGATTTAATTGAAACCTGCTGGTGAATCACTCGTGAGGCAGACAGCCAACCAACATCATACACCTCTCCCTGGCCAGATAGACACTTGAAAGAAAAGTAAGGTTTCAAAGCAACAGGATTGGAGTGGTAGACCTGGGCCCTGGTGATGAACATAAAATCGAAGAGGCCAGTTTCTGTGGTTAGAAGCAAAGGAATGCCAAACACAATTAAGCAAGTTCACAAAAAGTACAGGGAGAGGGATTTATTATTTATTCCAATTTCTCAAGGGCAGAAATAAAATTGAGTTATGTAAGCAGAATTTGCTCCATTATTCGAACCTGGTCCTCAGAATATTAGCTGAGTTTCTGGATTAACAGTCTAGCAATAATGCCACTAAGCCATCGCCACTCCTTGGAAAAGAAAGCAAACTGATTCGCAGAGGGATGAATAACATTCCTTTGAGACATTTGGGAGTTCAGCATTCAAAACCAACCAAGATTGATCGGATGAAAGTGCATGATCTGCCACCAATAGTATTCAATATTTTGTGGCTAAAATCAGAAGAGGAAAAGTCAGTAAAATGCTCCCATTCCATCTCAGCATCTAGTTCCTACCCCTCAAGCTGTTTTATCCATCTTTTCTGCCTCTGCTGTTTCCATTTTGTCTGCTATGACTCAGAGCTGTTCCTCCTAATTTTGCATTAAATGTAAGAGAAAGCTATTAGGACAAGGGGTTGCCAAGCAACTGTAGCACAGATGAAAGGACCTTATTAAGTATAATATGATCAAAGAAGCCTTTCAGTTGCACTCTGGAGGCAAGAACCCTAAATTCCCTCACACAGCATTAATGGGGTCCCGTCAGTGCTGGGTGAGGGAAGGAATAGGACGGAAAAACTAGGAGATTGCAAAGATCTTATAGAAGCATATGAGCAGAGAGGAAGCACTAACTGTTTTCTAGCATTGGTTCGCGGAATGGTGAACAATGATCAAGATATTGGGAGAACTTCCTGATCCAATTAAATATGGCTTGGATCATAGATAAAGAATGGAGAAGTAATGAAAGGCTGGAAAATGTGGAACCATATACCAGCTTGAGTCTCATCGGCTCTTGTTAATGCCGGCCACCCATCTTTCACCCTCTGTAAATGGAAGTCATCCAAAATTCTGCTTCCCTTATCCTAACTTACATGTTCACCCATCAGCTCTGTGCTAATAACTTAAAGGGGCTCCTGGTCTGGCAAAACTTTAATTTTAAGATTCTCAACCTTATTTTTAAATATCTTTATAGCTTCGCTACTCCCTAACTCTGTAACATCCTCCAGCCCTACAACCCTCCAAGATATTGGTGTTCCTTTTCTAATTCTAGTCTCTTGTGCGCCCCCGAATGAAATCACTCCATTATTAGCAGCTGTGCCTTCATCTGCCTCGACCATAAGCTTTGGAATTCATTCCCTAAACCTCGCTAACTCACTACCTTATTCTCCTTAAAAAAAAATCCTTAAAACCTATGGAGAAAAATAGGGGTGAAATTTTCCCATCTGGGACTAAGTCCTGAGGTGGGGTGGGGACAGGGGTGTGCTTCCTGCTCCAGAGGGCAACGGAAAAACATGCCATATTTTCCATCTCCAGCGTAATTAATTATGCATCTGGGGGTTTTGCACCCCTTTTCCACGGCGGTCCAGGCTTGATATCGCACATCCCGTCCTCATATCTGGGTGCGTATTTAAAAGGCGCCCAACATCACTGACCCATCATTGAAAATGGATCTCCTGAAGAAAGAAGATGGATCTTCAGGAGCACTTTTGAAGACAGTGAAGCTGAAAGATCCACCTGATTGATGCTCCCCCTTACCCACTGCTGTGGCGTTCCAGGTCACTGACAACTTCCATCCTGAATTTAGGAGGCAGCCTCAGGCATTCGTCAGTTAAGTTCAAACTTCTGCTTGCCATATTGTTCCGGATGCATTCTGGATTGGGAGAAGTTTCCAGTCAGGCCTTCATCTGCATCCCACTAGTGAGATGCAAATCAGTTTCACGCCTGCCACAGGTGGATTTCCTGATCCACGAAGGCAGGCAATGGGGTGAGATCCTGCAGGAAATTCATACCAGCATGAAACCGACTGTTGGGTCTTCCACCAAATTCTCCACCTCCCAACCACCATTGAACTCTCCAGAGGAAACATGGGAGAATTCTGCACAGACTTTATGGGTGGGATTTTACGGCCTCACTCAAGCGAGACTGGAAATTCCCGCCCAAAGTCAACAGACATTTCCATTGTCCGCCCCTTGCCCGCTCCGATTCCATGGCGGGCAAGACTGTAGAGTTCCGGCGAATGCATCAGATTGATGATGGCCCTTCATCAGAACCTTCCTCAGTTCTGATGAAGGATCATCATCAGCCTTAAATGTCAACTTTATTTCCCTCCACAAATGCTGCCTCACCTGTTGAGTATTTTCAGCATTTTCAGTTATTTCAGATTTCCAGCGACACTATTTTGCTGTTGTTTTCCTTTACATGTATCTTTTTAACGAAACCATTACTCATTTGTCCTAGTTTCTCATATGGCTTAGTGTCAAATTTTGTTTTGTAATGGACTGTTAAATGCCCTGTGAAATTTTTCTAAGTTAAAAGTTCTTAAAAATTATTGTTCAAGTTGTTCATGAACCAGAACCTCCAGAACAGCTGGAAATAAAAGGGAGCAAAATAGTAAAACAAATTGTGAAGCAGTTGCAAGACTAGCTCTAAATATCCATAACAATAGCAACAATAGCTGAGTTAATGTACCTATGTCTATATTGATGAGCTAGTTGTGTGCAAGACAGATGGCCTGATTTTTACACTTGGTAGAATAACGTGGTGAAGGGCACCGACTGAAGTCCTACTAGGAAGAAAATCATAAGAAGGAACTGTCAAACTATGACTGCAACTATACTCTTCTTTAACAGTATTGGGATTGGTATGGCCCCTGCTTGGTATGGCTCCTGTTCTGATCAAGACTGCAAGAAACTACGAAGAGTTGTGAACACAGCCAAGTCCATCACGCAAACCAACCTCTCATCCATTGACTCCTACACTTCCCGCTGCTTCAGAAAAGCAGCCAGCATAATCAAGGATTCCACGCACCCCGGACATACTCTTCCATTTTCTTCCATTGGAAAAAAGATGCAAAAATCCGAAAACATGTATCAACTGACTCAAGAACAGCTTCTTCTCTGCTGCCATCAGACTTTTGAATGGTCCTATCACATATTAAGCTGATCTTTCTCCTCACCCCATTGGTAACTTCAACACTATATTCTGCACTCTCTCCTTTCCTTCTTCCCTACGTATTCTATGAACAGTATGTTTTGCCTGGATAGCTCACAACAAACAAAACTTTTCACTGTATCCCAACACATGCGACAATAATAAATCAATTTAAATTCAATTCAAATTTGCTGAGTGAGAAAGAAACATCTACGCAAGATGCAAAAGCTGTACAAGGAATATGAAGAAAGAAAACTCAGAGTGGTGTTCAGTGGTAGGAAGAAAGCAAAGGACGATGGAAGCACAAGAGGCATGAATGGAGAAGTGAGGGGCAGGGAGCAGCTGAGTTTGTAAATTCAGGCTTCACAATGATGGTCCATTGCTAAAATGTACAAAATCAGAACATATAATTCTTAGAAAATATAAGGACAAAGATGATCATTATATTGGTTTGTTTAATCTTTAGAACATTGCATCTGAAAATTAACATTACCACTCTGCCTTGATTTTTAAAATGATATCTTATTCCAGAGATAATATTTAGTGGCCTTCTTATTTTGAAGTGAGAAGCATCAGGATATTTTTGTCATGTTGGTATGATCAAATGAATATTGGCATGTTTTAGCCTGCACCATTTCATCACATCTATAGACAAAAATGTTCAAAAATATTCCATGAATATAATGCCCTTAATAGGTTCATTATAACCAATTTACTATATAAATTTTAATTGCTCTGTCAATTGACTCACTTTAATGGCACCAGCTGGCTGCCAAACCATATTTTTGAATACTCTTTTTGTTTGACCATCTTAAGCAAACATATTTTTGCAATATCCATCAATGCTGAAACCACAGTGCTTTCACTCCTGCTGCTCCAGTTGTTATCTAGTAATGGCTAAGGTAACCATTTGATAGCCTTCATCCTTACAGGAATAACTGTGAACTAGCAAAGTATAAAAGCTAATATTACCAAATTCAAGAGTTTATTCAATTTCTGTAAAATTCCCTTACGCGCTATTGCACTGCACCCAGCATTGTCTTTGGCTAGAAGTTCTAACTTAATCAATTCAGCAAAGTGTGGAATGGACAACCTTTCCTCCCACACCAATTTCCCTTCTTTCTTGCACGTGCCCAGATGAATCTGTGAAATTACACTCCCATTCCCCAATGAGAAAAATATATTTAGTCATGAAAATGAGAACCAAACTCATCACCTGGCTGTTTCCTGGATTATTTCGGATTCTTACTGCACTCGTTGATCCAACAGTCCCTCACATTCCTCATTCAACTCCAACGGAATTCTACTCAACGCACAAATATTTGTCTTTTTAACCAATTTTATTTTTAGTATTAATAACAGGGTGGTACAGCATGTCCACCTTCTGACCACAGTTTTCAATTAATACGACTTGAGATAAAGACAGTGGAAAGAGCTTTTTGAGGATGTAGCTAGTAAGATGGATAGGGGAAACCAGTGAATTTAGTGACAGTTACCTCGACTACAGCTCTTCACACCCTACATCATCTAAGGACTCCATCCCATTCTCTCAGTTCCTTTGCCTCCGTCACATCTGTTCTGATGATGCCAGATTCTAAAATGGCGCTGTTGACAAGTCTTCCTTCTTCTTTAATCATTGTTTCCCACTCAATATGGTTGACAGAGCTCTCAACAGTGCCTGACCCATCTCCCGCACCTCTGCTCTCAGCCTTCACCTCCCTCCCTCCCAGAACCAGGATAGGGTCCCCCTTGTCCTCACTTTTCACCCCACCAGCCTCCACATTAAAAGGAAAATCCTCCTCCTTTTCCACCAACTCCAGCATGATGCCACCACCAAACACACCTTCCCCTCACTTCCCTTGTCAGCATGCCACAGCAACCATTCCCTCCGGGATACCCCGGTCCACTGCTCCATCACCTCACCCCCTTTCCATGGCACCTGTAATCGCAGAAGGTGCAACACCTGTCTCTTTACCTCCTCCCTGCTCACTATCCAAGGGTCTAAACATTCTTTTTAGGTGAAGCAGCACTTCATGTGCACCTCCTTCAATTGGGTCTCTTGCATTCACTGTTGCCAATCTCATTTATTCTACATTGGAGAGACTAAACGCAGACAGGATGACCGCTTTGCAGAACACCTTTGGTCCATCCGCAAGCAGGACCTAGACCTTCCTGTCGCTTGATATTTCAACACATCATTCTGCTTGCACGTCCACATGTTTATACTTAACCTACTGAAATGTTCCAGTGAAGCCCAACGCAAACTGAGGAACAGCAACTCATCTTCCAATTAGACACATTACAGCCTTCTGGATTTAACACTGAATTCAGCAACTTCACACCGTGAACTCTCACCTCCACTTTCACCCCATTTTTTATGTTTTTTATATTAATATACATAAATTTATTTTCATTTCTTCCATTGATTAATTTTTCCATCCTCTTTTTTTATCCAACTTTCCATCATTTTTTCCCCTTACCACTTTCTCCTCCCCCCGTCCCACTCCACTAGGGCCATCTGTTTCCTGTTCCAGGTTGTCCTTTAACACATTGCTTACCTTTGTTCTGCCATTAATGTGCCACTATCAGTACCTTTCTTAGCCATAATCACCACCATTACATTCCCTTTGTCCTTTTGTCCATGAAATCTTTGTCAATCTCTCCCTAGCCTCCATCTAACGCTGGCCCTCTATCTAGCCCCTCCTTCTTCAACCACCCAACCACTATAACAGTATTAATCTCACCCTATTCCCAGTTCTCTTTAGCTCTATCCTCTCTCCACAGATGCTGTCGAACCTGCTGAGATTTTCCAGCATTTTCTGTTTTTGTTTGTGGTGGAATTAGCATATTTGGATTTTCAAAAAGCATTTAATAAGGTGCCACACAAGAGGTTATTAACAAAATTGGGACTTGTGGGCTTGGGGCCAATTTATTAACATGGATTGAGAATTTATTAATGGGAAGAAAATGAACTAGAAATGAACAAGAATTTTTCAGGTTAGCAGGCTGTAACTAGTGCCTTCGGCCTTAGTAATTTGCAGCTAATATCAATAAATTGGATGAGGGGACTGAGTGTAACACATCCAAGTTAGCTGATGATACAAAACTACATGGGACAGTAAGAGGTGATGAGGACACAGAGGATGCAGTGGGAATAGACAGGTTGGGTAAGTGATCAAAAACATGACAGATGGAATACAATGTAGCAAGTGTGAAGTTATCCACTTAGGAAGGGAATATTTTTAAAAGGTGGAATTTTTTTGGAATGGCGAGAGTCTAGGAAATGTTTGTATTCAGAGGGTCCTGGATGTCCTTGCACATGGGTCACAGAAAGTTGACATGCTGGTACAACAAGCAAATAGGAAGGTAAATGGAATGTTAGATTTTATTATGAAGGATTGGAGTATAAGAGTTAGATGAAGTCTCCTTACAATTACACAGGACATTGTTGTGTCCACATCTGATATACTGTGTGCAGTTATCCAAGAATGGACATACTTGTTTTAGATGGAGTGCAATGAAGGTTCACTAAACTTGTTCCTGGGATGAGAGGATCGCCCTATGAGGGGAGATTGAGTAAATTAAGGGTTACGGGGATAATGCAAGAAGGTGGAGTTGAAATAGAAAATCAGCTGTGATCTTGTCGAATGGTGAACTAAGCTGCAAAGACCAAGTGGTCTGCTCCTGCCCCTATTTCATGTGTTCTTATATCTCATGATTTAGAAAGTTATAAATATCAATGGAAACAAATGTTAAGCTGAATCTGCTCATTTGTGCTACCGGATGCATCTGGCAATGACAAACATTGCAATTCAGTTTCTTCTTACCCATAAACCTGATTTTAATGTTATATCAATTCTCAGTTACTGCAAAGTTCCATTCATATATTGGCTAATCTTGCCACAGACTCTCCACAGCCGAGGAACAATCTCTCTAAGTCACCAATGCCTTGGTTCATTTCTGGTCAGCATTGGGCAGGCTCAGCAATGGCCAGGCACCAAAATGGATCTGATCAATATGATACTGGTATGCATCACTCATTTCCACAAGAGGCAGTTTATTATAGCTGAGGGAGCACGTGGAAGCTTTATTCTTAGAATGTGCAACCCTCAAGTACAAGGAGGGCATTATTTAAAGAGTTCACTCCAGTGCGATTTACTTCTTCTCTACCTCAATGGATACAAGAGAGGAAGAGAGAGACAGAGAGAGAAGTGTGTGAGGGGAAGAGTCCAGGGCGGTGAAGAGAGAGATAAAGAGAGAGATGGATGAAAAAGAGCTTTGAATGGGATGCACCTCAGCTTCATATTTAGAATATTGCCACACCCATTGAAATCAATACTATTCTGTGGAGTGATCTTATGAAGCCTTACACATGGTAAACAACAGTCAGTATTTAGGGTCAGTGTCTGCACTTGTACTAAGTTGGCAAGAAAGCTATGAGGAAAACAGCAAGAAAAACTGACAAGAGAGGGCACAATTAAACAAGTAATGGAGAGACAACGACTTAGTAAGAAGCTGGTTGTAATCATTATGTACATTAGGCCTCTGTCCACCACTAAAGCAAAGCTTACAACCACCACAGCCACCTCAATGGAGTTAACATATGGGCCAGAATACTCCGGGCTCGCACACCCCACTACTGCTGCCAGCAAGAACAGAGAATTTGGCACTCAGCCAAATCTCCATTCACTGTAGTGGCACTGGAAAATCCCAGCCACAAGTGAAGCTGGAGCATTCCAGCTAAGGTAAAGAGACAACTGCTAGTACCATTTAAGGTTGTTCCTGGGGCATCTGCCCCAAAGGGAGTGAAAAATGTCATACCTGCACCTAGCAGCCAGTTATGTCAGTTGCAGTTACTTTGTCAAACGGATGCTGCCAGTTTCTGTGTAGTAGCTTTCCTAAGATCATTCTACTATTAGAAAAATGGCAGTAGGTTCCCACTTCTGAGTTTGTACAAGAAATACAGCTTTATTGAATGACATGAGGAGGTAAATGCGGCAGGGACAAGGAAGTGTCCCTCAGAATTTCCCAATATAAAAAAAAGAGGCATGACATTTTGTGGAACTGGCAGCTGTCCCTAAATCTGGTCTTTCTGCCCAACTGACATACTTGCTTTGCTGTCTGAGGCCCAGGATTTTTCAAACTAATTTACTTTGTTCCATTAAAGTTTTCTTTCAAGTCATAGATTGAGATCTCAGTTGAAAATCAACATTTTGTCCACCTTTTATTCTATTAACTATTTATTGATTGCACATTAATGCTTACACGTGGAAAGCTTGCATACATCGCAGTTAACAGATTTTACGAAGACACTGCCCCTTTAACTTCCAGAACCTAAAATAAAGGTACTTTTAACGTTCAGAAGAGTTTGACACAGCCTTTCGAATGACAATTCCCTGATGCATAATAGCTGTCTTATTCTATTTACAATGAGCTTAGGCACTAGAAGAGAACATAAGATTGATGGATGATGAGCTAGAGATCATTCAGATCCAATACAAGTGCACTTCCTGTTTTTGATCACAAATCATCATTAACATAAGCCGAGAACAGGCAGAATGGCATGCATTCCAACCATCTGCATTTTAGACAGTGTTAGGATGCAGCATCCATAATTTAGCAGAGTTAAGGAAACAAACTTGCATTCATACTGTCTTTCATGACGCCTCAAAGCACTTTACAGCAATAATGCAATTTTGAGGTGCAGTCACTATTTTAATGCTGGTAAACATGCCATTCAATTGTCACATGTAGCAAAAAAGATAAATGACTAGATAATTTGTTTTGGTGATGTGAGTTAAGGGAGAAATTGTTGGCTAGGGCATCCGGAGAATTCTGCTGTCCTTCATTGAATAATTCTAAGAAATCTCTTACAACTGCCTGGGGCTTCCATTTAACATTATGACCCGAAAACAGCACCACTGATAGTACAACATACCCTTGGTATCTGCGGCAAAATGTCAGCCTGGAACTTCTGGCCCTTCTTCTGGAGTGGGGGGTTGAACTCATGACATTGTGACTCAGAGACAAGATTTATTAATAAATAAATGTGTAGAACCAGGCTTGTGTTGAGCCACAGAGTCATCACATCACCCACCACGATTTAAGTTTCAATGCACATACGCTTGGTGAGACTGTTGAACTGGGAAGGAAGATGAGGGAGAATTTCAAAAAAACTTAGAATGGGCTGGTACATAATTAAGGAACCAGTTCTAGAACATATTTAAACAATACATACAACATTTTTGTTTTTGGTCTGTCTCTAAACCAAGGAGTAGACATGATTTGAAAAAGAATTTACAGCAGAGCCAAAAATATTGACAATTGTGTCAGATAATATATCAATATATTTTTTAAAAATTATGACCCGAGTAATGCTCCTTGATCACCTAACCAGAAAATAAATCTCATGCCTATATTAATAATGTCCTCTTCAATTGATATTGAAATTTGCCACTGCTGTAAATCATGGTTTTTATGTATTTTAGACACTCCACCTCCTGCAGGTATCATAACCTAGAGAATGTTGGTGACCGTGGACTTCCATTAGATTGGTCCATGATTATGCTTGACAAAGCACTGCAGTGATTTGCCATTGCTTCCTGCAGTAAGGTTGACCAGGAAACTTTCCCACTCTTACTGCCTGACATTGGGCATATTATGGGATCTATAGGCTGATAATCAACCTGTTTGGCCATGTTATGAATGCACCTTCCTTGGCCAGCAAATCCCAAAGTGGTACTTGAGCTCAGAGCTTCTGGCCCAGAGGTAGGGATGCTACCTACTGTGCCAGAGACCTCTCTTTTTAGAGACTATACCAATCAGAAGGTCCCAAGTTTGACCAATGCTCAATTAGAAGAATTTTGTCATGATGGCAAATAAAGTTTTACAATTGGCCTCAGCACTTGAGCGATGGAGATGGGGTGGAGGGGGCCGATAAAATCACCCACTGTTACCACTTTGGCCTACTAACTAATGACTCCTGCTGGTAAGTGCCATATGCAAAATCAGGAAAGGACAAGGTATTTTGTATCTTTAATGCCGTACATAGTTAAATAGGCTATTGACAGTCATTGCATAGGCTCACTCACACATGGAAAGAAAAACCACTTGGATGGAATATTGGTAGTTGAATTGTATCCCAATATGAAACAATGCGCACGGTGGCACTGCTGCCTCACAGCACCAGGGACCTGGGTTCAATTCCGGCCTTAGGTGATGTGTGGAGTTTGCACATTCTCTCCGTATCTGTGTGGGTTTCTTCCAGGTGCTCTGATTTACACCCACAAACCAAAGATGTACAGGTTAGGTGGACTTGCCATGCTAAATTATCCCTTAGTGTCCCAAGCTGTGTAGGTTAGATAGTAAATATGTGGGGTTACGGGGATAGGGCGGGGGAAGAGGGCCTGGGTAAGATATTCTGTCAGAGTCAATGCAGACTCAATGGGCTGAATGGCCTCCTTCTGCATTGTAGGAAATGGATTCTAAATCTCATTTCCCTGAACATTGGAATCGCAAGTTCCAGGTGTAGTAATGGCAGAAGTCACCACCTGGGCGGCACGGTAGCACAGTGGTTAGCACTGCTGCTTCACAGCTCCTGGGTTCGATTTCCGGCTTGGGTCACTGTCTGTGTGGAGTATGCACATTCTCCTCGTGTCTGCGTGGGTTTCCTCCAGGTGCTCCGGTTTCCTCCCACAGTCCAAAGATGTGCGGGTTAGGTTGATTGGTCATGCTAAAATTGCTCCTTAGTGTCCTGAGATGCGTAGGTTAGAGGTATTAGCGGGTAAATATGTAGGGATATGGGGGTAGGGCCTGGGTGGGACTGTGCAGACTCGATGGGCCAAATGGCCTCTTTCTGCACTGTAGGGTTTCTATGATTTCTATGAAGTGAATGCCTTCAGAAAGGGAAATGGAGTGTTTTAAAGAAGAAAGATTCCTCAATGGGCAGTGGCCCCTTAATGTTTCTTTCAGATCTATAATAATGTCAGCACTAACACATCTTATAGTTCCTGCATGAACACAGAGACCAAATCTTATGAAAGTGTGAAAAACAAAAAGCCCACACCAAGGGCAGAATTCAATATAGGCAACAAGGTTCTCACCAACTGACTGGAGAGCTCAAACAAGCCCATATCACCTACCTTCCTGATGCCGGGTCACTCGGATCAGGCACTGAGTGCATTTGAACAAGGAACCCCACCCAGAAGCCCCCAAGCAACCCTGACGGTTCACTTAACTCCACTAGGTTAAATGATCCTTCCTGCCCTGTATTTAAATGGGCTGAAGGCAGGAAGATGGTGGGGTCCTCACCCACCACCCTCCCACTCAATTATATGTCCCTCCATCATAGAATCATAGAAACCCTACAGTGCAGAAAGAGGGCATTTGGCCCATCGAGTCTGCACTGACTACAATCCCACCCAGGCTCTACCCCCATATCCCTACATATTTACCCGCTAATCCCTCTAACCTACGCATCTCAGGACACTGAGGAGCAATTTTAGCACGGCCAATCAACCTAACCCGCACATCTTTGTACTGTGAGAGGAAACCGGAGCACCCGGAGGAAACCCACGCAGACACGAGGAGAATGTGCAAACTCCACACAGATAGTGACCCAAGCCAGGAATCGAACCCAGGTTCCTGGAGCTGTGAAGCAGCAGTGCTAACCACTGTGCTACCGTGCCGTCCATCTCCAAACCTGCTTCGGAGAAGGGCATTAAATTCTGCCCCAAACGTCTTTTCTGTAACACACCTCTCACTTAATTCCAAAAATTATATTACAGGGCATCTCTTTTATTTATTCATTAGTGTTCACAAGTAGGCTTACATTAACACTGCAATGAGGTTACTGTGAAAATCCCCTAGTCACTGGACTCCAGCGCCTGTCTGAGGACACTGAGGGAGAATTTAGCATGGCCAATGCACCTAACCAGCATGTTTTTCGGACTGTGGGAGGAAACTGGAGCACCCGGAGGAAACCCACGCAGACACGGGGAGAACGTGCAGACTCCGCACAGTCACCCGAGGCCAGAATTGAATTCAGGTCTCTGGCGCTGTGAGGCAGCAGTGCTAACCACTGTGCCACCTTGCCGCCCCTCTCTCCTGTTAATTTATTAATTAAAATTTTCATGTGACTTAAAGAAACATACTTTACAAGAAATGCACGCCAGGAAGAGACAACAGAGTGGGGAATAAAGAGCTGTTAAATCTGGAAACAATAAAAAAGCCTTAGTCTTATGGAGAGTGAGGAAATATATTTGTGTCCTCAGTACAGCGAAGGAAATGTTCTATTCAAAAGGATTAATAGCTAATTGTAAGCTTTAGCTTTTCAGTAAAAGCTTGTGCATACTGCATCCAGATATTAAGTGCAAATAATTTATTTCAAAGTCCTTTCATTCTCTGCCTCCACTACTCTGCCTCCTGATAAAGCTGCATATCTTTTACTTATCTCAGTCCTGGGAAGTGCTTTCAGGGACTGGGCACTACCACTGGAAGTCAGTGCCTCAAACTGATTCTTGACAAACCAGACTGATAGTATTGTTTATACACAAACAAAATCTTTCTAAACAAAGTTATTTGAGAATCACGGGCTTTATTGAATATCGTGGGAAAATTTATTTAAAGGAAAGAAGGCTCTCTATCACAGAGATTAATAGTTCAGATGCAGAGGAAAGGGAAGTTTGTTCTTTGTACGCCATCTCTCTGGTAATGCAAAACATCCTTGTCCTCAGAGAAGGCAGCTGTCAGCACATTCACACATACACATGCACACACACACACACACAAACACACAATCCTGTGTTCTCATTGTGGAAAACCGAGGGAAAGCTGAATCAGGTCTCATGCGTCATCTGAACTAGGATCAGTGACATTCTCTTGTTATTGCTGCTTCCGAAGGAGCAAAATTAGAACACGGTTTCAAAACCCTCTTTACAAGAAGTTGAACTAAAAGTAAACTGACAAGATATGGTAAGTTTCTGTGCTGAATGTCTGCCTCCCCTTCCTGGCTCAGAACATTGCTTCAAGCAAGAAACTAGCAACATTTCAATCCAGAAACATACAAACTTTTACTTCTACTCATATCTGAAACTTGATTGTTGAAGTAATGAATCTGAATCCAAATTCTTAAAAATTAAACAGGTTTAATTTAGAGATTTATCCCATTCGTTTATCATGTTTACCACAGTCAGTGTAACAGACTACACATTGCCTGCACCATGTGTGGGATACTTGGAGATCTCTGTGTGAAGGAACAATACTGTACTTGTTTATCACTAATTCATTGCTGATTCAGACACCGATCTCTTGACTTCCTGCTGTCTGGAGCTTTGCTCACATGACAAGTTTCAACCCAAACTGGATGTGGCATGGATTCAACTCATGTTGAAATTTTTTTACTGCAAAACGTACAATCATACATTTGCAATTCGTGAAACGAGATTTATTATTAGTGAAAAATGTCACAGATTGCAAATACAGACTCAAACCTGGAGACTGTCTCTAGTATAGGCAACTAGTTGGCATTATGCCATGACACCACTACACTGATGCTGATCTGAGACACCTGTGTGCCTGGATTAAAGTGCAGCAGCATTATAAACACTGCAGATCTTGGGACTTATCTAAGCAATGGCCCAAGTGAGCCGTTAAAGAAGTTACCCTGGATCCGAAGGTTAGGAGGCCTTACTCCCTTTCCTACTTACAATATTCTGAGACAAAATTTTTAGGTCTTTTCAAGGTGGGTATTAAGACAGGTCTTAAAAACAGTTCCGCCAGCCAGTGTGCCAGTTCCCAAAAAGCAACCGTTCCCAGACCAGTTTCTGGGGGTTGAGGTTGGCAAGACTACCGGCTCATAAGAATTGGGGAGCCAATTGACATTGTTAATTGCACTGAAGGTCAATTGTTAGAGGCCAAATGGGATTTTCCAGTTGGTCTCCAGATCCCCATTAGTGGTGGGGGATAGTGTAGCCACCTGGAAGTAGCCTCTGTGCGTCAGAACTGGTGCATTGATTTTTTTTATTTTAAATTTTAAAACTTGGACAGAAGACACCTCCATTTTGGAGCACCCTCTCACTCACTGACCTGCCATGGCATCCTACTGCTGCTTCTAAGGTGGAGAGCCCCCTATTGGTTCTCTGGCCATTAATTGGCCAATTTGGGGTAAAGCACCATGGGTAATTGTTTCCCCACACAGTGAAGGCATGTGACCCCTATTTGAGCCAGACTGTGAAGTTCTGAAACCAGCAGGGAAAATCCTGTCCCTGGAGTAATATTGATTTTAATTAGTTTGACATAGTTTAACTTTTTAAATCTCCTTCCCAGCATCTCGTGTTTTTTTTATATTAAATTTAAAGATTTAACTATTTTATGCTATTAGGTAGAAGGAATACAATGTATTGACATTTATATTACCTCCCCCTCAGATTACTGCAGGCATTTCTGAAGGAAGAATTTATATTTGCATTACAAGTTACATTTATTTTGTATTCTATCGCAAGTAAGCATGCTAACAGATTTTAAAATGTGACTAGTGTCATGCTGAGGACATTACAATTCTTTAAAAACCTGTATGCCCTCTTTAAAAAGTTGACCTGACATTTGGAACTGCAAATTGGCCAAGCTTTTGGGAGTTTTAAAAGATGGGATTACATTGAACATGTCGAAAAGCACAAGAACTAGGAGCAGGAATAGGCAATGCAGCCCCTCTACCCTACTCCGCCATTCAATACGATCATGCCTGAACTTACCTCAGCTTCAACTCCATCTTCCTGCCCGCTCCTCATAATCCTTCATCCCTCTACTCATTAAAAACCTACCTATCTCCTCCTTAAATTTGTTTAGTGTTCCAGCGTCCTCTGAGGTAGAGAATTCCACAGATTCACAACAGAGTGAAGTGATTCCTCCTCATTTCTGTTTTACATAGGTCACCCCTTAGCCTAAAACTATGGCCTCTCATTTGTTTTCAGTTCCTCCTCCATTTCACCAACCTCCGCCTTCCCTGTTACTATCAGGATGGTTCCAGAGTCCTCCACTGTAAAAACCAAAGCAAAATATTGATTTAGTCCCTCTGCTTTTTCTGTGTTTCCCATTATTAACTCCCCAGTCTCATCCTCTAAGGGGCTAACATTGACTCTAGCTATTCACTTCCTTTTTATATACATATAGAAGCTTTTGCTATCGTTTTTTGACCACATCAAGGTGGACTGCTGCAACTGTATGTGCCAGGACCAACCCCAAAACAGCAAGGGCAATAAAGTCTCAGAGTTTCTGTCTCCAGGACCACCAGGTAACAAAGGAGAGCTAATGATCATGCAAAAGGGAAGTGCTAAGGATGCCTTTCTGCCTCTATTATATGTTAATGTTTTTTCACCCAGGGAGGTGGAAACTCCTTCGTGAATACTAACAGACTATCAATCATTTTCCATCATGTATCAATGCCCAGTTGTCACATGACTAAAACACTTCCCACTTTTGAAATCCTTTTATTCTAAGCCCTAATTGCTTTCTGCAGCAGACTGCAAAATGCAGGAGTAATGTCAGAAGGAGCATCACTGTTGAAATCAGGCTCTAACACCTAGCCTTCTACCAAGCCATAAGGCTTAAAGTTTTAAAGCATCCTTGAAAGCCTGTTGCCAAAAGATTCCAAGTTTGCCTGGAAAAAGGAAACTAAATCCTCTGGCTACAAGGATTATCAAGGCTGTTTACTCTATTTGCCGTGCACCTCTTATTCTGAAGAAACTCCACAAAATCCTATCTTTACCTATCTGTACTCGTCTGAACTTCAACCTCCAAGTGGAAAAGCCCCTCTCTACTCCACTCTTACAGACATGTGAACTGTTAACTATTCTGTTAAGTTTTAATATTCAGAGAAATGAAACACTTTTTTGCTATCTTCCTTGTATGTTTGTGGTGTGTGTGAAGTAGCGATGAACCTATCCAGGAAAAATGTGTGTGAATAAACAATGCCCCTGGTTTAAAAGTCCATGAAAGTCTGCTGCTAGTGACTAGGTAAAATCTGACCCCACATAAACCGGTGTGGTGGATGATTTGGGAAGACACTGGAGTTTTATCTAAACTAAACCACACTGATTGCGGAGAGTAGGGTAGAAGAATTGGGGAGTTTCAGTCTCTCTCTCTCCTGTTCTTAACAATAGGTGTATTTAGGCTTGCCACAAAAAAGGTTGTGTCCCCTTTCTCAATGTTGATGGATAAATGTGTGTCGCCCAACATACAGATCAGAAGTTTCCTGGTTCTAACCTTGGCCTTTGTGATAACTAACTTCAGCTGTAGAGGTTGCACAATTGACCTCAATTATTCCTGGATAGGGATGGGAAAAAGAAAGAAAAAGAAACTCCATTCAGGCTCATGGTGTTGATTTCTGTCCAGCACCAGCTGCCAAAGATACATTTGCGTGGACAACAGCTGAGGGCAGAATTGGGCTGACTTTGAGAGCCTTGGCTGACAGCCCTCATATTTAAAATCTTTGGGCAGCGCTCACTGTCTAAGCTTATACATGAAGAATAACGATGAGGATGAGGTAACCAAGAGGGCAACCGCCGTTCTTGAATTCCAGGACAGCATTAATGCAAGTCCAAAAATGGAGAGAAAAACAAAGAAACAAGGAAGAGAAATATTGCCTCATAACACTTATTCATTCACACATCCAATATTGCAGTTAGAGTTCTAGCAATTAGCTGTAAGAATCAATAATCAAAAACAATTCTCTTTTTAGTCTGATTTTACTTACATAAGTGCTTTGGTTTCCCCAATTTCATTTTGATATTACTAGATTCTTGCACCTTCTTGATAAGGTCTAGAGGTTCTCCTTTGCGTTGTGTCAACACTCATCATGTGACGGCAACAGTGATACTTGAACAGTGCAGCTGACAATAATAACAATTTATATTTATATAGCACTTTTGTATTGAAACATTCCAAGGTGCTTTGCATAAACCACATAAGGAGATATTGAGGATGATTATCCCAGCCTGCTGGTCGAGCAGCACAGTGGGCTGGGAGACATCAGTGGAGGCCATTTCATGGGCTTCCTGCTGGGCCCCACTGCCTCCGCAACTAAAATTTCCAGGGTAATCAGCTCTGTGCTAGAAATTGGCATGGAGCTGAACTGAACTGAAGTCTCTGGGCCCACGAGTGTTTCCCCACACCACCCACCCACCCCCCCACCCCCCCCCCGCCAGGAGTGGTTCACTCCAGTGGGATTTACAACAGCTTCCCACTAAGAAGGAACAGGCGGCCCGACCCCATTTGAGAGAATAGAGCCCATTGAGGCACCCCCCAGGAGGTCGGGGGTAAGGGGGTGCCCCTTGGGCAGTGCTGGCCTGGCATTGTCCAAGGGGAAAACTGGCATTGCCCACCGGGCACCAAGTAGTGCCAAGGGGGCAAGTCTTTTGAGGGCAGGGCATATTGGGGCCAATCGGTGGGTGGGGGTTGGTCGGGACCATTGGGGGGGTATGGGGGTTGGGATCGGAAGATCGGGGCTGGCCAGGTTGGGGAGATCAGGGCTGGCCTAAGAGATCCGGGAAGCCAGCAATTCTGGATTGCGGGGCTGGCCAGCAAATGGAGGCCATCAATGTGGGGCCACTGCACATGCACCGATCTCTGCTCTGACAGATCGGCACATGCGCAGTGGCCCACTCAGCACTATACTGCCGGCCTCTCCAGCTGGAATAGGCCCTTTCCCCAGCTTTCCAGAGTAAATCACACGAGCGCACTCTGTGATGCACAGAGTGTCAGAGATTCATTCTGGAAATCACACTGAAGAAACAAGTGGGAGTTACTCCCATGCTCCCGCAAATTGGGGATTTAGAATATTTTTGGGAGAATCCCAACCATTCAGTTGAATGATCGAAAGCTTGGTCAAAGAGGTAGGTTTTAAGGAGTGTCTTAAAAGAGGAAAGTGAAGTAAAGAGGTAGAGAGGTTTTGGAGAATATTCCTGAGCTTGGGATTGATGCAACTGAACACAGGGTCACCAATGGTTGAGTAAATGAAACTGAGGATGCAAAAGAGGCCAGAATTAGAAGAGTGCAAATATCTCACAGGAAATTATAGAGATAGAGAGAGCCATGGGTTGGATTTGATAACAAGGATACAAATTTTTAAATCAAGACATTGCTTAACCAGGAGCCAACATATGTCTGTGAGCACAGAGATAATAGGGAAACATGGTTTGCTTAGTGTTAAGGCATGGACATAGTTTTGGATGACCTCAGGTTTAAGCCATAAGGTGATTAGCCAAGTCCACAAGGGACCACAGATATCTCTCTCTGTTAGAGAGTCAAGTGGTTATATAGCATGAGGGGCACCACTCTGCATCAAGCAAGAGGCAGGGCTCCACAGTCTAGCCAAATGAGCTATCACTTCATCTTGTTAACAGAGGGTAGAATGGGAGATCTGATAGAAATGCATTGAAATAGTTGATCCTAGAGGTAATCAAGACGAGACAGAGTACAGGAAAGAGATAGAGAATCTGATGAACTGGTGCGGCGATAATCATCTCTCCCTCAATGTCAACAAAATGAAGGAGATAGTCATTGATTTCAGGAAGCATAGTGGAGGGCATGCCCCTGTCTTCATCAATGGGGACGAAGTGGAAATGGTTGAAAGCTTTAAGTTTTTAGGTGTCCAAATCACCAACAGCCTGCCCTGGTCCATCCATGCAGACACTACAGTTAAGTAAGCCCACCAATCCCTCTACTTTCTCAGGAGACTAAGGAAATTTGGTATGTTCACTACAACTCTCACCAACTTCTACAGATGTACCATAGAAAACATTCTTTCTGGTTGTATCACAGCTTGATATGGCTCCTGCTCTGTCCAAGACCGCAAGAAAGTACAAACGGTCGTGAATGAAGCCCAGTCCATCATTCAAACCAGCCTCCCATCCATTGACACTGTCTACACTTCCCGCTGCCTCGGAAAAGCAGCCAGCATAATTAAGGATCCCATACACTCTTCCACCTTCTTCCGTCGGGAAAAAGATACAAAAGATTGAGGTCACGCACCAACTGACTCAAAAACAGCTTCTTCCCTGCTGCCATCAGACTTTTGAATGGACCTGCCTTGTATTAAGTTGATCTTTCTCTACACCCTAGCTATGACTGTAACACTACATTCTGCACTCTCTCCTTTCCTTCCCTATGTATAATATGCTTTGTCTGTATAGCATGCAAGAAGCAATACTTTTCACTGTATACTAATACAATGACAATAATAAATCAAATCAAATAATCAAGGCAGGAATGAGGGTTTCAGTGCCAGATGACAGAGTCAGGGGCAAGATTGGCAATATTACAGAGGTGGAAATAGCTGATCTTAGTGGAAGCATGAACACCAAAGCAGAAACTCACATCTGGTAAAGTAAAGTTGGATGTCCTCAGCACACACCTTAAAACTAATGCCGTGTTTGGTCAATATCACCAAGGAGTAGTATGTAGATAAGCGAAGGGTGGGGGGGGGGGGGGGGGGGGGGCACATCAGTGGCAATGTTGCAGGAACGGGAAGAAAAGCCATTGAATAAAATTAAGTAATTAATTGACCAGTTAAATAACTGAAAATAATTGATAAATGATGGGTATCAAGTGAGACTGGTTTTAAGTTTGCAAGCACACAAACAACTGTACAAAAGGTAATGATTGATCATGGATTCAATTCCACTCAATTAAAAAAATTGTTCAGATAATAACAAAAGCGATTATATTTAATAGATGACCATACTGAGGTATTGAACAGATTGACTGGAGGGATGAAATTGCCAGCAGGTGGTAGGGTTGGCCTCCTGCCTTTAGTTTTCTGGATAAAGCTCAGGCTGATTCAAAGATTATTCAATTCTACCTCTTTACTGTAATGGTTTGTGAATAAAAGTGTCATTTTTAAAATCTGTTTCAGCATTGGATTCAGCATATCATCTGTTCTTTCAAGTTTTAAGTGCGTCATTGACTCCATGTTAAATATCAGTGATGCTTCCCAGCCTGCTTTGTCTATCCTTGTGTTAATGTTCACTTCTCAGGGGCCATGTTCAAAAACACTCAAAAGTAGTTAGCCGAAAGCTATGCACGCAAGACTATTGATGTGTGTGAGACAGATACCAATTTTGTAATAGATTGTGGACTTATCATGAAAGGGCATCTTCTGATGGTTTTAGAAAGTCAACAACCAAACTACTATTTTGACATAGAAAATTATATCAAAATGATAACAAGGGGTGGGTGTTTTTTCTCCCTCTCCACGGTGTGTTTCGCAGCAGCAGGAGCCTGCACACTGCCCGCTGATGGTGAAATCATATGGTCCCGCCATTGTCAATGGGTTTCCTGTTGAACGCACACCTCTCCGCTGGGAAACCACGGAGAGGGGTGCACCATTAGTGGGACTCGGGATCGGCGGGACCATAAGATCCCACCAGTATGAACAGCAGCAAGATTTTGTCAAGAGTGTTCAGCCCAAATAGTGTGTGATGGTTATCTTCCAAATGACCAGTAGCCATAATTCCACTTGACTCTATTCCCTTATCCCTTTATTACTTTTAATTAACCGCTTATCAAACCAGTTCTTAAATGCTGACACGATCTCTATCTCAATAAGTAAATTCAGTGATACTTCCCACATCCTCTCACAGCCCTCGATGTAAAAAAAATCCTGCTCATTATCTTAAATTAGTTCAACATTTTATTCTGAAACCATGCTTTTTATTAAAAATTATTTCCTGAATTTACTGGCTGGAAACCCCAAATTGAATTTTAATAAACCAAGGCCACACTGAGGCCAATGAGTTGAAATCGTAGTCTCAAAGATGACTGAACATCAGCATCACTGTATCTTTTACATTCAAAAGCTACTAAAATGGAGACAACCTGTCTGCAAAGGACCAATTACCTTGAAGTAGTGATGAATTTGGTCTACTACACCATTAGCAAAGCATTTCGACCTGGACCCTCAACTGTGTGGGAGACAAGCCATTCAACGTAATTTCTTGGACAATGTGATTCTGGTTATGAAAGGAATGTACCCAGATATAATCTATTTATATAAACCAGGGAACTGGAATTCATTAGCCATGGCCATATTTGGGTCCCTAGGCAGTTGGAGAGAGATGGCCATGCGACAAGCCAGCTCGCCCTTTTTTGTGTTTAAGCAACTGTTTTCTGCAGATTGTAGCACAAGCAAATGAGATGCTGAAGAAGCAAGACGCTGAGTGGTATTCTCTCCCTTCCTCTCCATCCAACTTACAAGTTTTGAGCCCTGTCAGCTATTTGAATATCCATGTGTTGCAGGCAGAGAGAAAAGAATCAACCTAGCAGCTGCTGTCTCTTGTAGGAAAGCTAAATCAACCAGTGGTTAGGACTGCTGCATCACAGCGCCAGGGACCTGGGTTCAATTCCCGGCTTGGGTCACTATCTGTGTGGAGTTTGCACATTCTCCGTGTGGCTGCATGGGTTTCCTCTGGGTGCTCCGGTTTCCTCCCAGAGTCCAAAGATGTGTGGGTCAGGTGGATTGTTCATGCTAAATTGCCCCTTAATGTCAGGGGGGCTAGCTAGGGCAAATGCATGGGGTTACGTGGATAGGGCTTGGTTGGGATTGTGGTCGGTGCAGACTCGATGGGCCGAAGGGCCTCCTTTTGCACTGTAGGATTCTATGATTCTACGAACCATCAACATCTTCACTGCCTCAATGTTGAACCCAGAAGACCACCGATTTCAGCCTGAAGCCAGGCAAGTCACCAACCCCTGACAAGCCATACCCTTTTAACTTTACTAGACGTTTAATTTCTAAATCTATCCTTTCATGCTATGACTGATCTGTGTGCGGATGTGAATTAATTTTGCATTGTGAGTGTATGAAAGTTTGAGCATTTTTATTATTTTTGTTAGACCTGGTTAAGCACAATAAAAAGTATGCTTTTTTCTTGTTGAACAAACTCAAAGGAAACCTGACTATGTGCGGCTTTTACAGTCACAGCACATAAACAGTTAAACACTCACTGAATTTGAAAACATATCCATTTTAAAACAACAAAGCTGTTGCAGTAAAACAAGAAGTGGGGGAAAAGGGAAGCGTCCTTCTGTTCCTCACCTAATCATAACAATTTCATATCTATGTCCCCTCGTTAGAGACCCTTCAATCTACTTTATAGTCTCCTTTCATACTTTTAAACATCCTATAATCACCACTCAATTAATTCACTGCCACATATTCACTGAGGTATTTGAAATCATGGTTAACAGCCTTATTCATAAGAAAGCTTCATTCATGACGTAGCTTCAGTGCGTCATTCACTTTGATTCTTTCCAGCACTCCACAGTTTTCCAATCGCAGAAAATCTGCAGTAAATCCTGTTCCCAGGACAACAATAAGTAATACCAGGAATTGCACAGATTCCCACAGAACTTCCCATAGACAACAGGTGCAGAGCACTGACATTATAAATAAGCGTGACTAATTAGGATGTGCTGTTCATCTACATGACAGTATTCCTCATGAATGTACTTTGCACTATAAGAATGGAGATTTCAAAAATACCTTGAAAATGTCTTTGCAAGAAGAAAAAAATGATCTGCACTTAGCATTTGTTGCTTCACAAGTGACAAATCTTCATAAAGCTAGTGAAGTTTTGTCCAAGAGGTCCATTAAGAGCAAAATGAATTCAATCATCTTGCCAGGAAATACTGTTCTAAAATATTTTTACAGCATCATTCAATTTCTTTGGGAAAAATTATTAACTCATAAAAACTGCAAGGTCAGTGCTTATAGGTGTAAAATCATTTTTTCTGATCTTTGAAACATATAAGACAAGAGCTAACAATTGATCAGAGATAAATTACCATCCAAAACAATCATTTGGGAAAGTCTGAAACTAAAAACTAGCAGAGATAAATGAGAATGAACAAGAATTCATGTGGAATATATATATACAGTAGTCATTTTACATAATATATATCCATATATATGTAAAATATATATATGGATTAGTTTAGAAGTAGGAAGGATTGAACATAGGAGAAATGCAAAACAAACTGGTGGGTTTAGTGCGCAAGTGCACAAATTGTACTGTGCGAGATAAATAAGGGTGGGGATGTGCAGGCACAATTAGCCACATGGCATTATAATGCAGCAGCAATAACCAAGGTTTAGTCTTATCAAATTTGAGAAAAAGGGCCCAGAGCTTCCGGTATCAGGATTGTTTCCCCTTAGAATTACCATTGCAAAGACTCTGCAGGAATTGCTCAGGAAGCTTCAACTTCTGTTGGCCATTACCCTATGCCTGGAACCCTCCAAAACTCTTGATTTATATTCAGAGTCTTCAGATGGTTCTGACATACTTTCGAGGAAAAGTTAGAAGGATTGAAGCCAGTTCTAACTCCTGGATAACAAAACTGATGATTTCCCGACTACCCTCCCCAACCCCCAACTAACACACCATCCCTTGGACAACCTCCACACCCCCTTGACCATCCTCCTACCCCCCCCCCCAAAAAAAACCCTCATCCCCTCAAGTACCCCCACTCCCTCCCGACTACAGCCCTACCAACTTACCTTAGACATTTACCTTCTCCCTTTGCTTCTCTAAGTGGTTTTGGGACATTTACAGCTAATGCCGTTAAAAAAAAGGGTTACTTTTTGACTTCCTGTGACACACCTACACTAGGAAGGAAGGACTCCAGGAGCTGGTACACTCCACATTCTCAGCAGGTTCAGAAGTCTGAGTGAGAAGTGTGGAACTCCAGTGCAGGTTAATTAGGAGCGGAGTGGCAATTTGATGGTGATTGCCACTCCTCAGAAGATTTGGCGCAAGTTATTAAAGAAAATAGGAAAGGAAAAACGTAGGACTATGACAGCATTGATTAAAGAGACGTTTCCAGCACTGGAAAGGGATGAATAACTTGAGGGCTCAAAGGCAAACTGGATTTAGTTACATTTAACAATAGACAAATTATTATGCTACTAGGCCACCAAATAATGGGAAAGAGATAGAGAAACAAATGTGCAGATGAACTGCAGAAAGATGGAAGAACTTTGGACTAGTGATAATGAGGGACCTAATTATCCTGCAGAGGCTGGGAAAATAACAGTTCATCCTTTAATTTAATTGAGACCTTGGTCTGTCCCCTTCTCTGTCACACTTGCTGGCTGACTCCCTGAAACTGACTGCCTCTGAACTGTGGTTCACTGACCCTTGAACTGATCTTGTGACCTATCACAACACCCCAAGAGGGTCCCACCCTTGTTCCTGGGCAAGAACCAATGTAACAAGGATAGAAACATCCTGTATCTTAACTGTTACAATCTCCAAAGACTGCCAATTTAGGAAAGAGAGGTAAAAGTGGATTTCATGACACTACCTAAACTTAATGTTGATAAATCACCAGGACTGGATGAGATGCATCAAAGGATACTGAGAGAGAATGGAAATTGTGGAGGAATGGCCATAGTTTTTCAGTCTTCTTTAACCTCAGGGATGGTTCCAGAAGACCAGAGAATTGCAAAATGTAACAACCCCTTGTTCAAAAAAGGGTGTAAAGATAACCCCAGCAACCACAGGTTAATCTGTTTATATTTGATGGTGGGGAGACTTCTATGGTGGAGGAACAATAATTCTGAACAAAATCAATAATTACATGGACAAATGCAGGGTAATTAAGGGAAGCCTATACCAATTTGGTAAAGACAAGTCATGTTTAACTAACTTGCTGGAGTTTTTAAAGAGATAATAGAGAGGGTTGACAAGGGTAATGCCGATGATATGATGTGCATGGACTTCCAAAAAGCTTTTGGCTCAATGCCACACAGCAGATCTATAAGCAAAGTTAGAGCTCATGTAATGAAAGGTGTATGAAATTAGCTGAGTGACAGGAAACAGAGAGTAATGGTTAATGGATGCCTTTCGGGCTGGAGGAAGGTTTATTGTGGATTTCTCTATGGGGTCAGAGTTTGGACTCTTGCATATTAATGACCTAGACATTGGTATACCGGGCACAATTTCAAAATTTGCAGATAATACAAAACTTGGAAGCATTGTGAATTGTGGGGAAGATACTGTAGATCTTCAAAAGGACATAGACAAGTAGCAGATGAAGTTCAATGTGGAGAAATATGAAGTAATAGAATCATACAGTGCAGGAGGAGGCCATTCGGCCCATTGAGTCTGCACCAATCACAGTCCCATCCAGGCCCTATCCCCATAACCCCATGCATTTACCCTAGCTAGTCTCCCTGACACTAAGGGGCAATTTAGCATGGCCAATCCACCTAACCCACACATCTTTGGGCTGTGGGAGGAAACCGGACCACGGAGGAAACCCACGTAGATAGGGGGAGAATGTGCAAACTCCACACAGACAGTGACCCAGATCGGGAATCGAACCCGGGTCCTTGGCGCTGTGAGGCAGCAGTGCTAACCACTGTGCCACCCCATTCATTTTTGTAGGAAGAACACAGCAGGAATGTAAAATAAACAACTCTGAAAGGGATGGGGGTGCAGAGGGACCTGTTGTACATGTATAGAAGTTATTAACAGTAGCAGGGCAGATTGAGAGTCTGGTTAATAAAGCATATCGTATCCTAGGCTTTGTTTATAGAGGCAATGAGTGCAAGAGCAACAAGGTTATGTCAACTCGTATGAAACACTAATTAGACCTCTGTTGGAGTACTGCATACTGTTCTGGATGCCAGACATGAGGGAAGATGTGAAGGTATTAGAGAAATTGCAGAAAAGATTCATAAAAATAGTTCCCAAGATGAGGAACTTCAGTTATGAAGAAAGATTGGAGAAGTTGAGATTGTGTTCCTTTGAGTAAGAGAAGGTTGAGAGGAGATTTGATCGAGGTTAAAAAAAAAAAATCACAAAAGATTTGGACTGAGTAGATAGGGTGAAAATGTTCCTGCTCGTGAAAGGATCGTGAGTGAGGTATGACAGATTTACAGTAACTGTCAAAAGTAGCAGCAGCAACATGAAGAGAAATTTTTCATGCAGTGAGTATTTGGAGTCTGGAATGTCCTTCTTGAACCTGGTGGAGGCAGGTTCAATCCAGACATTCAAAATGGGATGTACTTCTGAGGCTTTATAAAGCACTGGTTAGGCCCCATTTGGAGTACTGTGAGCAATTTTGGGCCCCACACCTCAGGAAGGACATACTGGCACTGGAGCGGGTCCAGCGGAGATTCACACGGATGATCCCAGGAATGGTAGGCCTGACATACGATGAACGTCTGTGGATCGTGGGATTATATTCATTGGAGTTTAGGAGGTTGAGGGGAGATCTGATAGAAACTTACAAGATAATGAACGGCTTAGATAGGATGGACGTAGGGAAGTTGTTTCCATTAACAGGGGAGACTAGGACGTGGGGGCACAGCCTTAGAATAAAAGGGAGTCACTTTAGAACAGAGATGAGGAGAAATTTCTTCAGCCAGAGAGTGGTGGGTCTGTGGAATTCATTGCCACAGAGGGCTGTGGAGGCCGAGACGTTGAGCGTCTTCAAGACAGAAATTGATAAATTCTTGATTTCTCGAGGAATTAAGGGCTATGGGGAGAGAGCAGGTAAATGGAGTTGAAATCAACCATGATTGAATGGTGGAGTGGACTCGATGGGCCGAATGGCCTTACTTCCGCTCCTATGTCTTATGGTCTTATGGTCTTAAAATGGAAACAGACGTTTATATGAAAAGGAAGAATACGCAGGGTTACAGGGCAAAGGCAGAGGCCAGAGGAATGGTACTAGATGAATTGCTCATTCAGAGAGCTAGTGCAGACATGGCAGGTTGAATTGCGCTGTAACAATACTGTGACATGAAGGAGGTTAGATTATCACAAGAGGGAATCCAAAAGTTTTTTTGCAAACAAATAAATAGTAACAAAGGCAATAAAGAAAAAATGTGGGGCTCATTAGATTCCAAAAGAAGATCTTCTTGTGTAGACAGCGGTCAGGACAGAGGTACTAAATTAGTACTTTGCACCTGTCTTCACGAAGAAGAAGATGGGTAGAAATAAAGAGGAGATAGACTCTGACTACAGAGTGCAAAAGCAAGGAAGTTTTGATGAACTATTTTACATACCAGTTTAGTCCCAGTTGGAATATTGTGACCAATTCTAGGCTGCACACTTTAGGAAGAAGGCCTTGCAGAGCTTGCAGAGAAGATTGACTCAAATGGTACCAGGGAAGCGGGACATTTAGTTCTGTAGGGAGACTAGAATAAAGCTGGGAATGTTCTCCTTACAGCAGGGAAGAGTGAATTGAGGTGTTCAAAATCATATAGGGTTTTATAGGGTCATGTAGGAGTAAATAAAGAAAAATCTGAAGGGTCATATCCAAAGGAGACAGATTTAAGTAAGAGCCAGAGGTGACATGAGGAAAATAAAGATTTTTGCAGCATGTTATCATCATCTGAAATGCACTACCTGAAAGGGTGGTGGAAGCAGATTAGTGTGTTTAAAAAGGAAATTGGATAAATACTTGACAAAGAGAAAAGTACAGGCCTACGGGGACAGAGCAGGGGAAAGAAACTAATTGGATGGCTTTCTTAAAGTGTTGGCACAGATATGATGGGCCAAATTATCTATTACTGTGTGATGATCAATCTATGATTCTATTTGATAGTTATATCAATTTCTTCCCAAATTAAATCTATTGTACCTATGACAAGGGAGTTGCAGTTATTTGTCAGTTCCCAAACACTGTGTTGGGAACAGTCATCTGGCAGTGCTTTTCCCTAAACGGAGGATGGGCTCACCATCAATTAATAACAGCAAAAGGGCTCACAAAGTTGGAGGACCAATAGGAGGCCCTGCAGCATGGAAGCAACTGCAACCTGCCATTGCAGGTAAGGGGAAAAGAGGGCACTTCCATCTCGAGGCACCCTCTGAGCAACTTGTAACTACCTTTGAATTTCAAAATGGCCACAGCTACAGGACCATCATGACTGGGAGAATCCGCAGCAATGACCAGGTCGGGGAGCCTCAAAGCCTGCTTCGACCACTTCTATCCCAATCTGCTGCAAGGAAGCCACCTCCAGGTAGCTGGTCCATTGCAGGCACCGCAGAGGGCCCAGAGGCCAACAGGAAAATTCTGCTCCTAATTCCGTCTCTGGTAAAACAACCTGGAGTGGAATGGTGACGGCAACTGACACGCTGGCCAGCGGCACAAAATTATGCACCCACCACCTAAGTTGGGGCTGAAATTTCTATCCATGGTGTCTGATTCTACAATTCAATTGATGGCAGGGATTCAATGATATTACAGACACAAAAAGCTTTAAGTTTGAAAGATAGAAGAGTATTTATATACTTATTACATTTATTGGATATATATATATGGAAGCATAATCTTACTACCAAAGAATTTAGTGGCTTGTGAAATCTTGAAAGTCTTTTTTGTATTTTGTTGTACTCTGACTTTGCCCATGTTAATATCATTTAGCAACTGAAACATTTGTATTCCCAAGTGTTGCTTTTCTATCTATCTATGACACTTAAATAAAAGTGACAAACAAGACTGTTTACTGTTTAACAAACATATAGAAAATCCATGTGGAGGAGAAAACAGGATACAAACTTGGCTTGTTTGTAAAAGGAGAAAACACCGGATATCCTGGCATAAATGAAAATCCATTTCAAAAAGAGAAACCTCAATTTTTTTTTTTTAAATAGCAGGAATTTAAAACTACATTTTTGTGGTGCTAGGTATTTTGCAACAGTCAATATCAGGTCTTTCAAGTGGAGGGAAAACATTGTTAAAAAAAGCAGCAGGAAATTGAAACGACTGTGACCACTTTATGATCAGGGGATACTTAACTTACGGGAGGGCACACGAGAAATATCAAGCAACCTCAAGTGACATTTTTTTCTGTTCTAATTTCCCTTTTTGCATTCACGGTAACTTCTCATGGAGTCTCACAAACAATCACGCTCTGAGCTTGGGACATAGGCCCAGAATTCTACAACTTCATCTCAAGTCTAAAAAAGGCTGCTTTTTTTCCTTTACTGTCTGTCAGAGAACACAGGATTGCTGTGCCTTGGGCTGGAGAGCATGGGGCAGCCTGTTTACAATTACTCAATTCCTGTTTTTAATGATTCTCCTTCAATGACCACTAACTGCTAGTTTTGTTCTTCAGGAACAAGGGAGCTATTAGTGAAGTATTGAGGAAGGAAGGAAAAGGGAAAGCAAAGGGGAAGGCTGCCAGGCTCAGAGGCAACTCAGAAGTTTCAGCAGTATCCCCTAAGGTTTTACAGGCACATATTTGTCATGGCACAAACAAAGTTTTTAATAGATGAAAGACATGACTATTTAGAAGTCTGAAGTAGTAGAATCTCTTAAGCTTAAGAGTCATATCTGCTGCCTTTCTATCCCCTCTCAACCATCCCCTCCCCCATCCCTGTGGCCTCACATCTTCCTCATACACATGTTTCCAATGTCAGAACACTATTGTCTTGAGGATCAAGCTTTGCTTCTAACTTGTTCCGACATGAAATCCATATTGACAATTGCCTTGACTTCAAACCTACCTAATCTAGTTGTGCACACACATACACGTAATATAGAGATATATACAATATATATATATATATTATTTATATATATATATATATATACACACACACACATGTCCATGGCCACTGAATGTCTCAAAATATTTTACAGCCAATGAAGTACTTTTGATGTGTAGCCACTCTGATGTTGTAGGCAATGCAGCAGCCAATGTGCACACACAGTGACTGGATAATCTGTGTTTTGTGATATTGATTGAGGAGTAAATATCGGTCAGTATACCAGAGATAACACCACTGCTCCTCTTCAAAATCGTACCATGGGATCCTTTACGTCCACTCCAACAGGCAAATGGGGCCTCGGTTTAACATCTGAACTGAAAGATAGCACTTCCAATAGTGCTCAGTGCCGCTTGATTTTTGTGCTCAGGTTCTGGCATGAAACTTGAACCCAGAACCTTGTGACTCAGAGGTGAAAGTGATACCAACTGAGCCACGGCTGACATTTAAAAAAAAGTAGTAAGAAGTTTAACAACACCAGGTTAAAGTCCAACAGGTTTATTTGGTAGCAAAAGCCACACAAGCTTTCGGAGCTCTTAGCCCCTTCTTCAGGTGAGTGGGAATTCTGTTCACAAACAGAGCTTATAAAGACACAGACTCAATTTACATGAATAATGGTTGGAATGCGAATACTTACAACTAATCAAGTCTTTAAGAAATGAAACAATGTGAGTGGAGAGAGCATCAAGACAGGCTAAAAAGATGTGTATTGTCTCCAGACAAGACACTTGTCTTGTCTGGAGACAATACACATCTTTTTAACCTGTCTTGATGCTCTCTCCACTCACCTTGTTTCGTTTCTTAAAGACTTGATTAGTTGTAAGTATTCGCATTCCAACCATTATTCATGTAAATTGAGTCTGTGTCTTTATAAGCTCTGTTTGTGAACAGAATTCCCACTCACCTGAAGAAGGGGCTAAGAGCTCCGAAAGCTTGTGTGGCTTTTGCTACCAAATAAACCTGTTGGACTTTAACCTGGTGTTGTTAAACTTCTTACTGTGTTTACCCCAGTCCAACGCCGGCATCTCCACATTAAAAAAAAACACAGGCAAATAACAAGGCAAATATGAACGTAGGACACTAGAGCACACCAAAGAAAGTTTGGAACATTTTTCCCATTATTTCTATTAAGAGAAAGTAACAATATTCCAAAAAGGTGATTTGGTTTCTTAAGGGATGAAAACTACAATTGCTGCAGCCTGGAACTAGGAGCTGACAGAGATTCCCTGTAAACGGAAGTGTCACAAGGCAAAGAAGTTGAATTGCATGTAATGGCAAATTCGAACTGTTATGTCATGTATTTTGAAATGCCCAGTAATGATATTACAAACTTTTGGAAAAAAAACGGTTTTGATGCTCACATTATAAACCTTCCATGGATTGAGTTTAAAGACAGTTTCCAAAATGGACTCAGTGGGTGATGCGCTATCAATTAGGCGAAAGACTACTTGTGTGCCAATACAACTGTAGGCTTTTATTCATAACAGAATCAGGAGCACATCCCAACAGATAACCAACCTGGACTGAACAAGGGGGAGGAGACAGCCACCTTTATACCAGGTGCCGAGGGGAGGAACCGAACCGGGAGGGGATGTGTCCAGGCATGACAAACACACAATGGTGGTCCATATAGGACAAAGGCACAACTGAGGTCCACCACAGTGGGTCTCTTAACTTTCTCCTTGTGGATAAGGGTTGGAACCCCTTCAGCCGGACAAAGAGATATCCTCAGACATATACATTTAAAATTCAATGAGAGTTTCAAGAGTAAACAGAAACTTATTGACTCGATGGATTTTCCTCCAAACACTAAGCCACTATAGGGTCTGAACAACCTTGGCCCCTTTGATTATTAGAGGGGGTAAGGAGACCGAGTAATTGTAATGGAATTACTACTTTCCTTAAATGAAAAATTATGTGCTATTCTTGTACAGGTCACATAATAATGGTGGCCACCTTGCCTTACCTGCAAAAAACACTGAAAAGGGCAGGAAGCTGACAAATCCAAAGCAGTCACCTTGAAAAACCTGCAACCCAGAGAGAGAGAGACAGAGAAAGGCATCTAGAAATGGCTATAGCTTCTGCTGTAGGTAATGAGGCAGTTTGAAAGTGCCACACCTGCAGAACCAGAAGAACCTTAGCTCCTTCCTGTAAACCCTGATTCCACCTACTAACCTCACCTCCGGAACAACCTCTGGAAATTCAATAGTGGAAGCCATCGCAGCTGCAGAGACAACTCTACTACGTTAAGAACGCAACATCTCAACTTCAAAGCACATTGGGCCTGTATCAATTCGATTTTCAAGTTTGCTGACGACACCACCATAATGGGTCGGATCTCAAACAATGATGAGGCAGAGCACAGGAATGAGATAGAGAATCTGGTGAACTGGTGCGGCAACAATAATCTCTCCCTCAATGACAACAAAATGAAGGAGATTGTCATCGACCAACAACCAGATCACCAACAACCTGTCCCGCCACCCCCCCATGCCGACACTATAGTTAAGAAAGCCCACCAATGCCTCTACTTTCTCAGAAGACTAAGGAAATTTGGCATGTCAGCTACGGCTCTCACCAACTTTTACAGATGCACCATAGAAAGCATTCTTTCTGTTTGTATCACAGCTTGGTATGGCTCCTGCTCTGCCCAAGACCACAAGGAACTACAAAAGGACGTGAATGTAGCCCAATCCACACGCAAATCAGCCTCCCATCCATTGACACTGTCTACACTTCCCGCTGCCTCGGAAAAGCAGCCAGCATAATTAAGGATCCCATGCACCCTGGACATACACTCTTCCACCTTCTTCCTTCGGGAAAAAGATACAAAAGTCTGAGGTCACGTACCAACCGACTGAGGAACAGCTTCTTCCCTGCTGTTGTCAGACTTTTGAATGGACTTACCTTACATTAAGTTGATCTTTCTCTACACCCTAGCTATGACTGTAACACTACATTCTGCACTCTCTCGTTTCCTTCTCTATGAACAGCATGTTTTGTCTGTATAGCGTGCAAGAAACAATACTTTTCACTGTATGTTAATATATGTGACAATAATAAATCAAAAAAAATCAAAATCAAATATGGACTAATCTTGATTTATATTCATATCTTTGATATCTTTATATTTTTGTGTGTGTGTGTTAATAACTTTATCTGAGGTAAATGACCTCCAGACCAATAGAGTGAAATAAATTAACTGTTTCTTTTTTAAGTAAAAAGCCTTTGCTGCTAGGCTATTTTAAGTTGAATTTCTCACTCCACGGGTTAGAAAATACACCCACATGTACAAATACATGTTGCTCATGGATGATTTTGGGAACATCTTTTAAAGTGTCCGTGACACATAATACCCAACCTAGCAATTCAGGGTGCTAACTTCCTGGATTACTCCACTCAGTTTGTTAACACTTTAGTTAAACCTGTAGAAAGCCAAAAACTACCAATAGGTAAACATGGGCAAGTATTTCGGTGTTGCAAATCCTTAAACAGTTGACATCATAGCTGATAGCATAACTCTGTTTATGAAACACAGTATGAGAATACTGTGATAGAATATTTGTAAAAGTAAGTGATGTTAACCAGGTAACATGCAAGTGATAAAGTTGCAGATTGGTCTAGAATATAATTCCAGTTCTTTCAAGGGATTACATAAGATAAGAATGTCTTTTAGATGGTGACCAACTTGCTATGCATTTTTAGTATTTGCTGTTGCTGCTGCAATCCATTTTCTGTGTCAATATTGGATAGTAATGCCCATGGCCTACATTACACACAGCAAAAGTGGTAATAACATGTCAGCACTATCTCTGTCCTTAACCTTTCAACAAATTGAGCTGACTTATTGTATTCACTTTCTGTTCATGTACTGTGATGTTGAAACATTAATAGTGCAGGAATAAAGCAATTTAACCAGTAGCATTATAAAACACATCTTATTACTGCAATATTAGCTAAAATGACTAAATAAAACACCTACGATAATACATCAACATTTACAATTAAATAGTGCTAGTTTGGTAATCATTTTGCACCTTTTTGTTCCTATTCTTTCTTTTTTGATATTTGAACTCTAACTTACTACTTGTTCCAAATCTTTTCTATGTCCTGCTAGAAGTTTAAAATTTTGTTATTGTACCTCCCTTCTTACCACAATGATTTTGGAGATGAGAAAAGCCTTTTTAAAAATGTTTTCAATTGACTGAGCTAGTTTTAAAAATATCTTTCAGTCAATCAAAAGCTTAGATTTAAAATACTGGCACAGCAATATCAATGTGACCACGTCAAATTTTTAACTTGATTTTTTTTTTCCTCAAAATTATTTTACTAGTAATGGAATTTCAATGTGGAATTCTTCTGATGGCTTAATGAATAAAGGTAGTGGGTTAGTTTAAGGAAAGGTTGAAAACAGACATAAAGTGGATGTTGTGCTACAATGGTGCTTCTTTAAAAATCTGGATTTAGCTGACAATTTTATAGTGAATTGGCAATTACCATGATTTGTATATGCCTACGGTGCTAATCAAGGGACCGGCACTTCTGGCATTCAACTGCTGAATCAGAGCAATTTTCATGGAAGTGTATATATAGGACGGGATATTCCAGCCCCACCCACCACTGGGATTGCCCAGTCGTGTTGAAAGTCAATGGACCTTTAGCTAGGCCGCCGCACCTCCTGCACCAATGAGGGAAAATCCTGGAAATAGCCTCCACGCATATTCTACCACTGAAGTTGTGAAATGCGCTGGTTAACAGACAATGGTACATACAAATATACAAAAATAGGATCAGAAGTAGGCCATTTGACCCTCGAACCTGTTCCGCCATTCAAAAAGATCATGGTTGATCTGTTTGGTGTTTCATCTACCCCAATAATCTTTGATTCACTTCTCCAACAAGAATCTATCTACCTCTGCCTTGAACATATTCAATGACCCAGCCACCACCTCCTTCTGAGACAGAGTTCCAAAGTCACACAATCCTCAAGAGAATAAAAACTCATCTCTGTCCTAATAGGGTAACCTCTCATTTTAAAACAGTCCCCCCACAAGAGGAAACATCCTTTCCACGTCCACCTTGTCAAGACCATTCAAGATATTAAATACTTCAAGTCACCCCTCACTCTTCTAAATGCCAGTGGAAACAGGCCCAGCCTTTCTAAACTTTCCTCATAAGACAACCCGCTTATTCCATGCATCAATCTCGTAAACCTCCTCTGAACCGCCCCCAATTACATCCTTCCTTAAATGAGACCAAAACCACACACAATATTCGAGATGAAGTCTCACCAATTCCATGTATAAATGAAGCACAACACCTTTATTGTTATAATAAGCAAAATACTGCAGATGCTGGAATCTGAAACAAGAACAGAGGATGCTGAAAAATCTCAGCAGATCTGGCAGCATCTGTAAGATGCATCTCCGTATAGATGCTGCCAGACCGCCTGAGCTTTTCCACCATTCTATATCTTACTTTTATGCTCAATTCCTCTGGCAATAATGATAGCATTCCATTAGCCTTCTTAATTACTTGCATACTAACCTTTTGTGATTCATGCACTAGAACACCTAGATCCCTCTGCACCTCAGAATTCTGCAGTTGTTCTCTGTTTAAATAATACTCTGCTTTTTTATTCTTCCTGTCAAAGTGAAGAAGTTCACATTTTTCCACTTGATACGCTATCTGCCAGAATTTTACCCATTCACTAAATGTACCTATCCGTCTGCAAGCTCCTTATGTTCTCTTCATGCCATAATTCCTACCTATCTTTATGTTATCTGCAAATTTATCTACCATGCCTTCACTCCCCTTTAAGTCATTGCTATAAATTGTAAAATGTTTGATCACCAACACAAACTCCTGTGGGATGCGACATGTCACATCCTGCCAATATTAGAATAGTTCAAGGATTGAGAAAGAGGGGTCACAGATTCTTGGCTGCAGAACTGATGTGCTGGAGGGACTAGTGGAGAAAAGATGCTCCTGTGCTCACAGTGGGGAAAGGAGTCCACAAAAATCCTGTATACTGACATTCACATACTCTACACTATTACTTCCTTCAGAGACTATACTCACATCTCACATATACTCACTGTTCAACCACGTGAGGCATAACACACAAACCAAACCTGCCAATGCACTTTTTCACAATGTCCTGGTTGAGACAGGAAGCACAGTATAAATACATATCTATGTCAACTGGGCTAATCTGTAAAATTATCATTTTTATTTTAAAAAATGGACATGGCTTTATCCTGGCGAGCCATGGTTCACACCAGAGGAATTTCTAACCTTCAGACAAACCAACAGAGTCTTGTCATCTTTGAAAATAAAGCACCTATGTCCCTTCCTGTAGCTGCACAAAGCTTCTTTGCATTTCCAAATAAGATTTCTAGCCAACAGAGATGCTATGTCTCTAAGGACAAAGTAAGAAGTTTAACAACACCAGGTTAAAGTCCAACAGGTTTATTTGGTAGCAAAAGCCACACAAGCTTTCGAGGCTCTGAGCCCCTTCTTCAGGTGAGTGGGAATTCTGTTCACAAACAGAACTTATAAAGACACAGACTCAATTTACATGAATAATGGTTGGAATGCGAATACTTACAACTAATCCAGTCTTTAAGAAACAAAACAATGGGAGTGGAGAGAGCATCAAGACAGGCTAAAAAGATGTGTATTGTCTCCAGACAAGACAGCCAGTGAAACTCTGCAGGTCCACGCAACTGTGGGAGTTACAAATAGTGTGACATAAATCCAATATCCCGGTTGAGGCCGTCCTTGTGTGTGCGGAACTTGGCTATCAGTTTCTGCTCAGCGACTCTGCGCTGTCGTGTGTCGCGAAGGCCGCCTTGGAGAACGCTTACCCGAATATCAGAGGCCGAATGCCCGTGACCGCTGAAGTGCTCCCCAACAGGAAGAGAACAGTCTTGCCTGGTGATTGGCAAGACTGTTCTCTTCCTGTTGGGGAGCACTTCAACGGTCACGGGCATTCGGCCTCTGATATTCGGGTAAGCGTTCTCCAAGGCGGCCTTCGCGACACACGACAGCGCAGAGTCGCTGAGCAGAAACTGATAGCCAAGTTCCGCACACACAAGGACGGCCTCAACCGGGATATTGGATTTATGTCACACTATTTGTAACTCCCACAGTTGCGTGGACCTGCAGAGTTTCACTGGCTGTCTTGTCTGGAGACAATACACATCTTTTTAGCCTGTCTTGATGCTCTCTCCACTCCCATTGTTTTGTTTCTTAAAGACTGGATTAATTGTAAGTATTCGCATTCCAACCATTATTCATGTAAATTGAGTCTGTGTCTTTATAAGTTCTGTTTGTGAACAGAATTCCCACTCACCTGAAGAAGGGGCTCAGAGCCTCGAAAGCTTGTGTGGCTTTTGCTACCAAATAAACATGTTGGACTTTAACCTGGTGTTGTTAAACTTCTTACTGTGTTTACCCCAGTCCAACGCCGGCATCTCCACATCATGTCTAAGGATAAAGGCAGCTTTCTGTGACTCCTAATATCCAATGTGGTGTTAATGGCCTGACCGTTACCTGCTCCAAAACACAATGGGTTTCAACCAGGAACCTTGTCAATCTGAAACCACACTGTCACACGACTGAGATCGGAGCTGTCTGAATTCCTTCAATTAATAAGTTGTTGGATCTTATCTTCAGTCACTGATTAACCTCCAAAGAGAACAGGATTCCAGGCCATGTCTGTCTACCACCTTATCATCGAACAGGTATCAGCAGAAGGAGCTCTGTCCAAGTACAGTTGCCTGGCCCTCATCTACACTGTGAACGATGGGGTCATTTGAACTGATGCCTTTGAGGCTAAGACTAATTCAACTCTATGTGCCTTCTCCCTTTGTGAAACTCCTCACTTCTGGAAACACGGATCACTCTGCGACAGTCAACTTCATTAGACTTTTGATTCTAGACTCATGTAAAACCATTATTTGTATTTTTATCATGGCTTGGCCCTGTACCCCTTTCTTCCCTTTATCCCTCTTTTACTATACGAGTACAAAAAAGGGGTTTACTTTACGAAACCCCTTTCCCGCGTTTTTTGTGGGTGTGAAATAAACCAACCTTTTTAACTAATCTTATCTCGAGTTTGCTGTGCAAGTTATTCATGAAGGATTGGAACAGCCAAATTGAAGGGCTGGGGAAGATATTCCACCACTTATAAAGGGGGAAAATCAAAAATCAAAAAGATCTTTCTGTTTATGGACAGTAGTGAGAGGAGAAATCAGGGCTGTTTAAACTAATCCCCCTCCTGTCCATTACTACAACCACTACTCTCTCTCATCCAGGTTAAGATAGCACATAACAATTCTCAGCAGGACCTGGATCAGGGAGAAAGGATGCATGACTCCCAGAAATTAATCCACTTAAGGAGAATTGGCAGTAATCATGAGGGGGGCGGCAAATGCCATGGCCACTGGTAGACCTGGGGACATATTGCCTTGAGATATCTAGCTACATTACCCATCTACAACAAATCCTAATACTTTAACTCTCGAATCTAACTCACTTCAATGCTCCATATGATTTAATCTCTCACATCCTCCTGTAGTGATCACATGCACTGCACCCTAACTCTTCAAACTTAATCATTGCAGGTTCCCAGCAGCATGATCCACCAGGCTTTCTAGAGGAACTGGAAAAGAGAAAGAACTTACTTTTCCACTTGCAGGCGTTGGAGACTGAGGAATAAGGAACTAGCTCACTTGTTATCAATGTCAATCATCCGCTCAGAGACTGGCACCCTACATAACTTACAGGCTGGCTAGAATATCGCTCCTTGTATTTGGACAGACTGGGTACCAGCCACATGGGTTGATATGGACACATTAGGTGTCACCTTCCTGTGGGGGTGGAAGGCAAGCAAGGTCAAACATCAACTCTGCTATTGACAATTCAGATGAGGAACTCAAGGCCTAGCCCCAGCTAATGGGTTTTTAAAAAAATCAATGTTTGCAGTAACTGACACTGCACACCGAGATAGAGCCATGGCAAGGGAGATTAAATAGTCCATCTCCAGCTTATCTGTGACTGGAACTCATCCTATAGTGTGGAGAGGATGCCCAATACCATTGGTTATGCAGTGATCTGTGGAGCCCAACATCACGCGGCATCCAATGTCTGAAATTGCAGCTTTGGAGTTATTGCAGATTCCATGGAATGCTAAACAGAGTTTCCACAGAGCGACAAATTGCTGCAATGACAGCTGCCAAGGTTGTTCTGGGCTCCTCGGTTGAAAGGAACCTGCAAAGTGTCTCAGTTGCCCAGAGACCTGTTCTCCAGCAGATCAGTAGACTGGCTGAACAGATGGCCCAGATGTAGTGGCATGAGAAACATAGCAAAAAACTAACATCTGGATGCCAGCATTCCTATTTCTTTCTTTGCCACTCCATCATTGCACTTGCAGTGGCCAGGCAGCCCTGACCACTCAGGCCCATGCCAAAGTTGTGCAATCTGACATGTGGCGTTATGTTCCACAGCCACTTGCACAGTAGGACATCTCAGCTGCCCTCTGCAGAATACGAGCAACCATCTATCTCTCATTCTGCTGCCATTTGTCAAAGCAGCTGACTAAGCAAAATAAACACTAATAGGAGAGCCACAAAGGGTGAAAGCTTTAATTTGTCTAAGTACTTTTAGTCATGTCATGTTTTCATTGAGTTTGTTCAGCTGGATAAAGAATGAATTTGGTAATTGTGTGGTGCTGGCATTGGTCTTTTATGTTTTCTTCTTCATGTGGAAAGGATTGAAAGGATTGAGTACAGATGGTGAGTTTCTTGATGGATCCTCAGTCGTGAAAAGCATGTGGCAACAGTGCGCCAGAGTCTGACAGCAAAGGATATAGCTCAAAAACAGTCTTCTATTATTATAAATAGATCATCAACAATAAATGTTGATAAGTGTTTGTGAAGCCTTGGTGACTCAAAGTCTCCTAATATACATCAGAAGTCCCCTTCAAGCACAGTGTAGTCAGTCAATTTCTATCCAGCAGCAAGTCAACTGTAGAAGGAAACCATGGCTGTAAGCAACACTCTGTCCTCATCAAGGATTTAGTCTACTCTAACTCAGCTGGTCACTATTAAAACGGGGTCGTTAATTGTAGAGCTAGCCAACAAAATGGTATGCAGCCTCTTTAATGAGTGTTAGAAACCACTTTAATTGGTCAACAGAGTGTTAATAATCCTCAAGGCGACCGTTTCTAGTGCATGCTTTAACTCTTTTGCCATGATGGCACCTCATGCTGAAGGCAAACTAACCCGGTGTTGAAGTTCAAGACCTCATCTTGAGCACCCCGGAGACTCTTAAATATCTAAAGTATCAGGGAAATCACCCATTTCTGTCCAGTATTGTACATTATGGAAGGCAATTTAGCGTTCAGCCAGGACAGGTTGAGCTAGTACAATTGCTTCAGCCTTTCAGGGTTAATGCTACCGGTCACTAGGCAGTTAGCCAGTTTCCATCTACTATTTAGACAATTTGAAGTAATTTTCTACATTTTCTTTTCCCATATCACTAAATACTTAAAAGCTCTCTTATAAGATCACCTCCTAGATGTCTTTCAAGCCCAGATTTCTTCAACCTTTCCTCACAATTCAGACTACTGACACTAGGGGCTAGATTTCCCCATTTGAGGCAGTAATCACAAACCGGATTTGATTCTGGCCTGCATTCCCACCTTTGCCACCAGACCAGGTGGGATTTTCATGGGGTCAGGGCTTTAATGACCTTAGAGATGGGTTTGTTGCCCAATTAGTGGCCAGGGAGGATTGTGAATAAAGGCAGGAACCAGGCCGTGTCTGGCCTGAATCAACAGCTATTGCTGTGGCTGCCATCTGTGTGCATGGTATTAAAAAAAATGAGTGGATCTTCACATTCAAAGTGGCAAGGGCAAATGGAGAGCTGGGCGTGCGATAGGCTCAGAAAATGTTGGTTATTAAAATTTCATTACTGCTCACTAGGATTTTAGCCAAACTTGCACTTTCTTCCATCAAATAAAACTGTTTCAGTGCTGCCGCCCTTGCTCCCACTAGGTTGGAGCTGGTCAGCTTCAGAGAATTCCTAATGGCTGCCTGAACTCATGAAAGTCTCAGGAAGTCAGAAGGCAAACTCTTAACGAGCTCCCTAATGACCTCAACATGCCCAATTAACAAGGCCAGTTACTTCACTTTCCAGGCTGCCTAGTGCTCCCCCCAACCACCCCGCCCCCCCCGAACCCTTGTCTTCAGGAAAGTCAGTAAGAAGTTTAACAACACCAGGTTAAAGTCCAACAGGTTAAACCTGTTGGACTTTAACCTGGTGTTGTTAAACTTCTTACTGTGTTTACCCCAGTCCAACGTCGGCATCTCCACTTCAGGAAAGTCAGCAGGGAATCAGGAGCAGAGGCAGCAAACCGGCACGCAGGCCACTGGTGCCAACTTCTTTGCCAAACCATCCCAATCCAGGACAGGAAAATCCAGCCCTCAGGATCAGCTTGGTAGCTTTCTATGTACTGCCACCAAACTTTAAATGCCTCCCTTGTGTCTTAAAGATGGGAAATGAACCTGAAGTTTGGTCTGATAAAAGCACAGTAGGACATCTCAGCTGCCCTTTGACTTGTATTCTACTGATTTGGCTTTATAATGAAACATTCTATTGGCTTTATTGAATGCTGCTCTGCATTGCTTGGTCATATTGATTCATCTTAATTAAACTAAGACTTTGAGGTCTCCAAAATATACTTGGAATATCAATTCCACAAAGCAGTCAAAGAAGTTGTTCAAATAGGACATTTCCCTTTTGAAGCCATATAGATTTCTATTCACTAGGTTGATATTCTACAGATAATCTTAAAGTTACATTCTTTTATTCAGTATTGAACCAAATTAATGGGTTTGGAAGGCAATCAAATATGTTTTGTCTTCTTTTTGAACATGGGTGTCAAATTGGCCTGTTTCCAATCTATTGTCCAGTGATTCCCCATGATTTGTTTTATTCATTCAGGGGATGTGGGCATTGCTAGCTAGGCCAGCATTTTTGCCCATCCCTAAATGCCCTTGAGAGGTGCTTATTGAACCGCTGCAGTCCCTGTGGTTTAGGAACACCCATAGTGCTTTGCATTGTCAGTGCCTTACAAATCTACTCCCTAGTGTCTCTCAACATTCTGAGGTAAATATTGTCTTTAATGGATATTTATGTTTTGAGCTTGCTTGCTTCCCTCTTATGTGTATAATCAATGTCATTCGCTTGTCTTGGTTATCTTTGGAGAGAGCATGTTATTGAATTTCTCTTGGAGCAAGCAATCATTCAGAGTGTTTACTGTCCCATCCTTACCATCCGGTTCCAAACTGTGTCTTTTAGGGTTCCCCACCTTTACTCTTACCACCCTCTTACAGAAAAAAGGAGAAAACTTGCATTCATATGGTACCTTTCATGACCTCACTTTGTGCCAAAGCGCTTCACAGCTAAAGAAAGATGCTTTGAAGTGTTACATAGAAACAGAAAATTTACAGCACAGAAGGACTCAGTTCGGTCCATCATGTCTGTCCCGGATGAAAAAGAGCTATTCAGTCTAATTCCACTTTCCAGCTCTTGGTCTATAGCCCTGTTGTAATGTTGTAGCAGAAAAACAGCAGCTATTTTCAGACAGCAAGCTCCCATAAACAGCAATGAGATTCATTCCAAAGTACCAAGTGAATTTTGTGCTGTTGTTTTGTTTCTATAGCTTGTTTTTTTTAAACTGACCTCTCTTTGACCTTTCTATTATCTTTTCAACATATTTCTGTCCATTCCTATATTCATACCAGTGAATCCTTTTCTCCTCTTAGCAGGGTTGTGGAGTTTGTTTTTCTCTACATTTCACTTTTGATTTGTTCATTGCCACACCTGGTTGGTCTCGGTGTGTGATTAATGTGTAACTCAGCATTCTTCCTTTAAACCTATCCTCTAATGAAGCATTGAATATCGACACACATTTACTTGAATCGATACTTCAGTTGATAAAATTAACTCTTTAAAGTTATGCGCCTGGTTCATCACTATCAGAATTTCTGAATCCCAAATCATATTGACCATAATCAACCTGCATTATAATATAAAAGCAAATTTCTACGGATGTTGGAATCTGAAACAAAAACAGAAAAGGCTGGAAAATCTCAGCAGGTCTGATAGCATTTGTGGAGAGAGAACAGAGCTAACATTTCAAGTCTGGCTGTCTCTTCATTAGAGCATCCTGTACAATCATTCTCCTCTTTTATAGCAAACAAATAAACCAACTCAAATTAACTTAAGGACAAAGTGAAAGGGGCAGCTCCCCAAAAGGAGCTTGGTAATGTGGTAATGTTTGGTAATGTGGACTAGATTGCCAAATGTTGCCTAGATTTAGCGGAATTAAATTGAACAGGCTTCTTATACAAGTGTACAAACTCGGCAGTAAAGTGAGAAGGAAAGGAACATAATAAAATTGATCCTTAACAGAGAACCTCAATGATGGCATGAGACAAAATAGTCTACCGGCCTCTTACTTTCTTATGTTCCAATGTAGATGGTGGCTGAGCAAAAGAACTAATGCTGTTTTTGGTACGTCTGGAATTTGTTCAAAAATATTTATTTACTTGTTCACACTTCTTAAAATATAGCCATGTTACTCAACAACTAATTGAATGCTATTTGCAGTTTTAAATAAGACATTTTAAATGCACGTTGACAAGTCCAAAAATGTGTGGGTTAGGTGGATTGACCATGATAATTTGCCCCTTTGTGTCAGGGGGACTAGCTCGGGTTGTGGGGATAAGGCCTGGGTGGGACTGTGGTCAGTGCAGACTCAATGGGCCGAATGGCCTCCTTCTGCACTGTAAGAGTCTATGATTCTAAGTCAGAAACTTTTTTCTCCCCCTCTCAAAATAGGGAAGCACAGTTCAGCCATTTCAGGCTCACAACACAAACTCTGGATGGAGGCTTGCAACTCAAAATGCTTCCTCTCAGCCAAGGACATTCCTGACTTCATGTTCGCAATTGTAGTTCGCACCAGATAGTGGAGTTGAATTTGTATAGGGCTGTTCTGGCATTCCTTCAAAATGAAACCCCAGGCAAATCAGGAAATCCTTGTGTATGCAAAAGACAGAGTTAAAATAACCAACTCAACCCTCATGCAGCAGGACTCAAACCATTAAAAAGGCAACAAATTACATTGTTAATGAGGTATGGAAAATAATTATGAAACAAATCAGGTAGGAAGAAAACTAATATTAATATAGCACTAAATAGGAAACAAGGCAATAACTTATACTGATCAGTTAGGGAATAATTATTTAAACGTTAGATGCTGTAGGCAAGCTTTCCTGAACAAAAACAGTTGGGTGCGCTAATATTGTGTGGCACCACTGGAGACATAATACTAACTGCACCCAACTTCCTTGTGCTGTTTTTGATCAGGAAATCTTGTGTGGAACACCTAATATTTAACATAATTATTTCCTAACTGACTAGTATAAGTTACTACCATGTTTCCTAATAGGGTAAACCAAGGAAGAATTACTGAATTTAAACATAATGTCACTTTTTCACTTTGGTGTAATTTCAGAATAACTTATTTAGGCCAGAGGGCTTTTCCTAAAAAACATCCCCTACTCCAACTGGTTTGCCAAGTTCAGACAACTTAGCATAATTCAAGAAGACAGGGAACTGCTTTGATAGGTCCTGGAAGCCAGCTACCATGTAGTGTGATTGGCGGCCTCTATGACTGACCCCCAAAAAAATCAGTCTATCCAATTGATTGCCCTGTGATTTATTGCAAATTTTGTGACCACTCAATTCCGAAATCTTCCCATCCATGCCTGGCCACCAGAAGTGAGCAGGCAGTGCCAGTAGTCAGCACTGCTTGGGTACAAATGATGAGAAATATGTCAGTGACTAATTCTACTACCTCACATGCCATGACAATACACACACACAGTACATATTGTACATTCAATATAAAATCTGGGGACTGGCAGGCACACTTTGGAACAAGCAGAGCAGCTCCTGCAGAATCTGCCATTGCATACTGTTGGAGTTACACTAAGGGAAATGCTGCCCAATGCGTTTAATCTGTAAAAGTATAAAGTTTATTTACCAGCGTCACAAGTAGGCTTACATTAACACTGCAATGAAGTTACTGTGAAAATACCCTAGTCACCACACTTTGGCACCTGTTTGGGTACACTGAGGGAGAATTTAGCATGGCCAATGCACCTAACTAGCACGTCTTTCGGATTGTAGGAAGAAATCAGAGCACCCAGAGGAAACTCACGCAGATACGGGGAGAACGTGCAGATTCCGCACAGACAGTGACCCAAGCCAGGGATGGAACCTGGGTCCCTGGCGCTGTGAGGCAGCAGTGCTAACCACTTTGTCACGGTGTCATCCCAAGTATTGCTGAGATGGTGGAATCCCAGGTTTTGACCCATGTAATGGAAAGGAATATATCTTCAGCGTCCTCCTCATTGATACCTAAATATTATCATAGATTAGTATTGTTATGATCGATATGCAATACTGAGCTTAAAATTCTTAATTCAATCACATCAAAAATGTTAGCTATTGGCAATGGTCTCTGATTCAACGCATTCTAAGAGCTCCACATAATATTCATTGAGATCCAAACTCCAATTTGCACACAAATGGATAAATAGATATATTTCATAAAAGTTAACAGTCTGGAATTGCAATGCAATTTCAATAATGGTAATGAAAAACTACCAGCAAGTTATGACATAACTGCAAGACTTGTAGTAATCTTTCAATGCTTCAAAAACAGCTAGGAAATCAATTAACCACAAATATGTCCTAATAAACGAAACCATTCCCTGCAGACTGTGAAACTGCAGCAACAAGTGGCTGAATGGAGAATGACAGAATCCCAATTTACTTGTAAAATACCATTTGCAATCAGGATCTGCAGTAATGTTCCTGATTCCCTATTCAAGAACATTTAAAATGCAGTTGAAAGTGTCAGATTTTGACACTAAGTGAAGTCTACAGCTAACATCCTGGTCAAACTACCATCTATTATTTTCGAATTTTGAACTTCCGAATCTATATTCTACCCAGCAAAGAGGAATGTAATTTGAATAAGGTCCAAGAAATTGTCTTTGATGTAGGAAGCAAAACTGCTAATCAGACTCTCCCTGCTAGGTCACCACGGAGTCACAGGACCAGGGAAACTAGAAAAAGGGCTACATTTCTAACGCATGTTAGGGCGTCAGTTAGCTCAGTTGGCAGAACAGCTGGTTGATGCGGAGCAACATCAACAGTGCGTATCGATTCCTGTACCAGTTGAGGTTATTCATGAAGGCAACACTTTCTCAACCTTGCCTTCGATGTGGTGACCCTCGGGTTAAATCACCACTTTTTCACAGTACTGTGGTCTACACTAACTTCCTGGTTGGTCTGATATCACACTCACACTTCTAGTGACTTATTATAGAAATGTTCACAGACTCGTATTAATGGCACTGCAGCAGTCTTGCAGCAACAGATTCCCATTCATCAGTTTCCATACCAGTAAGGAATATGGTGTTTTCCTTATAAAAAGTTATATTCTGCCTTGCTTCATATTTACCTTCTATGATTTGGACATTATTTTCCCTTTAATGAACTTTACGTCTTCTAAAAAGAATTCCACCACATTAAATGATCAGACGTACAATATTAGGGCTGCACGGTAGCACAGTGATTAGCAGTACTGTTCACAGCACCAGGAACTCAGGTTCAATTCCAGCCCTGGGTGACTGCCTGCATTGGGTTTGCATGTTCTCCCTGTGTTTGTGCTGGTTGCCGAGTGCTGTGGTTTCCTCCCACAATCCAAAGATGTGCAGGTTTGGTGGATTGACCATGCTAAATTGTCCCTTAGTGTCCCAAGGTTAGGGGGATTAGCGGGGTAAATATGTGGGGTTATGGAGGTAAAATGCTCTGTCAGAGAGCCGGTGCAGACTTGATGGGCCAAATGGCCTCCTTCTGTACTGTAGGGATTCTGTGATATGTTTACAGTTGTTTCTAGCTTTAAATTGGCCAGGACATTTATAGAAGTCTGGCCTCCAATTAGAAATAACTTGTAAGTTATGAAGCCTTCAATGAGACCACAATCATGGTTCACCTAAGCTCAGTGGAAGATTGTTTCATCATTAATGGAAATATAACATTTGCTTAATGAGCCCATGTGAGTTAGCAGAACAAGTGGCAAATAATAAAAGCACAGTACTGCAGATGCTGGAAATCGGAAGCATAAACAGAAAATGCTGGATAGACTCAGCGGGCTTGGCTACAGCTGTGGAGAGATATACACAGTTAATGTTTCGAGTCCTTCTGACTCTTCTCCAAATAATAGTTTGAAATGACAATTAAATAGCTATTATGTACTTACAGGGCAAGGGGGTGATATTATACTGCTGAGACTGTGATAAAGAAAGCAATACAGCATAAAAATAGGTCCAAGGGAATCATTTGTCAAGAAAGAATGAATTTGCATTTATATACCAGGTAACAGACTCTATATTTAGGAAGCTTGGGACCGGACACATGCCAGATCTGGAGATTTTATGGATTTTGGGTCCTAGTAACATTTTGTCTACAAAGGCAGCCTTTGACTAATGGAATGTTTTCCTATTATCCATTAATTTTGGCACATCACTGTCAGCATGAAATTTAAGTAACTTCTTTTGCTTCTCCAAATCATAAATGGTCAATGTATCAAATCATATTCTTCACTTAATCTTTTCATTGAGGCCCAATTCTCAAGACACTTTAGTAATTCCATTGTACAGAGTACTGCTAAAGCAGGCGAGAAAAAACGTCGGTGAAGCTGGCAAGTTTCACACAGGCTTTTCTTGCCTGATCCAACACTGTGCAGTTTTGGAAAAATTGCACCCTTGATGCAAGGTTAGATACACACCATATATTTTTAATCTGCCCTTCCTCAGGATGCTGTAATAATCTGGCAGAGGACAGGATTGATCAGATTTATACATGGTCTGATGAGCAAGCTTCATGGGCCAGTGATATTTTTTCATTCCACGGTTTTTTGAAGTGTTTAAGTAGATTACCTGTTACTTAGCTGCAATGAACAGTTTAGATTTATAAATTTATAAAGTGCAGAAAACTGAAACATAAAATAAAAGATGCAATAGACTATATGAGGGAAGATAAGTGGGGAGCATAAATGGAAATACTGAAGTATTTTCTAAAATAAAGAGTAAAGGAATAGCCAAAAAAAATGAGGAGCCAAGTGGACCAAAAAGGGAAAGCATGCGAAAGAAAGGGCATCACTGAGGTACTAAATTAGTATTTTGCACCAATCTACAAAGAGGATGCTATCAATGTCAAGGGAGGAAATGGTCAAGTTTTTGTTCTGCAATGGCTGAATATGTTAAATGCCAAGTCTAATATCACAAGTTCTCAGCTTCAAAATGCAATGCATTTTATTTTTCTGTTGCAGTATTTTACCTTCCATTCAGAACTAATATGAAATATATATATTTCAACATAAATTATATAGAAATAGGGAGTAAATTAAACTCAGAATTGAAGAAAATAGCCAATGGCTCACTGGTTTATTTATATTCTCCCCAAAACAAACTTCAAAATGCACGCATGAGCACATGCATAATAACATTTGAAATGTTAATTTTTGTACCCATTTATTTTTGCTTAGGAATTGTAGATGTTGGGTGGTTTTGCTTCAAGCCAACTGTTGATACCATCATCAAATCTTCAGAATAAAAGTCAAATGGAAAATATTACATTTTCAAAAGCCTATATTAGCTCAAAGTCTAGACGTTACAAAACTCCTAGATTTCAAAATAACAAATCTACCCAATTCCCCAGCAGAGACTGGTGGTAGACTGTAAAGGTGTTAAAGATATGTCCCACCACATGGCCATCTGTGCACTCATTTCCCAGGCCTGAGACTGTGTGAAAATACACATGTTCAAATGTAAGCAGGTGAGCAAACTATGAAAATTAAGCAAACTCTGCTACCAAGATGCCATTTGCATCGTTTACATGCTGGATGCAAAAGCTGGAATGTCCTTCAGTGCAGCATTCAATAGTCAGTAGAAAGGAAAAGCAACATATTCCCAATGGCCATGGGCCAATACCATTTTCTCATTCCATTTTTTTAAATGACTGGACAGATTCCCTATGACGTAGTGGAAATGTTCAGCTCAAGCTCCCTCTTATACTAAATTAAGTGAGATTCTGAATTCAGAGTGCCAACTTGCACAGGTCACAAATAGGAGTCATTTTGCAGGCAATACATAGGCTGCCTACATCAGGACACCAATGGCATCTTTTCCGAGGCAGGAATTTCCAGCGGAGGCTGTAGAATCCATCTCCAGTACAAATAATGATCATAATTTCAGGTTGTCTCATGAGGGCACTTTCACAACAGGCCCAATCATTACAGATGGATCCCACACAATCTGAGGGAAAGGAATGTTGATCCTACCATCTGGATGTCTTTATTACACCTTCACATTTATTATGTTATTTAGCTGGACAATGCCAATATGTACAATTGAACCATATTTCTCCAATTTCCTCCTTTAATGAAGCCACCAAAGTCAATGGTGTATTGTCTTCAGTCAATTGTTGGGTGGTCAACATTTTCACACTGACTGGATTTAGCTAATAAAAAATACATTGGCACATTATGGGCTCGATTTTACCATTGCGTCGCGCCCATTTTCGGGCGCGAAAACATGGTAAAGTCGGGTGTTGGCACATTATGGGCTCGATTTTACCATTGCGTCGCGCCCATTTTCGGGCGCGAAAACATGGTAAAGTCGGGTGTGAGGTCATTAACGCGATCCGCACCCGCGTCCGCGCAGATTGTCACTTTACCGAAACCTGGGAATGGCGGCGATCTGCTTCGCGCCCAAAACGGGCACAACGGCGATTTAAATGCATTTGCATGCATTTAAATTGAATTAATGAACTGCCCGCCCAACTTTATCAGTATTTCCCCCTTTATCGCCCCGTTCGCCGATCCGGAACCGC